>NC_033798.1:3897172-3969405 GCF_001876935.1 Asparagus officinalis | reverse complement strand
TAGGCAAACCCGAAACAATTAAAAAAAACCCGAATCCAAACTAAACTGGGAATCTGCCTGCACACCCGTCAGTTGACTGATGACTTGCATTAGTCAATTGATAATCTTATAGCCGACTTTATATATAGGCAAACCCGAAACAATTCAAAAAAATCCGAATCCAAACTAAACTGGGAATCTGCCTGCACACCCGTCAGTCGACTGATGACTTGCATTAGTCAATTGATAATCTTATATCAGTCGACTTATAGGCAAGCATAAGTCGACTTACCCGAGGCATTTTCCAGCCTACAAGTTTTGTATGTGTGTGCATGTTTTCACTTGTATACTCTCATATATACACTTAATTGATCTCAAATCAATTACTAACGTACTTATTCATCCATAAATGATATTTATCATAATATAACCCATTTATTACTATTTACCATAGTATTTTTAAAAATTACGGGGTTTTATAGATATTAATGGTGACAGTGAAACATGTTTATGTATAGTGTTGGGTGCATGACAGGTTTGATATCTTTGGGTTCACCTTGAACTGCAGCTACATGTGAAATCAGGGGCATCACATATGAGCTCTAACAAAGGATGTTTTGCCTATTTGAGTGGTTTTAACCAGTTAGGAAAATGTTTTGGATGAGTAAAATTTATGATTACATGAGCTACAACCTATAGTTTTAAGGTATTATTAGTGGTTTTCATCCATTGGTAAATAATTTAGCAGATGGAGAAATTCACGAGCTCATGATCTATAACCTAACGATTATTTTCCATTTTTAGTGGGTTTGACCAGTAGGCAAATATTTATCGAAGCTAAAATTCTTGACTTCATGAGTTATAACCCATGATTTTTTGAATTGTTAATGGTTTTAATCAGTTGGTAAATAATGTCATAGAGGCCAAAATTGATTCACCAGTTCATGAGTTTTAACCAAGATTTTTGCATTTTTTAGAATCCCGAATGCCAAATTTCCCAATTTCATGAGCTATAACCCACGAAGTTTCCTAATTTCATGAGCTATAACCCACGAGTTTTGGCCATATTTCTATTTCAACTCGTTTATAAATAATTTCCGGAAGGCCAAGGTTCATGATTTTGTGAACTATAACCTAGAAAGTTTGGCTATTTTTAATGGTTTTGACCGACAGGGTAATAATCTGCCTAACGCATAATTTCACGATTTCATAAGCTATAATCTATGATCTTTGGCCATAAATAGTAGTTTTACCCATTGAGAAATAATTTTGAAGAGGCCAAAATTCATGATTTCATGAACTACAACTCCTAATTTTGGCCGTTTTTAGTGGTATCGACCAGTAGATAAATAATTTTGCACATGCCATAAATACCCACAATGTTTGACCATTTTTAGTGGTTTCGCCCATTAGGTAATAATTTTGCAGAGGCAAAAAAAATCTTGATTTCATGATTTTAACAGCTATAAACACACGAGTTTTGGCCAAATTCTTTAGGGTCAATTGGTTGGCAAAGAAATTTTGAGCTATTATTCCTAATTTCATGAGCTATAACCTATGATTTTAAATGTTTTTATTAGCTTAAACCATAGGCAAATAATTTCCCAAAGCCAAAATTTTTCATGAGCTACAATCAATGAAATTTTGGCTATTTTTTTTCATATAGACCCATTCGTAAAAATTTCCTGAAGGTCAATATTCACGATTTTAAGAGATATAACCCACGATTTTTAGCCATTTGTAATAGTTTCAACCCATTAACAAATTATTTCATCAAGACTATGTGAGTGGGGGCCACGAGACCGGAGGTCACGAGAACGGAAGCAATCGCGTGAAGAGAAGGGCCTACCCACGTGCTGCTGCAAAGATGCAACCGCGTGAAGAGACGATGTTGACATGGGGCCCACCCACGTGCTGCTTCAAAGCCGCGTGAAGAGATCAAACCCGCGTGAAGAGCACGAGCCCGCGACCCGAGACTAGACGAATCTATATATATATAACTTCCTAGGGTTTCGTGCATTTTGTGCAAGGAGAAGGCCTTTTCAGCTGTGATTATTTTCGACAGAGGGCTTCGTGTGCAAGTAAAAAGGTAGGGGTTTCAACTGTGGCAGCAGATTCGAGCGAGTTTTTTTCCGGCGTGCAAGGGAGAAAAATCGCATAAGAACGAAGGGAAATTGTAGAGGCTTTTCGACTGGTTTTTAGCGGCTGTCCTTTTGAGGAAGATATTTGTGTGAGATTTGAGAGCTTATTTGAGGGTTTAATTATATGATTGTAAATCCGATTTGTATTCTCTCTCTAATAGTAGATCTCCCCCTCCTTGCCCTGTGAACGTAGGCAACTTGTCGAACCATGTAAAAATAGATTGTCTTGTTGTGATTTGTAATAGCTTATTAGGTTCCCTCGACTAGTCAGTCCTAGAACTGATGAGAGGAAGAGTGTATATCCCACTTTGTTAAGATATATCACTTTCGATTCTTGTTTCCTTTATGAAACAATGATTTAGTTGTAATCTTACTCTCTTGTTATGCACCAGAGGTGCTGCTAAATTTTTTGCTGCGCACAACAAGTGGTATCAGAGCACAGGTTTTGGCTTAGGGCTTATTTGAAGAATTCGTTGAAGGATTCTTATTTGAAGAGTTAGATCTATAACATGGGTGAAATAAGCACATCGGGATCGTCTCTTTCAAAGGTGATACAGAGTCTGAGCATCAATAATATAAAAATTGATGTTCCGAAGTTCGGCGACAAGATCAATTTGGTTTGTGGAGGTATCAGGTGATGAATGCATTGGATGCACAAAATTTGGAGAAGACTCTTGAGTTACAAGAGAAACCCGAAGACATGGAGGACAAGGTTTGGAAAAAGATGAACAGTAGGGCTTGTGGAGTTATTCGATCATGCTTGACGTCGGATCTTCTTTATGATGTTATGAATGAGATGTCGACGAAAAGATTATGGGAAATGCTCAATGAGAAGTATCTTACTAAGAGCATTGGGAATCGACTTCACTTGAAAAAGAAGTTTTACCAGTTCAAGATGAAGAGGGGAGTTTCCATCAGGGAGCATGTAAACAATTTCACGAAGCTGCTTTCAGATATGGCCAATGTGGACATCATGGTTGAGGATGAAGACAAGGCGATGCTACTTTTATGTTCATTGTTGGAGTATGATTATGGTACGTTCGTTCTCACTATGATTATGGAAGAACTACTGTTAGTTATAAGGAGGTGACCTCAGCGTTAGTAAGTTATGAGTTGAGGAAAAGTGATAGGAACCCTCCGAGAAGGCATCAGGAGATGCATTAGCAGTTCGAGGCCGTGATCTAAACCACCGCCAGTTCAACAGCTCAAAATCAAAGAATATAGGTTTCCATAAGAGTATTGGTAGGAATCAATGTCACTTTTGTAAAGAAGATGGATATTGGAAGATCGACTGCCCAAAGTTGAAGGACAAAGGGAAGAATAAAGGGAAAGCTGTACAAGCTTCGGAAGTGAATGTTATCAAGGCTAGTGACGACAATTCAGATACGGATTATTCGGGTTTTTCATGCTTAGCATTATCGTTAGTTTGTTATGCTGACTCTACGGAGTGGATGATGGATTCTGGTGCTACATACCATATTTGCTCTAGGAGAGATTGGTTCTCCAGCTTTGAGGAGCTGAAAAGAGAGGATGTCGTGCTTATGGGTAATGACCACGTATGTCCTATTAGTGGTATTGGTACAGTTTGGATCTGCATGTGTGACGGGGTAACTCGGGAGCTGAAGGAAGTAAGGTTCATTCCGCAGTTGACGAAGAACATTATTTTACTTGGAACTTTGGAGGCAGCTGACTATCGGGTGATCTTGGAGAATGCAACTCTGAAGGTCACGAAGGGGTCCATGGTGGTGATGCGAGGAGTCAGAGAAAACTTCCTATACTACTTGAAGGGCAAGACAGTTACAGGGGGTCTGGCAGCTTCTATCACTACAGAGGAGGACACTACCACATTATGACACATAAGACTAGGACACATAGGAGATAAGTCCCTGTAGTTATTGGCAAAACATGGGCTATTAAAAGGTGCTAAGACCTGCAAGATGGAGCTGTGTGAGCATTGTGTACTTGGAAAGAAGACTAGAGTGAAGTTTGGCACCGCTATTCCAATACCCAAGGTACATTGGATTACATTCACACAGATATTTAGGGTCCTTCAAAGAACACATCACTTGGTGGGGCCAACTATTTTATCACTTTCATTGATGACTATTCTAGAAGGAATTGGGTATACCCTATGAAGCATAAACATGAGGTCCTGGATATTTTTATGGAGTAAAAAAAAATAGAGCTGTAGACAGGTAGAAAGGTGAAGACTCTACGTTCAGATAACGGTGGAGAGTATAAGAGTGATCCGTTTCTGCAGTTTTACCGGGATCACGACATTAGACGACACTTCACAGTTCGAAAGACACCGCAACAGAACGGGGTGGCTGAGAGATTAAACTGTACATTGCTAGAGAAGATGCAATGTATGATAACACAGAGTGAATTGCCTAGATCCTTTTGGACCGAGATGTTGGTTTATGTGAGCCATCTCATGAATAGGTTGCCGTGCACTACGATACAGGGGAAGGCTCTGTTGGCCTTCTTGTTTTGATGATGATTTACAAATAATTTACTTCTAATATTGTTTGTCTAGTGTTTGTATATTTTTATTTATTGTAGACAAACAACGTGTTGGAGAATGGATGAAATTGCGCCTACACGATCATATCCAATGGAGGTTGGAGGAATAGTGGGTGAAGCCTATGCAATTCAAATTGAAGATCCAAGTTCTAGCTTCATCTGCGAGTTTACCAAGTCAAGCTGATTGAAGATCAAGATCAAACTTGAGTAACATTAGTTTAGATTTATATTATATGTGTTGATACTTTAAGCTCAATCATATACACACACACACGTATTTGATTTCTATATATATATATAGTTATATATATATACATGCATGTTTTGGTTTCCAAGTTTATATAAATATGAAATTATATATTTCATATTTATTATTGTGTTTTGGTTTAATTTAATAGATATGAAACAAATATATATTCATATACATCCTCATATGTTTCATACTCTATTATGTTTGAATTTATATTGCATAGAATATGCAATTTTATAAAAATATTGTTTTATTGGTTTTTGGACTAAACAATAATCATATACAACTTTTACTAAGTCTATATAATCATTTTGTAATGTTTCAAAATATGGTTAAGCTAAAATGTCAAAACTCATTTTTGTAATGTTTCAAAATATGGTTAAGCTAAAATGTCAAAACTCATATGTTTACATTTTCATGTTTTGGACTATTTTGTAAAATGATGATATTTTTTATTTGGGAGGTTTTTTTGAAAACCAATTTTTGTAGTATGTGTATTATCATGTCTATAATCATTTCCCAAAGTTTTATATTTTTCTAAATTTATTTGCTATTTTTAAAGATAGTTTAAAAACCAGCATTTCATTTTCAAACCTGGATATCTGAAATCTCAGTTCGCGGTCGACCGCCCTTGGCGCTGTGGTCGATCGGTGATAGTCCAGAGACTGTGCTCTGTTTTTCAACAGCTCGCGATCGACTGCCTTTGGCGTTGCGGTCGGCTATCAATTTTCCAGAGTGTGACGCCCCTGGGTTCACACAAGGCTGCAGTCCAAGGTAAAACCAGAAATGTCAAACCTGCCATGCACCACACCGTGCAATAACATGTTTCACCATCACAATTACTATCTCTCTAGTGGAATCAACAACAGGTGTGTACAAAGCAAGTAAAAGATCTTACAACAAATGCTTGATGAAATGATATGACTCAAATTAATATATCTCATCAATCAAATAAGCTGAAGTACATAGTCAAAGTCTGTAATGAACAATATGATCTGGAGACCTCAACATGTCTCAAAGTACAAAATGTCTGATACAGGAAATAAGGCACACAGCCTTTATAACTCTAGAACATAAACCTCTCAAGTCTAAAATGTCTCAAGTGGAGTACAAAAATAAATACATCTAAAAAGAGGATAATGGACACTAGTATGGGTCGCCCTCAACCTGCGACTCTCCGGGCTCCTGGCTCGTTACCTGAAAGGGGGAGGGACAACGAACGTCAAAGCGCTAGCGAGCAACATCACAACCAACCCCAAGGGATAGGGCTCGTTGCATAAGAAAATACAGTTAATACACAATAATATAAATCATTTATACTAACCAATGTGGGTATTAGTACTTAGGGTATTACAACACGAGCATAGGTACGTCGAGCGAAATAATCCAAACAAGGAAACCCTCATGTATATACATTGTATCTCAAATTATACATCCCTAAATACCAAACCCAAAATCTAATACAAGAACATTAATAAAAGAAGGCAAACTCATCTCAGACTTAATTACGATGTCGTGTCACAACTCATATAAATGTCGTGTCCAGCCTATGCAAGTATAGGTGTTAACTCTCAAGGTCTAAACTGATGTAGTGGATGTCCAACACATGGACTGCATATGAAAACTGTCCAACACATGAACTGAAAGTGATAAATGTCCAACACATAGACTACACATCATAATTGCCCAACACATGAACTAGTATATATATATATATATATACATACACTGTATATATGTACAAATATAGGTATACAACAGACGATTAAACAGAAACACAAACAAAACAGGAAATACTGAGATGAGTCGACTCGTGCTCATTTATGGGTCGACTCATGTCTCATGGGTCGACTCATGATCCGATACGAGTCGACTCAGCAGAAACTTGAGATAACAGGAAAATTTCTTCGTGAGTCGACTCATGACAGTCATGGGTCGACTCCACCTGATGAGTCGACTCATGATGAGTCGTGAGTCGACTTACGGGCTAAAATCTGCATATATCACAAGTTGAAATTCGCCAACTCGATCCATCCTTCCATTATACTGATCTACATCTCTATAGCTATCAATTCTAGACTATGATACAGTGAGAAATTCACCTCTAGCATGAGAAACAATTACTTATAAGTTAAATCTAACAATTAACCCCTAAACATGAAAAGAAAGGCATTTAATCAAAAAGAAAACCCATATTTTTATTCTTTAAAAATATTTCCAGATCTGGGTTTTTCTTCAAAAACTCGTTGGTGAGGATTTAAAATCTGAAACACATGATTTCTAGCATTCACCCTAATAAGAACATTGATTTATACTTGAAAAATAAGTCTTAGGCTCGATAAAACTCATGAAAAACATGTGTAAACTATTAAAAATATTGGAGGAAGGATTGGGCGAGATGTTACTCGCCTCAGATGTGATGAAGAGCAATCCCCTTCGCTGCAATCCACAAAATGCTGCTGAAAATCCCCAAAAATCGCCCAAGAATGCCCAAAAACGAGCTAGGGTTTTGAGGGGGAGAGGAGGCTAGGGTTTCTCTAGGGTTTGCTGATGAAAAAGAGTGTTTTCGGGTGGGGGAAAATATATATGAGTAGATAAAACTCGACCCGAAACCCAACAGACCCGAACTAAGAAAAGCCAAAAATCTGCGATGAGTCGACTCACGGTATATTATGGGTCGACTCATGGGTCATGGGTCAACTCATAATTCATGAGTCGACTCAGCAGAAACTAAATGGCAACAGGACTCGATATCGTGAGTCGACTTATGACAGTCATGGGTCGACTCATGGACTAAAAACTGTATTCTTCGATTTCTGTTGCACACGATTTGCAAATTTACAACTCAACCTCATACCTGAGGCATATCCACATCCTCATAAAATCAAAACACTAGTTTTCATGCACAGCCATGCCATGAAGATATTTTATCATATATTAAATATTGCGTTTCACTAATATTCACATATATGAAATATCAAAATCAACGGGGTCTTACACAGAGACTTGAGATTATTTTTTAGAACTTCCCATGGTCGACCGAATGTGGCTCTACGGTCGACCGTGACTTTTTCAACCTGTTTCCCAACGGTTAGTTTTGGCTCGCGGTCGACCACCACTGGCTATACGGTCGACCACCGTTCAATAACGACTATATTTCTGCACTTTCCAGGTTTTATGGCATTTGTTTTTTTGGTCATTTTGCTTAGGTTTCTACTTATGTTTTGGGTTTCTATAAATACCCCCTTGCTCTCATCTTTCAAAATAACTAAGAGAATGTTTTAAGAAGGTTTAACAAGGGTTTGAAGTTTTGTTTAGTGTTTGTTTAAAAAGCTTTTAAGCGTTTGAGAGTTTGCTTTGTGAAAACAATTTCACAAGGGCTTGAGGAAGATCATCCATTGGTGTTTGAGCATCCAACTCTTCTCCCTCACTCTCTTGATCTATTGAGAAGTTTCCCTAAACTCTTTTCTAGCTTTATATCTATTTGTTTGATTATCATCTTATTACAATTAGTTTTATATTGAGTTTAGATTTAATTAATCTCATTGTTGCACACACCCACTTGAGTTTATTATATTTGCATTCATAATATATTTGGGGTTGTGAGAGATAGTAACATTGAGTTGTGCCTAATTGAGTTCTCGTTCATTATAGAGAATAAATCATTTGTTGTTATTATGTTTAATTGTGAGGATCACTTTGTAATACACTAGTACACCAAGAGGAGTGTGTGGTGAGAGATGGGGTCATCCCAAGAGGAGTGGGGTAGGTGGTAATACCTAGAGAGAGGTTGTAATTCCTAACACTTGAGGGAGACACGGGCTAGAGACCAACACTTGAGGTGGTAGTTAGTGTAGTTACATTGTGAGTGTGGATTGTAAAGTTTTCGGTTAGCTAGAAAACCGTATTGTGAGGTGTAAATATTTTTCGGGCAAGCATAGAAAATCCGGTGTGATAGTGGAGATCTCTTCGAGGTGAGGAGCGGGGACGTAGGTCGTGGGGACCGAACCTCGTGAACATATCGTTTGTTTATTATTACATTGGCGCACTTATTTTTTTGTTCATATCTTATATCGCCTTTGTATATTGCTCATTGTTTATATAACCCACTATCTAGTTTAGTTTGTTTACCCTTGAGTGTTTTGTATATCCTTGCATATATCTCATAGTATATCTTATTGCTAGGATATAGCCCTTTATTTATATTGCATATTTTTGCTCATAATTAGTTATATATCTATCTTGCAAGAATATATTTGTTAATAAGTTTTTATTGGCATTTAAATCGGATTAGATTAGCATAAACCCTATTCACCCCCCTCTAGGATTCTTTCCTAGTGGCATTAGGGTCTAACAGACTCTGTTGGAGTGTTAGTCTGATTTGGTAGCTAGTGACTATGAGTCGCTTCGGATATTTGGGTGTCCTGCTTATTACCATGTCAGTGATGGTAAATTGAATCTGAGGACGAGGAAAGCAGACTTTGTAGACTTTAGAGAAGGACTAAAAGGCTTCAAATTGTAGGATCTACAGGATAAGAAGATAGTTATTAGCAGAGATGTTACATTCAATGAGGCGTACATGATGAGGCCTTAAGTCCCTCAGCAGGTAGAGGGAGACCAGACAAGAGGGATATCATAGCAGGTGGAGGATGATGTGACTCCACTCACTCCAGAGAGCATGATATCCATCGAGGCTCCTACAGAGGTGACACTGGGAGGAGATGAGATGATAGTCTGGCAGATAGAGGATACAGTGGATTGTGAGACTCAGAAGCAGGGTCATGTTCAGGAGTCTATTGTAGCGAATAGACCTAGAAGGGTAATTCGTCGGCCAGCTAGGTATAATAATATCATGGTCGCATATACATTATTAGTGAAGGTCGTTAATGATATGGTTCCATCCACATCCAGGGAGGCAGACTCTAGCCTTGATTCAATTAGGTGGAGGGAAGCTATGGAAGAGGAGATGTGATCCCTTCAGAAGAACGATACTTGGGAACTTGCAAAGCTATCTAAGGGTAAGAAAGCTATTGGTTGCTGTAGGCATCTAAAAATACCTATGGGTGTCCGCACACAGCTCGAGATAGAGAGAAGACGATGAACATCGTTATCCGAGTCTAAGAGGATTATCTGTCGTCGACAAGCGCATGAATCGAAATGACGAACCAAGTGGCACGCGCGCATCAATCAACACGTGCGCGTTAATCAGTTCGCGAGCGTCAATCAACATGCGCGTATATCAACCAATGCGCGTTCGACAATCAATCCCGCGACAAAGCATGCAAGTCAACAAGATGGTCAAACACGCAAAACGATGGAAAATACAAGTCCCGGAAGAGTCGGAAAATCAAAAGAAAGTGCCAGGCTTCGGAACCCGCGCCGATGCGGGACGGTCGAAACCGACCCGTACCAGCGCGGGTCGGCCGAAACTGACCCACACCAGCGCGGGTCGCTTTGGCGACCCATGGTTGGCGGTCCAAGGACGACCAGAACCCTGGCAGCACGACCCGTCGCGTTGTTTTGACCCGAAAACCCATTTTTTGGCGGTTTTGATGGGTTTTCACGAGATCTTTTCAATTCCAGAGGTTCCTAACTATCTAAATCCTATCACTAAACATGGTTAATCAGTTGTTAACTGAAGATAAGGAGAAATCCATCATTCTTATCCCAAAACCCGCATCCGGAGCCCTATAAATACAAACCTAAGGCCTCCTTTTAGAGGGGGCGATTTATTATCAAGACGTGGAGGTGCTGCTAGATTAAGGAGTCAAGGAGCACGAATTTTAGCGAAGGAAAATCAGATCTTGGCGAATTCTTCGGCATAAAGAAGGAGAGTTCGAGAGATCCGATGCCTGTTTCCCCTATTTCCTTGAGATCAGGCTTGGTCTTGATCTCGAGAAGAGCTACTAATTTCGCTTGATCGATCTCAGCGTTTCAAATCAAATACTTCCTCGGCGAAGGCGAAGCTCTGCCGAATTTTCAACAACCGGATCTAATTGACGGTCATCCACGGATAAACCTTGGCACAAGTAAAGATCCCACGCAAGCAGAAGACCGATGAACGATCTCTGCATTTGTTTGACGAGAATTGTAATCTTTGTTTTCATTGTGTAAGAGTTTTATAAAAAGACTATCTTTTTTTGTTTTCATTGTAACGACCGAAGTTGTAATGAATACCGCAATGAATATAATAATTTTCGACGCAAATAGTTGCAAATGGGTATATGCAAAAAAGGAGGGATTTTCTATTAGGGATATTCGGTTCAAAGTCAGATTGGTTGCCAAGGGATATGTACAGCTTGAGGGTATTGATTACAACGACGTATTTTTACCCGTTGTGAAGCATTCGTCGATTCGAATTTTATTAGCGTTGGTGGCATAGCTGGATTTGGATTTGGTCCAGATGGATGTTAAGATAGCCTTTCTACATGGAGATTTAGAAGAGAAAATCTACATGATACAACCTATGGGGTTCAAAAGTGCAGGAAAGGAAGAGTTGGTATGCAAGCTAAAGAAGTCTTTTTACGGATTGAAGCAATCGCCACGATAATGGTACAAGAGATTCGACGGATTTATGATTGGCCGGGGGTACATGAGGAGCCTATATGACCTATGTGTTTACATGCACAAGCTACAGGATTGTGAGTACATCTATTTATTACTATATGTTGATGATATGCTTATTGCCTCTAGGAATTCTTCGGCTATTCGAAAGTTAAAAAAGGAGCTGTCATCCAAGTTTGAGATGAAGGATCTTGGAGAGATAAAAAAGATATTGGGTATGAAGATCAAGAGAGATAGGACAAAGGGGAGATTGAAGCTAGCACAGAGGAGTTATCCGCAAAAGATGCTGAGAAATTCAGCTTTGATGGCAATACAAAGGTAGTGAGCACTCCATTGGCTCCCCACTTTAAGCTTTCAGCTAAGATGTCACCTGTTTTAGTTGAGCATATAGAATATATGTCGAAGGTTCCATATGCCAATGCAGTGGGTAGCTTGATGTATGATATGGTATGTACGAGGCCAGATTTATCATAAGCCGTGAGCATGGTATTCAAGTACATGCACGACCCAGGGAAGGGTTATTGGGAGCCCGTGAAGTAGATTCTATGGTATTATCAAAGGTACCATGGATGTTGGTTTGATTTTTCTGAAGAATGTGAAGACAGGACATGATTGTATTGATTACGTGGATTCAGATTATGCGAGGGATCTTGACAAGCGCCGGTCTACTTCAAGATATGTGTTTACGTTGGCATGAGCATCGGTATGTTGGAGATGTACACTTTAGTCTACAGTGGCTCTCTATACTATAGAGGCAGAATATATGACAGTGACTGAAGCTGTTAAGGAGGCTTTGTGGTTGCGTGGATTATTGGAGAACTTGGGGATAGCATAGGAGACCCGTCGGGTATATTATGATAGCATGTCAGCTATCTATTTGGCGAAGAACTAGGTCTATCATGCACGCACGAAGCACATTGATGTCAGATTCCACTTTGTTCATGACGTTTTGGATAATGGAGACGTCATATTGGAGAAGATCAACACGAAGGACAACCCTACAGATATGTTGACCAAAGTTGTTTCAGATGTGAAGTTTGGTCATTGTTTGGAGCTTTTGAACATTCTTCAGTGTTGAGGCCTTTGGAGGCTATTTGGGTGAATTACGTGAGGCTTGATTCATTGGGCAAGAGGATACGTAGGCAGTCTTTATGATGCAACCGATTTGATGAGTTGATACTGACATTTGAAGAGTGTTCGCATTCTCATTTGGGTTCTCGACTTGTTGTGGATTGAGTCCGTTGTTGTGAATTGTTTTACTTCGTACTGGATGCAACAAGTAAGACATTTGGTTTGGTTGGTATCGGCTCAGTTTGGGAAAATTTTACCAAGGTGGAGAATTATGAGTGGGGGCCACAAGACTGGAGGTCATGAGAACAGAAGAAACTGCATGAAGAGAGGGGCCCACCCACGTGCTGCTGCAAAGACGCAACCGCGTGAAGAGACGACGTTGACATGGGGCCCACCCACGTGCTGCTGCAAAGCCGCGTGAAGAGCACGAGCCCATGACCCGAGACTGGACGAAGCTATATATATAGCTTCCTAGGGTTTCGTGCATTTTGTGCAAGGAGAAGGCCTTTCGGTTGTGATGGTAGAGGGCTTCGTGTGCAAGTAAAAAGGCAGGGGTTTCAACTGTGGTGGTGAATTCGAGCGAGTTGAGAGTAAGATCATAACTAAATCCCTGTTTCACAAGGGAAACGAGAATCGAAAGTGATATATCTCAACAAAGTGGGATATACACTCTTCCTCTTATTAGTTTTAGGACTGACTTGTCGAGGGAACCTAACAAGCTATTACAAATCACAGCAAGACAATCTATTTTTACGTGGTTTGGTAAGTTGCCTACGTCTACGGGGTAAGGAGGGGGGGGGATAAATATGATTTACAATCACGAGCCCATGACCCGTGAAGAGCACAAACCCATGACCCGAGACTGGACGAAGCTATATATATAGCTTCCTAGGGTTTCGTGCATTTTGTGCAAGGAGAAGGCCTTTTCGGTTGTGATGGCAGAGGGCTTCATGTGTAAGTAAAAAGGTAGGGGTTTCAACTGTGGTGGCGAATTCGAGCGAGTTTTTTTCCGGCGTGCAAGGGAGAAAAATCGCAAAAGAACGAAGGGAAATCGCAGAGGCTTTTCGGCTGGTTTTTAGCGGCTGTCCATTTGAGGGAGATATTTGTGTGAGATTTGAGAGCTTATTTGAGGGTTTAATTGTGTGATTGTAAATTATATTTGTATTCTCTCTCTAATAGTAGATCTCCCCCCTCCTTACCCCGTGGACGTAGGCAACTTGCCGAACCACATAAACATAGATTGTCTTGCTGTGATTTATAATAGCTTGTTAGGTTCCCTAGACAAGTCAGTCCTAAAACTGATGAGAGGAAGAGTGTATATCCCACTTTGTTGAGATATATCACTTTCGATTCTTGTTTCCTTTGTGAAACAGGGATTTAGTTGTGATTTTACTCTCTTGTTGTGCACCAGATGTGCTGCCGAAATTTTCGCTGCGTACAACAGATTATAATTCACTATTCATAAGCTAAAAGGCATGATTTTTTTACATTACTAGTGGTTTCAATCTATCGACAACTAATTTTGCGATTGCTAAAATTCATGATTTCATATAAGCTATAATCCATGATTTTTGGCTATTTTTAGTGGTTACGGCCAAAAGGCATGTAATATTCTAGAGGCCAAATTTCCTAATTCTGTAAGCTATAAACCACAAGGTTGACTATATTTTGTGGTCTCATCCCGTTGGCAAATATTTTATGAGCTATAATTCATAATTTCATGAGCTGTAACACATGATTTTTGGCCTTTTTTTACTAGTTTCAACTCATAAGCAAATAATTTCTCGAAAACCAAAAATTTTAATTTCATGAGCAATAAACTATGATTTTTGGCCTTTTTTTTGTTTCGACCCATATACAAATAATATCCCTAAAGAGAAAATTCATAATTTCATGTGCTATAAGATCTTGGCCATTTTTAGTTGTTATCCGTAGGAAAATAATCTCCTAGAAACCAAAATTCATGACTTTTATAAGCCATAACCCATGATTTTTGGCCAATTTTAGTTATTTCAACCTGTTAGCAAATTTATTTATGGAGGCTAAAATTTACTATTTCATGAGCTAAAGCTATGATTTTATGACATTATTAGTGGTTTCAACCCGTTAGCAATTAATTTTACAAAGGAAAGAAATTCATGATCTATCCATGATTTTTTGTCATTTTCAGTGACTACGGCTCGTAAGCAAATAATATTTAGAAGGCCAAATTTCCTGATTTCAAGAGCTATAAACCACAAGTTCTAACAATTGTGTTTTCAACCTGTTTGCAAATAATTTTAAGCTATAATTCACGATTTTCTAAGCTATAGTTAACAATTTTGGCTATTTTTGTTCAGTTTAGCTCGAAAGCCAAAATTCATAATTTTATGAGCTATAAGCCATGAGTTTTGGCCATTTTTACTAGTTTCGATCCATAGGCAAATGATTTCCATAAGGTAAAATTCACGACTTCATGAGCTATATAACCAACGAGTTTTGGCCACTTTTAGTAATTTTGACATCTTGGCAAATTAATTCTCATAGGCCAAAATTCACAATGTCATGAGCTATAACCCCCAAATTTTGGGTATTTTTTGTGATTTTGACTCGTTGGCTTATAGTTTCCTGAAGTTAAGATTTAGGATTTCATGACCTATAACGACCGATGTTTTAGCCATTTTTAGTAGTTGTGACTTGTAGGCAAATGACTTATCGGAGGCTAAATTATATGATTTCATGAGCTATAACCCACAAGTTTTGGTCCTTTTTAGTGTTTTGGCCAGTTGGCAAATTATACCTAACACGCTGAATTTTCAAAACTTATGAGCTTCAGCCCTTGAGTTTTGGCCATATTCTTACGTGTCAACCCATTGGGAAATAGTTTTATGAGCTATAATTCTAGATTTCAAGTGCTATAACCCATGATTTTTGTTAATTTTTAGTGGGTTGTCTCATAAGCAATTACTTTCTAGAAAGCCAAATTAACAATTTCGTGAGTTATAGCCCATAGTTTTTAGCCATTTTTAGTAGCTTTGACTAGTTAGCAATAATTTAGCAGAGACAAAAGTTCACGATTTTATGAACTACAATCGATGACAGTTTACCTTTTTTTTGAGGTTTTGACCCGTTGGCCAATAATATCTTGGAGGACAAATTTCCTAATTTCATGAGCCATAACCCATGAGTTTTGGCCATATTCTTTGGTGTCAACTGGTTAGAAAATAATTTTATAAGTTATAACTCTCGATTTCATGAGATATAACCCATATTTTGGCCATTTTTAATGGTTTTGACTATAGATAAGCAATTTCCCAGAAGTCAAAATTCACAGTGTTGTGAGCTACAACCAATGATTTTGTCCATTTTTTGTTGGTTTGAGACATTGGCAATATTTTTCTAAAGGCTAAAATTAAAGATTTCATGAGCCATAACTCTTAATTTTTGGCTATTTTTAATTATTTCGACTAATCAGCAAATCATTATATGAGGCTATAATTCACCATTTCATAAGCTAGAAGCCATGCTTTTTTTGACATTACTAGTGGTTAGAACCCGTTGGCAAATAATTTTGTTGAGGCCAACATTTACGATTTCATGAGCTATACCCCAAAAATTTTGGCTATCTTTAGTGATTATGACCCATAGGTAAGTAATATCCAGGAAGCCAAATTCCAGATTTCATGAGCTATAAATGAATAGCGTCGGTAATATTTGTTGGTTTCAACCCGTTGGCATATAATTTTATAAATTTTATGAGCTATAATTCAAAATTTTATGTGCTATAACCAATGGTTTTTTTACCATTTTTAGTAGTATGGACCCGTATGCAAAAAAATTTCTCGAAAGTAAAAATTCTTAATTTCATGAGCTATAATCCATGATTTTTTGCCATTTTTACTTGTTTCGGCCTGTAGGCAAATAATTTCTTAGAAGTCAAAATTCACGACTTCATGATCTATAACCAATGATTTTTTTCCATTTTTAATAGTTTAAATCTATAGGCAAATAATTCATAAGGCAAATGTCATGACTTCATGAGTTATAACCCACTATTTTTGGTCATTTTTTTATTTCGACCCGTTGATAAATAATTTTTCGTAGGCCAAAATTCATGATTTCATGAGCCATAACACATTATTTTTGGCTACTTTTGGCAGTTTTGACCCGCTGACTTATAGTTACCTAAAGTCAAGATTCGTGATTTGTTGTGCTATAACCCTGATCTGTTGGCTATTTTTATTGCTTTTAACCTGTAGGATAATAATTTCATGGAGGCCAAAATTTGCAATTTCATGAGCCATAACCCACGATTTTCTGTATTCTTATGTGTCAACCGACTGGGAAATACTTTTGAAAGCTACAATTTAGGATTTCACTACCTATGACGCATGATTTTTGGCTAGTTTTAGTGGTTTCAATTTTTCAGCAAATATATTCCTAAAAGCCAAAATTAACAATTTCATGGGCAATAACCCAAAAATTTTGGACAATTTTCATAGTTTCGACTAGCTGGAAATAGTTTAGTGGAGGCAAAAATTCATGAGTTTATGACCTATAATCCACTATTTTTGGCCATTTTTAATGGTTTTGACCCATTACCAAATAATATCCTGAAGGACAAATTTGTGACCTATAATTTTCTGTTTTGGATATTTTAATGTTTTGGCCATATGTGTTGGTGCCAACAGCTTGGGAAATAATTTTGTGAGCTATAACTCCTAATTTTATGAGCTACAACATATGATTTTTGGCTATTTTGACTATAGGCAAGTAATTTTCTGAAAGCCAAAATTTATGATTCATGAGCTACAACACAATATTTTTTGTCCATTTTTTGTAGTATTGACCCATTGACAATATTTTCTGAAGGCCAAAATTCACGATTTCATGAGCATCCCATGATTTTGGCCATTCTTAATGATTCGACCCCTTGCCAAATTATTTCATGTAGAGTATAATTCATCGTTTCATAAGCTAGAAGCTATGATTTTTTGACAATACTAGTGATTTCAACTGTTAGAAAATAATTTTGTGAAAGTCAAAATTTGCAATTTCATGAGGCTATAATCCATGATTTTTGACTATTTTTAATGGTTATGACCGAAAGGAAAGTAATATCCCAGAGGTCAAATTTCCAAATTTTATGAGCTATAAATAACGAGTTTGGGCTATATCTGTGGTGTCTACCTGTTTGCAAATAATTCTCAAAAGTAAAAATTCTTCATTTGTAGAGCTATAACACACATTTTTTTTGTTATTTTACCGGTTTCGACCTGTAGGCAAATAACATCACAGAAGTATAAATTCATAAATTCATGAGCTATAACCCATAATTTTTAGCCATTTTTACTTGCTTCGGCCTGTAGGCAGATAATTTCCTGTAAGCCAAAATTCATGACTTCATGATCTATAATCCATGATTTTTTTTGCCAACTTTAGTAGTTTAATTCTATAGGCAATTAATTTCCCATAAGGCAAATTTCATTATGTCATGATTTGTAACCCAAGAGTTTTGGCCTCATTTTTGTTTCGACCCATTGGCAAGTAATTTTGCATTGGCCACAACTCACGATTTCATGAGCTATAATCCACGATTTTTATCCATTTTAATAGTTTTGATCTGCTGGATTATAGTTTCCTAAAGTCAAGATTCATGTTTCCTTGAGCTATAACCCTCAATCTTTTGGCCAATTTTATTAGGTTCAACATTTAGGCAAATAATTTCACAAAGGCCAAGTTTACCGATTTCATGAGCTGTAATCTATGGGTTTTCACCGTATTCTTACGTGTCAACCCGCTGGGAAATACTTTTGTAAGCTACAATTTAATATTTCATAGCCTATAACTCATGATTTTTATCCAGTTTTAGTGGTTTCGGTTCGTAGGCAAATAATTTCCCAAAAACCAAAATTAACAATTTCATAGGCTATAAGCCAAAAAATTTGGCCAATTTTCATAGTTTTGACCAGTTGGCAATAATTTCGTAGAGGTAAAAGTTCACGATTTCATGATTTATAATCCATGATTTTTGACTATTTTTAGTGGTTTCAACCCATTACCAAATAATATCCTGGAGGGCAAATTTGTGATCTATAATTCCCTATTTTGGACATTTTAATGGTTTTGGCCATATTCTTTGGTGTTAATTAGTTGGCAAATAATTTTGTGAGCTATAACTCCTAATTTTATGAGCTATAACCCACGATTTTTAGGTATTTTTAGTGGTTTCTATCATAGGCAAGTTACTTCCTGAAACCCAAAATTCACGATTTCATGAGCTACCACACACTATTTTTTATTGTTTTGACTCGTTGGTAATATTTTCTTGAAGGCCAAAATTCATGATTTCATGAGCAACCCTTGATTTTTCCAATCTTTAATGGTTCGACTTGTTGGCAAATTCTCTCATGGAGCCTATAATTTACCATTTCATAAGCTAGAAGCTATGGTGTTTTGATAGCACTGATGGTTTCAACCCATCAGCAAATAATTTTATGAAAATCAAAATTCACAATTTCATGAGCTATAATCCATAATTTTTTGTTATTTTTAGTGGATCCATAGGAAAATAACATATCAGAGGAAAAATTTCCTAACTTCATGAGCACGAGTTTGGGCTATATTTGTTGTGTCCACGCGCAAGCAAATAATTTCTCAAAAGTCAAAATTCTTGATTTCCAAAGCTATAACACAATTTTTTTTGCGATTTTTACTGGTTCCCACCCGTAGGCAAATAATATTCAAGAAGCCAAAATTCACAATATCATGAACTATGATCCACGATTTGTGGCTATTTTTAGTTGTTTTAATCCGTAGGCAAATAATTTTCCAAAAGCCAAAATTCATGATGTCACGAGCAATAGCCTATGATTTTTGCCATTTTCTGTCGTTTGGACTTGTAGGCTAAAATTTCCTATAAGGAAAATTTCATGACTTCAACTATAACCTACAAGTTTTGCCCCTTTTTTGGGTTTTGATCCATTGGCAAATAATTTCTCATAGGGTAAAATTCTTGATTTCATGAGCTATAACCCATTATTTTTGGCCATTTAAATGGTTTTGACCTGTTGGCTTATAACTCCTAAAGTCGAGATTCACAATTTTATGAGCTATAACCTCCGATCTTTTGGCTGTTTTTAGTAGTTTTGACCTGTTGGCAAATAATTTGCCGGAGGCCAAATTTCATGATCTCATATGCTATGACCCACAATTTTTGTCCCTTTTTAGTGCTTTCAACCTGTTGGCAAATAATACATTGCACGCCAAATTTCCTGATTTCGTGAGCTACAGCCCATAGTTTTGGTTATATTCTTTTGTGCCAACCCATTGGGAAATAATTTTGTAAGCTATAATTCAAGATTTCAAGTGTATAGCCCATGATTTTTGGATATTTTTAGTGGCTTGACTTGTGGGCAATTAATTTCTTGGAAGCTAAAACTAACAATTTCATGAGCTACGACCAACAATTTTTGGCCATTTTGAGTGATTTCTTCGAGTTAGCAATAATTTAGTAGAGGCAAAAATTCACGATTTTATGACCAATAATCCTAGACTTTTGTCTATTTTTAATGGTTTTGACCCGTTGGCCAATAATATCTTAGGAGATAAATTTTTAAATTTCATGAGCTATAACCCACCAGTTTTGGCCATATTGTTTTGTGTCAACCGGTTAACAAATAATTTTGTAAGCTATAACTCTCAATTTCATGAGCTATAACCCATGTTTTTTGGCCAATTTTAATGATTTTGGCCATAGGTAAGCAATTTCTGAGAAGCCAAAATTCATGATCTTATGAGCTACAACCAATAATTTTTTAATCCTTTTTTATGGTTTCGACCCATTAGCAATATTTTCTCAAATGCCAAAATTAAAGATTTTATGAGCTATAACCCATGATTTTTGGCCATCTTTAATGGTTTCTTCCTATCAACAAATTATTATATGAAATCTATAATTCACCATTTCATAACCTAGAAGCCTCGATTTTTTTTTGACGTTAATAGTGGCTTCAACCCGTAGGCAAATAATTTTGGGGACACCAACATTCACGATTCCATGACCTATACTCCATGATTTTTGGCTACCTTTAGTGGTTATGACCCTTAACCAAGTAATATCCTGGAGTCCAAATTTCCAAATTTAATGAGCTATAAAGGAATACCTTCAGCAACATTTGTTGGTTTCAGCCTGTTGTTATATAATTTTGTAAGCTATAATTCATAATTTTATGTGCTATGACCCATGATTTTCAACCATTTTTAGTGGTTTGGACCCTTATGCAAATAATAACTCTGCAGTCAAAATTCTCTATTTCACGAGCTATAACCCACGATTTTCAGTCATTTTCACTGGTTTTAACATGTAGGCAAATAATATTGCAGAAGACAAAATTTATAATTTCATGTGCTATAATCCATGATTTTTAGCCTTTTTTTACTTGCTTCGGTCCATAGGCAACCAAAATTCATGATTTCATGAACTATAACCAGCGATTTTTTTGCCATCTTTAGTAGTTTAAATCTATAGGCAAATAATTTCCTATAAGGAAAATTTCATGACTTCATGAGCTATAACCCATGAATTTTGGTCTTTTTTGTTTTGATTTGTTGGCAAATAATTTTACATAGGCCACTATAGCCCATGATTTTTGGTTATTTTTAGCAGTTTTGATGCGTTCGATTATAGGTCCTCAAACCATAGGCAAATAATCTCCTGAAAACCAAAATTAACAATTTTATGGGCAATAACCCAAAAAATTTAGCTAATTTTCATAGTTTTGACTAGTTAGCAATAATTTCACAAAAGCAGAAATACATGATTTTATGACCTATAATCAACTAATTTTTTGCCATTTTAATTGTTTTGACCCATTCCAAAATAATATCCTGGAGGACAAATTTGTGACTTATAATTCTCTATTTTGGACATTTTTAACGAGTTTGGCCATATTATTTGGTGTCGGCTGGTTGAGAAATAATTTTGTGAACTATAACTTCCAATTTCATGAGCTATAAACTATGATTTTGACCATTTTAGTGGTTTTAACAGTAGGCAAGTAATTTCCTAAAAGCCAAAATTCACGATTTATGAGCTACAACACACTATTTTTTGTAGTATCAACTCATTGGCAATATTTTCTGAAGGTAAAATTCACGATTTCATGAGCATCACATGCTTTTGGCTATTTTTAATGATTTGACCCATTAGCAAATTATTTCATGAAGACTACAATTCACCGTTTCATATGCTAGAAGCCATGATTTTTTGACAATACTAGCGGTATCAAGCCGGCAATGAATAATTTTGCGAAAGTCAAAATTTAAAATTTCGTGAGGTTATAACCCATGATTTTTGGTCATTTCTTGTAGTTTAAATCTGTAGGCAAATAATTTTGCATAAGGTAAATTCCATGATGTTATGAGTTATAACCCTGAGTTTTGGCTTTTTTTGTTTCGATCCGTTGGCAAACAATTTTGCATTGACCACAATTCACGATTTCATGAGCTATAATTCAAAAATTTTGGTCATTTTAGCAGTTTTGACCTGTTGGATTATAGTTTCCTAAAGTCAAGATTTGTGTTTTCTTGTGCTATAACCCCCTATTTTTTGGTCATTTTTATTAGTTTCAACCTGTCGACAAATAATTTCACAAAAGCTAAATTTCACAATTTCATGAGCTACTACCCACGGGTTTTGACCATAATCTTACGTGTTAACCCACATGGAAATACTTTTGCAAGCTACAATTCAACATTTATTAATCTATAACTCATGATTTTTGGCTAGTTTTAGTGGTTTCGATTCATAGGCAAATAATTTCTCGAAAACCAAAATTAATAATTTCATAGGCTATTACCCAAAACTAGCCAAAAAATCTTAGGCAAACAATTTTAGTGGTTTCGATTCATAGGCAAACAATTTTAGTGGTCACGACCTTGTTTGTGGAAAATTTGTTGTAAAAAGATAGTGAAAGAAAATTAACTTGTATTCTCTCAAAATCGATTACAGTTTGGATTTCCTGATTACAAAAGAGAAGAGAATTAATCTGAATCCTCTCCTTTGTTTAAATCTGGGTTCTTCACGGTAGCGATGGAGTGCCTCCTTCGAATGCTCGCGTCGAATTTGCTCTCCGTTGACGATCTGAACGTCTTGATTCACTGGAACGATATCTTCTCCTCACGATTCGACGCTGTGGAGAACTTACGTGGCAAGTTTAAAACTCTTGATGAGTTGATAACTCTGAACGAGTTTGAAACTCTATGAAAGAGTTGATTTAACCGAAATCGATTCTCAAGCCAAGGCCGAAGGCTTCAAGGAATGCTCCAAAGGATGAATGCCGATCTCTCAATCTATAATGCTCCAAGATCTCCCCCTTTGATGCCAAGAAGTTCCAACAGACCGAACCCCTGAACTGAATTGATTTTCAGTTATTTATAGAGGATTAAGGGGTGTAACTACCCCTTAAATAGCTCCTAAGTGGGGTGTAACCGCCCACAAATCGTGGAAAACAGTTCTGAAACTGTTCAAGGGTTTAAAGGGTGTAATCCCCCCTAAAATCTCTCCATAATGGGGTGTAACCGACCCCATTAAGTGGAGATACGGTTTTTAAAACCGTTCAGCTTCTGTTTGAACCACTCAAACACAAAAAACGCAGATCTGACCCCAGCGTTTTGATGTTGCAACGCGGGTTTGACCCCAGCGTTTTGATGCTGCAACGCGGGTCTAGCCCTAGGGTTTTGATACTGCAACGCGGGTCCGACTCCAGTGTTTCAATATTGACACACGGGGAGGACCTCCGCGTTTTGGTGTTGCAATGCAGGTTCGACCCCTGCGTTTTGTTGTTGACACACGGGGAGGACCTCCGCGTTTTGTTCTGGGAGTTTGGAACGCGGCCACGAGCTATGCGTTTTGAATCTGGGACGCATAGGTGAGCTCCGTGTATGAATTTGAAGAGACCGTCGATTTGTAGTCTCTTTTGCTAGAGCATTACAAAGATCATCATCTTGTAATCTTCATCTTGGCTCCTTGAAAATATGAAAATTTTTAAATTGTAACCTTCCGAAAGTCGTCAGATTATAACATCCATCATCGGTGTTTGATGGGGGATCTGCTATCTATTATGATTTTTAGACAGCCTACAGACCCATAGACAAGTAATATCCCAGAGGCCAAATTTCCTGATTTCATGAACATGAGTTTGGGCTATAACTATGGTGTCAATCCGTATGCAAATAATTTCTCGGGAGTCAAAATTATTGATTTCTAAGGCTATAACCCACAAATTTTCACCATTTTGTTAATTCCGACCCGTAGGCAAATGATATTCAAGAAGCCAAAATTCAAAATATCATGAGCTATGACCCACGATTTGTGCCATTTTTAGTTATTTCAACCCATAGGCAAATAATTTTGCAAAAGCCAAAATTCATGACTTCACAAGCTATAACCTATGATTTTTGCCATTTTCAATAGTTTCGACCTGTAGGCAAACAATTTCCTATAAGGCAAATTTCACGACTTCATGAGCTATAACTCACGAGTTTTGGCCCCTTTTTTGGTTTTGACCCATTGACAAATAATTTCTCATGGAGAAAAATTCATGATTTCATGAGGTATAACCTAATATTTTTTTATCATTTTTAGTTGTTTCGACATGTTGGCTTATAGCTCCTAAAGTTGAGATTTACGATTTTATGAGCTATAATCCCCGATCCTTTGGCTATTTTTAGTACTTTTGACCTATAGGAAAATAATTTCCCATAAGCAAAATTTCACAATCTTATGTGTTATGACCCACAAATTTTTGTCCTTTTTAGTGCTTTCGACCTATTGACGAATTAAATGTTGCAAGCCAAATTTCGTGATTCTGTGAGTTATAACCTACAATTTTGGTCATATTCTTTTATGTCAACCCATTGAGAAATATTTTTGTGAGCTATAATTCAAGATTTAAAGTGCATAAGCCATGTTTTTTGGATATTTTTAGTGGCTCGACTCGTGGGCATTTAATTTCCTGACTCGTGGGCATTTAATTTTCCAGAAGTCAAAAATTAATAATTTCATGAGCTATATCACATAGTTTCTGGCCATTTTTAGTGGTTTCGACTAGTTGACAATAATTTAGCAGAGGCAAAAATTCATGATTTTGTAACCTATAATCCTTTATTTTTGTCTATTTTTGATGGTTTTGACACGTTGGCCAATAATACTCTGTAGGACAAATTTTCTAATTTCATAAGCTATAACCTATTAGTTTTGGCTATATTCTTTGGTGTCAACCGGTTAACAAATAATTTTCTTTGTTATAACTCTTAATTTCACATGCTATAACCCTTGATTTTTAACTAATTTTAGTGATTTTGACCATAGGCAAGCAATTTCACGGAAGCCAAAATTCACGATTTTATGAGCTACAACCAATGATTTTCATTCATTTTTAATGTTTCAACCTATTGGCAATATTTTCTCTAAGACTAAAATTAAAGATTTTATGAGCTATAACCCTTGATTTTTGGTCATTTTTAGTGGTTTCGACCTATCGACAAATTATTTCATGGAATCTATAATTCACTATTTCATAAGCTAGGAGCCATGACTTTTTTGACGTTACTAGTGGTTTTAACCCAAGGGCAAATAATTTTATGGAGGCTAACATTGACAATTTCATGACCTATATTCCATGATTTTTGGCTACCTTTATTGGTTATGACCCTTAAGCATGTGATATCCCCGAGGCCAAATTTCTAGATTTCTTAAGCTATAAAGGAATAGCTTCGTTAATATTTTTTGGTTTCAACCTATTGGCATATTATTTTGTGAGGTATAATTCACAATTTTATGTGCTAACCTATATTTTTTGGCCATTTTTAGTGGTTCGGACCCTTATGCAAATAATTTCTCGAAAGTTAAAATTCATGATTTCATGAGCTATAGCCCACAATTTTCAACCAATTTTACTGGTTTCAATTAGTAGGTAAATAATATTGTAAAAGTCAAAATTCTTAATTTCTTGAATTATAATCCATGATTTTTGGCCATTTTTACTTGCTTCGGCCTATAGGCAAATAGTTTCTCGGAAGCCAAAATTCATGACGTTAGGAGTTGCCCATGATTTTTGTCATTTTTAGTAGTTTAAATTTATAGGCAAATAATTTATTGTAAGGCAAATTTCATGACTTCATGAGCTATAATCCACATGTTTGGCTATTTTTTTTGCCCCAACATGTTGGTAAATAAATTTTCATAGGTCGTAATTCGCTATTTCATGAGCTATAACCCATGATTTTTGGGTATTTTAAGCAATTTTGACACATTGGTGTTTGTTAGAAAAATTTGTAAGAAGAAAATGAAAGAATTGAATTTGATTTATTCCTTCTAACTGCTTAGAAAAAGAATGTTTATAACTCTCTCTCGATATCTAATTGATTATAATTTGAATTTTTGATTACAAAAGATAAGAGGATCAATATAAATCCTCCCATTTGTTTAATTCTGGGTTCTTCACGGTGGCGATGGAGTGCCTCCCTCAAATGCTCGCGTTGAGTTTGCTCTCCGTTGATGATCTGAATGTCTCCCTTTACTAGAATGATTAACTTGTGTGGCAAGTATGAAAAGAACTCTTAAGAGTTTATGAACTCAGGATGAGTTTTAAACTGTAAAACCCCGTAAAATATAGTGAATAATTTTTTTATTGTAAAATATATATTTATATCATAGATGAATGTGATAACAAGTGTTTGGGGATCAAACGAGTGTATTTATATGAGAAAGATCGAGTGATAAGACCAGCACACAAACAACATGCACCAACAGGAAATTTCCTACGCTGTCGACCTTGGCGGTCGACCGCCAGGTGCGTAGCAGAAGCAGAAAGCTTCTATCTCTTGCGGGATCGACCGTGACGGTTGACCGTACGTAGTTTTGCTAGTTTTTCCCAGTTCGAGTCTTATTAGGTTTTGGGTCAGGTTTGTGGGCTCATATATATAATATTATATTCGTAAGAGCTTCTTCTTCACCACAGAAAACCCTAGCAGCCTCCTCCTTCCCTCTTGCAAACCCTAACCCATTCTCCTTGGTGATTTCGGCGGATTTCGAAGAGTTTGAGCGGGATCTAGCGGTTTTCGACGTAGGAGGATATTTTTCCAGTGTTTTTGGAGTTGTTCATCATCCCTCAGGCGAGTTTCATCTCGCTCAACCCTATACCAATGTTTTTAAATGTTTTAATAATATTTTTCATGTGATTTGTGAGCCTAACATACTAGATAATGTATAAAAATAGACCTATATCTTGTATTTTTACAAAGAGAACATGTTTTCTGTTAATAAAGCTCGCCCACGAAATTCTTAATACAGATCTAGATCTGAGTTTATTTCTAACAAGAGTTTTGTAAGAAAGATTTTTTGTTTTTGAAGATTTCGACATGAAATTTACATGTTTAAGATTTGATTCGTTTTATCTATAGTGATTAGACTGAAATTCACATGTTCTGGTTATGGTAAATCACTTATGAAGGATTGATAATGTATATAAACATCGCACGAAAGTTTTTGGATCAAACCACATAGAACAGAAATCTGAACTAGGGTTTCTGCTTTTATGCGGTCGACCGTGACGGTCGACCGCATGTCGTGCACAGAAGCAGTAAGCTTCTGCTCCAGTCGCAGTCGACCGCGGGCGGTCGACCGCTGGGGAATTTTTTCTGCTTTTGTCCTGTTGTGCTTAGGTTTGTGTGGCTGGCAAAATATCTGGGTTATATGGGTTTGTTATACACTAAGATTGGTATACATGAGTTGACTTTAGACACGAGTCTTAGATTTATTCACCGAAGCATGAGGGTGAATGGTATATATGTGATTTCTGACACTATTTGCATATTACAGTCCTCGTATTGGACTATAAGCTATCAAGTCCTCGTGTTGGACTATAAACTATTAAAGTCCTCGTGTTGGACTATAATCATCAAAGTCCTTGTGTTGGACTATAATCCACTACAGTCCTCGTGTTGGACTTTAAGCTATTGCAGATCATACTTTGGATATTTATTTATTGTAGACCACGAGTTGGGTATGTAATTGATATATGACAGGTCATAGATATTTCGGTTAGAGATAGAGTTATTACTCCATGTTGTAGCTTTTGAATTTGGTATTTAGCTATTTACAATTTGAGCTAAGGGAGGCATACCTATGCTCGGGTTGTAAATTTCTAAACATCAAACCACTATTTTATTTTTACAGCCGATGTTTGGCTATCTATATGTATTATCAGATATTTTCTTATCCTTCTAGCCCTTTCCCCTAAGGTTGGTTGAGATGTTACTCGCTATAGTGCTTTGACGCTCGTTGTTTCCCCACTTTCAGGTAATGAGCCAGGTGCACGGAGAGTCGTAGCTTGATGGAGTTGTTCTAGTTACCATTTTTAATTTTTGCTAGTAGTTTATGTCAGAACTCCACAATAGATGTATTTATGAAACATTTAAGTTTTTATTCTAGTTTTGTATAGGCAATGTGCCTTAATATCATTTCATTTGATTCTTATGTCGAGACATTTGTATTTAGTTCATATATTATCTTTTTAAAGACTTATCCATTTATATCAGTGGTAGTGATTATTCTTCTGAGTATCTGTTGTTTAGTTTTCTTTTTGTATACTCTCTTTTGCCTGTTTTGTACCTACACCTGTTATTGATTATACTAGATAGGTAGTGACTGTAATGGTGAAGCATGTCGTGGTATGGTGTTTGGTGCTTGACAGGTTTGACATTCTTAGTTTCACCTTAGACTGCAGCCTTATTGAAACTAGGGGCGTCACAGTTGGTATCAGAGCTTTAGTTTCAGTATCTTTAGGATCATCCTGTGTTGAGTCGTGGAGTTAGAGTAGAGTTTCTTAAGATTCGTGTATAGAGTCCTCTAGAAATTCTAGAATGAGTGAGGGTGTTATATACGCGTGTTCAAAAATTACAAATATTTTTTTGTGATATTAAAAGTATTTGAGTGAATGATATATGATATGAAATTCTTATATTTTTTGTTCGAGGACTTATAAACCTTCTTCTATATGGTCAGATGACTGGATGTGGTAGGCCTCGTACCCGAAGAGCTGATCAGGCAGAGCCGCAGCAGGCTCCACTTGAGCCGCAGCAGGCTCCCCAATACTTGATAGATTTGATCGTTCCCATAGCTGCTAGGATGGCAGCACTTGAGGAGCTCGTGACGAATCATGTCACACCACCACCACCAGTAGTTCCACCACCGGTTGTACTAGCTACTCACATTGTAGAGGATTTTCCAGAGGGCACACGGATGCCCACCCCACAGGCAGTTGCTCATAAAGCCACAGAATAGGAGGCTTGGCTCTGCTTAGTAGAGAGATACCAGAAGATGAGGAAACCAGAGTTTCAGGATTCATCAGATTCTCTTACAGCATATAAATGGAAGGAGTATGTGAGTAACATTCTTGAGATACTGAATGTGACTTCGATTCAAAAACAGAGGTTGGCATCTTACAGTCTCATAGGGGATGCAGGGAGATGGTATCGGCTCCAATTTACTCCAGATCAGAGGATGACCCTCACCTAAGAGGATTTCGCCTACTTCTTTGATGAGCAGTATATCTCTTTCACGGTACGGGCCGGGAAAGAGCTCGAGTTGTCCAGATTGTCTCAGGAAGACATTTCAGTAGCTGATTTCGAGAGCAAGTTTATGAGCTTGCTTCACTTCACGGGTATGTGGCAGACGGGAGAATACCATGCACAGATGTTTTTAGCAGGACTTCACCCTAACCTTCATTGATACCTCGTTTCTAGGAGGTTCTATTCAGTACGAGAGGTAGCGGATGCTGCCACATCACAGAAGAATGAGTCACTTATGTTCCAGGGCAAGAATAAGAGGCCTTTTTTGGGACCCCAGCAGCAGCAACAACAAGGCCCTCATAGGAGAGGACCCCAGCAGGATTAGAGAGTGCCTCAGGAGCGCAAATTCCAGGACACTTGTTTTAAGTGTCACAAGCTTGGCCACAAAGCATTAGAGTATCGTAGTATACCAGCAGGAGCCCAGCAAGGGAGATGACAGAATCAGTAGCAGAACAGATTCCAAGGTCGAGGTCAGGGCCAGCAGACGAGACTTGAGGCACCGCCGATAGTCCCGCAGATTGAGGGATAGGTTCGTACAGTTCAGGAGGTTCCTAGTCTCATATGCCCCACCTCCAGTAGTAGAGCAGCTTCCAGTCACAGACAGAGCGTATACAGTAGTTCCTCGTGATTATGGTGCGAGCGGGGCCGTAGTGGAGGGTACATTCTCCGTGAACTCCTTTCCAGCCCGTATTCTTTTCGATTCAGAAGCTTCGTATTCTTTCATATCTTATGCTTTTATGATTAGACTTCAGCTCATAGCTCAGTCTCTAGACGTTCCTTTGTCAGTTTCCACCCCTCTAGGTGAGATGTCGCTCTTGGAGAGCATTTGACGGAGTTGTGTTATCGGTTTAGACGAGTCTGAGTTCGTTGTTGATCTGATAGTTTTAAGCATGTCAGAATTCGATGTCATTTTTGGTATGGATTGGCTATATTTCTACCACATCAGTATCGACTGTTTTGCGAAAACAGTCAGTTTGCGAGCATCTAATGGGTCTGAGTTAGTTGTAGCAACCTCTCAGGGGAACCGGTTTACGGAGTCATTACTGGTGTACATCGAGGAGGTGATGCTTCGGGATCAGAGTACGGATATATATGAGACTAGAGTTGTTTCAGATTATCAGCTTGTTTTTCAGGATATACCTGGGTTACCTCCTGTGAGAGAGGTTGAGTTCTGTATTGAATTACAACCGGGCACAGCCCCGATATCCCGAGCACCCTATCTTATGACACCTGCTGAGATGAGGGAGCTACAGGCCCAGTTGGATGAGTTGTTAGCTCAGGGCTTTATTCGTCGGAGTCATTCTTCGTGGGGAGCGCCGGTCCTCTTCGTGAAGAAGGAGGATGGTAGTATACGATTATGTATCGACTACCGTGAGTTAAACAAAGTCATTATCCGGAATAGATATCTTTTGTCTCGGATTGATGACTTATTCGATCAGCTGTAGGGAGCATAGTATTTTTCGAAGATTGATCTTCGTTCTGGTTATCATCAGTTGCGGGTTCGGAAGATGGATATTTCCAAGATCGCCTTTCTGACTCGATATGGATCCTTCGAGTTTTTGGTCATGTCATTTGGGTTGACCAATGCACCCACGGTATTTATGGATCTGATGAACCGGGTCTTCCATCCATACTTGGACCAGTTCGTGATTGTATTCATTGATGATATTCTTATCTATTCGAGATCAGAGTCGAAGCACAAGCAGCATCTATGTTTGGCTTTGCAGACTTTGAGGGAGCATCAGCTATATGCTAAGTTTAGTAAGTGCGAGTTTTGGATTTCTGAGGTCAGATTTCTTGGCCATGTTGTCAGCAGAGAAGGAATAGCAGTGGACCCAGCTAAAGTTTCAGCAATTCTTGATTGGGAACCGCCGAAGACGGTTACCGAGGTTCGTAGCTTTTTGGGGTTAGCCGGCTATTACAAAAAGTTTATTCAGGACTTTTCAAAGATTGCAGTACCACTTATACGCTTTATGAAGAAGGGTGTACAGTTCACTTGGAGCATGGAATGCCAGAAAGCCTTTGATACATTAAAGACTAAGTTGACTACGGCGCCAGTTCTTACTATTCCGAGCAGTGACAGGACATTTGTTGTATACACAGATGCGTCATTAGTAGGTTTGGGAGGTGTCTTGATGCAGACTCAGAGGGTAGTAGCATACATTTCACGACAGTTGAGGGTGCATGACCAGAACTACCTCACTCATGATTTTGAGTTAGCAGCGATGATATTCGCGCTAAAGGCGTGAAGACACTACTTATATGGAGTTCAGTTCGAGCTTTTCACAGACCACCAGAGTCTGAAGTACCTTTTCTCCCAGAAGGAACTTAATCAGAGGCAGCGATGATGGATTGAGTTCATCAAGGACTACAAGTTCGCGATTCAGTATCACCCAGGGAAGACGAACGTCGTAGAAGATGCTTTGAGTAGGAAGCGTCGACACCAGGTCACGGCTTTGAGGTGCTCATTATATAGAGATCTTCTCACTCTTAGCCAGTTCGATTTTAGGCCAGAGATTGGCGAGACCAGCGCATACTTAGGAGCTATATCAGTGCAGCCACTTAGGAGGGACAGAGTAGTCAGAACTCAGTTAGAGAACTCTTCGATTCAAGTCCGAAAGGAGGAGATTTCCAAAGAGCCCGATGACGATTGGACCATTGGGGCAGATGAAGGCCTTCGAATGAAGGACCGATTGGTTATGCCAGCTAGTGTGGAGCTGAAGAGGGAGTTGTTTGATGAAGCACATCGTACTCAATATACAGTGCATCCAGGAACCACTAAGATGTACAAGTACTTGAGAAGACACTTTTGTTGGAGTGGTATGCGTAGAGATATTACAGAATATGTAGCTAAGTGTTTTACCTATCAGCAGGTGAAGGCAAAACATCAGAGACCAGTAGGAACACTTCAGCCTTTACCCATTCCAGAATGGAAGTGGACGAAAATTTCTATGGAATTTATTATAGGGTTACCGAAGTTGAAGAAGGGGAATGACTCAGTTTGGGTGATAGTAGATCGATTGACAAAGTCGACACATTTTATTCCAGTGAGGACTACTTATACTGCAGAGACATATGCGAGGATATTTATCCGGGAGATAGTTCGACTTCACAGAGTTCCAAACATGATTGTATCAGATCGAGGATCATTTTTCACCTCGTACTTTTGGAGGAGTTTTCAGGATTCATTCGGCAGTTGGTTATTACACAGCAGTGTTTTTCATCCTCAGACAGACGGTCAGATAGAGAGAGTGAACCAGGTGTTGGAGGACATGCTGCGAGCTTGTATCATTGATTTTCAAGGTAGCTGGGAGAATCATAATCCATTGATAGAGTTTGCTTATAATAATAGTTATCAAGCAACGATTTGTATGGCTCTGTATGAGACTTTGTACGAGAGGCCGTGTAGATCCCCTATATGTTGGGCAGAGCTAGAGGATAGCTTGTTGCTTAGACCAGAGCTTGTGAGGCAGACTACCGAAAAGGTAGCATCGATTAGGGAGCATATTTTAACCGCTCAGAGTCAGCAGAAGAGTTACGCGGATCACAGACGACGACATTTAGAGTTTCAGGTAGGAGATTTTGTTATGCTAAAGGTATCATCGATGAAGAGGGTGCATCGATTTAGTAGGCGGGGGAAGCTTGCTCTAAGATATATTGGCCCTTTTAAGATTGTGGAGCGTATTGGGGCTGTTTCATATAGACTAGACCTTTCAGCATTGATGTCTGGTGTATACGACGTGTTTCATACTTCTATGCTCAAGAAGCACTTACATGACGAGGAAAGACGGCGAGTATTGGATGCTCCGGAGATTGAGCTTCAGGACAATTTGACTATAATAGAGATCTCAGTTTGTATACTTTCTAGAGAAAATAAGAAACTTAGAAACAATGTGATTTCATTGGTGAAAGTTCAATGGAACCGGAGAGGATTTGAGGAGATTTCTTAGGAGCGCGAGGAGGATATGCGTCATGACTACCCACGCCTGTTTGAGCAGGTAAATTGTTTGAATTAAGTTTTCTTATGTTTTATGATAATTTTGGATAGTCATATTTATCTTTAACACTAGAATGGGGGTATTGTCACTTAATCCTTAATTATTTAGGATACATGGTATATACATGGTATATATATGGGGGGTATTGTACTAATTCCATTTTGTTAGGGATTAAGGCGTGAATATTCACATTTTAGACTGTTAACTTTAGATATTACTATGTTCATATCTGAAAATTAATGCTATGAGAGGTGTATGTGGGAATGACTACTCCCGATGTGTTTTTCTCGTATTATTAATTTTTAAGATACGATTTCAGAATTTCAAGGACGAAATTCTTTTAATGAGGGAAGAATGTAAAACCCTGTAAAATACAATGAATGAATTTTTTATTATGAAATATATGTTTATATCATAGATGAATGTGATAACAAGTGTTTGGGGATCAAACGAGTGTATTTATATGAGAAAGATCGAGTGATAAGACCAGCACACAAATAACATGCACCAACATAAAATTTCCTGTGCGGTCGACCATGGTGGTCGACTGCCGGGGGCACAGCAGAAGCAGAAAGCTTCTATCTCTTGCGCGGTTGACCGTGGCGGTCGATCGTATGCAGTTTTGCTAGTTTTTCCCAGTTCGAGTCTTATTGGGTTTTTGGTCAGGTTTGTGGGCTTATATATATAATATTATATTCGTGAGAGCTTCTTCTTCACCACAGAAAACCCTAGCAGCCTCCTCCTTCCATCTTGCAAACCCTAACCCCTTCTCCTTGGTGATTTCTGCGGATTTCGAAGAGTTTGAGCAGGATCCAGCGGTTTTCGACGTAAGAGGATATTTTTTTCCAGTGTTATTTGGAGTTGTTCATCATCCCTCAGGCGAGTTTCATCTCGTCCAACCCTATACCCATGTTTTTAAATGTTTTAATAATGTTTTTAATGTGATTTGTGAGCCTAACATACTAGATTATGTATAAAAATAGATCTATATGTTATATTTTTGCTATTGCAGATCATACTTTGGCAATTTATTTATTGTAGACCACGAGTTGGGTATGTAATTAACATATGACAGGTCATTGATATTTTGGTTGGAGATAGAGTTATTACTCCATGTTGTAGCTTTTGAATTTGGTATTTAAATATTTACAATTTGAGCTAAGGGAGGCGTACCTATGCTCGTGTTGTAACTTACTAAACATCAAACCTCTATTTTATTTTTACAATCGATGTTTGGCTATCTATATGTATTATCAGATATTTTCAAACCTCTATTTTATTTTTACAATCGATGTTTGGCTATCTATATGTATTATCAGATATTTTCTTATCCTTCTAGCCCTTTCCCCTAGGGTTGGATGTTTGGCTATCTATATGTATTATCAGATATTTTCTTATCCTTCTAGCCCTTTCCCCTAGGGTTGGTTAAGATGTTACTCGCTATAACGCTTTGACGCTCGTTGTTTCCCTATTTTCAGGTAACGAGCCAGGTGCACGGAGAGCCGTAGCTTGATGGAGTTGTTCTAGTTACCATTTTTAATTTTTGCTAGTAGTTTATATCAGAACTCCACAATAGATGTATTTATGAAACATTTGAGTTTTTATTATTGTTTTGTATAGGCAATGTGCCTTAATATCATTTCATTTGATTCTTATGTCGAGACATTTGTATTCAGTTCAGATATTACCTTTTTAGAGACTTATCCATTTATATCAGTGGTAGTGATTATTCTTCTGAGTATCTGTTGTTTAGTTTATTTATGTATACTCTCTTTTGCCTGTTTTGTACCTACACATGTTGTTGATTCCACTAGATAGGTAGTGATTGTGATGGTGAAGCATATCCTAGCATGGTGTTTGGTGCTTGACAGGTTTGATATTTTTAGTTTCACCTTGGACTACAACCTTATTGAAACTAGGGGCGTCACATAAACTCTGTAACATAGTTAATTTGAATTGAAAATCGGTTTTAAAGCCAAGTAGCAAATCCCCAAAGATTTTCTATTGCTGAAGAAAGCTTCCAAGCTCTTTGCTGATATCTAGATTCAAAAATGCTCAAAGATCCCCCCATCCGAACTAAACTGATGTTTCAGCTATTTATAGGCGACTAGGGAGTGTAACCGCCCCTAAAATAACTCCTTTGTGGGGCTAATGAGATGTAACCGCTCCTTAAATCACTCCTGAGTGGAGTTGTGATCCTCTCAGATCGTGGGAAATGATTTTGAAATCGTTCAGCTCGTGTTTGAATGAGTCAAAATCAAAATCCACGTTTTGGCATGAATTCTACGTTGGAACGCAGTATGTTGAAGCTTGAACGAAACGTCTAGAAGCTACGTTTATAGCGATTTGGAAACTGCATTTGTAGCGTCTGGAGGCTACGTTTACAGCGTCTAGAAGCTACGTTGGCAGCTTTTGGAAACTGCATTGGCAGCATTTTAGAAGCTGCGTTGGCAGCTTTTGGAAACTGCATTAGCAGCATTTTATAAGCTGCGTTGGCAGCTTGGAAGCTGTGTTTGCAGCAGTTAGAAGCTGCGTTGGCATCACTTTGGTTCTGGAACAAGGCCACTTGCATTTTCATTTCTGGGGTGCAGAGATGAGCTCTACATCTTGGACTGAAGAGATCGTTGGCTTGTAATCTCTTTCGTCAGAGCGTTGCAAAGATCGTCATCTTCTAATCTTCGCCTTAGCTCCTTAACGTATGAGAGTTGTCAGATTGTAACTCCCGATATTAATTGTAAAGTATGGCGCCCCTGTTTTCACACATGGCTGCAGTCCAAGGTGAACCCAGAGATGTCAAACCTACCATGCACCCACACTGTGCAACAACTAGTTTCACCAATCATAGTAATATCCTCTAGTGGAATCAAAGTAAAATGTAGGTACAAAACAAGTAAAATAAAGGAAATAACTACAACGGACATGATATAAGGAGTATCTCATAAATAAATCATGTCTCAGTGAACAATCTGGAATACATCCGGCATCTGAAATAAATAAATATATCTCGACATAAAACAGCTAAAAATGTAACTAAGGCTCATAGCCTTTACAAAGTGTGATACAAAACTCTAATGTCTGAATAGAAATAACTCTACTGTGGAGTCTCTACTAGTAACTCATGTGACAGCGACTATGCAATAATTCCATCATCCTGCGGCCCTCCGATGCTCTGAGCCATCTGAAAGTTAAAATAAAATAAAAAAAAGGATAATAACAAGAACGTCAGAGCGCTAGCAAGATTACCTCCATCCGCCCCTCGGGAAGGGCTACTAAATGAAGTGGATGCTCTATCTATTAAGCATAGCCTACCTAGATTATTTTTTCCGTATATAAAGAAAATACTTACATACATATAAGTAATCATCTACTCTGAAATAAATGGATGTTGATATTTAGAAATCCACAATACGAGCATAGGTATATCTAATATCCCGTTAGCTCAAATTGTGAATAGCTAAATACCAAATCCAAAAGCTACTACATGGAGCAATAAGAAAAGATAACTCCATCTCAAACCATATCAAATGTGTCCTGATATGTGTCCAACACATGGACTTCACCTGCTACATATTAGATAAGACAACTCGAATAAGTGTCCAACACATGGACCATATATGATGAATGTCCAACACATAAACTACAATAGATAAATATCCAACACGAGGACGACATATAATTAGGGTCCAACACATGGGCCGTAATAGGTAAATGTCCAACACGAGGACTGCATATGATTAAGGTCTAACACATAGGCCGCAATAGGTAAATATCCAACACGAGGACTGTATCTGATTAAGGTCCAACACATAGGCCGTAATAGATAAATGTCCAACACGAGAACTTCATATGATGAACGTAATACAAATAAATGATGTAAGTAAAATACATATATACTATTCACACTTGTGCCTCGGTGAGTGAATCCTAAACTCATGTCCATAATCAACTCATGTGTAGAATACACAATTTATAGTGTGAGTGAATCCTAAACTCATGTCCATAATCAACTCATGTGTAGAATACACAATTTATAGTGTATTAAAATACCAGATAACCAAACTCATGTCCATAATCAACTCATGTGTAGAATACACAATTTATAGTGTATTAAAATACCAGATAACCTAGACAACTCGCCGGTCACACAAACGCATGTAAACAACATACACATGCACAAACAGGTCCAATGATCGATCGCCACGACCACCGTGATTGACCGTGAAATGAGCAGAAATACATTGCACAAAATATCACCCAGCGGTCGACCGCCATGTCCACCACGGTTGACCGCGTAGCAACAGAGAGCTTCCTGCACAAAAACGTCACCCAACGATCTTGTTATAAATCATATGACAAGATGAAAACTTTATTTCTACATATTAGAAAAATATCTCATGATTACTTAAACTTGATTTAACCTAATCAAGTTTAACATCCCAAATAATTAAATTCTTTACAAGAACCCTAGTTATCAACAAAATTAACATAAATATACTTGTATGAAACTTGAAACCGATGTAACAATTGTTTCTCCACATTTTTAAATCTTGTTTTACCCCAAACCTAGGGTTTTAAGCATCTCTAATCAACATAAAATATCATTTAATTGTCAAATTAGGGTTTAAACATGGTTTAATCATTATTAATAAATTAAAAATAAAATTATGAATAACCCTAATGATCATGATCATATTTCTATCATAAACAGCAAGGGATTATTATAGATCTATCATGGTTTAAAGAATTATCATAAAAAATCTAAACGTTATCATGTCGGGTTAAACTTTACCATGAAAAACATTACTTTAACCATTAGAAGTCTAATATTTATTAAGGGAATGATTTGAATGCAGATAATCTTGCCTTATCATGTGTACAACCCCTTGAAAAAATCAGCAAACGATCCCTTGATGCCAAAGGCCGCAAATCTCGCCATCTCCTCGCTTTTCGCCTCATGAAACTCTTCCGAGAACTCAAGTTTAGGACTAGGGTTTGAGAGAGGAGGAGAGGGGCTGCTAGGGTTTGGAACACAGAAGAAAAGAGGTGTTTTTGTGTATAAACATTTATATATATATGGCAATAAACTCGAATAAATACAGCCCAAAACCCGAAACTGGAAACCCAGTCTGACTAGAAACATACTCTTCGGTATTTTAGCTGTAACTTTCGCATTCGACCTTAAAATGAGGTGATTAAAGATTTGTTGGAAAGTTACTGAAGATTCCTACAACTTTGGTCTTTTAAGTGTTTTCATATTCACACTATATCAGTGTGTAAAATATAAAATCTCTCAACTGGTTATTATTTTCCAGATTTATATATCATGCATGTTTTGTGCATTTGCACTCATATATACATATATACATTGAATTAATCTCAAATCAATTCTTAGCATACTCAAACATCATAATATGTTATTTATTAACATATAACAAATTTATTATTATTTATCACAAAATATTCAAATTTTCGGGGTTTTACAAGTATTTCATGATTTTATGATCTATAATCCATAATTTTTTGCCCTTTTTAATGGTTTCAACATATAGACAAATAATTTATAGGAGCCAAAAATTTATGATTACATGAGGTATAACACATGATTTATGCCATTTTTAGTGGTTTGGACTCATAGACAAATAATTACCCACAAGATAAAATTCATGACTTCATAAACTATAACTCATGATATTTGCCTATTATTTTTAGTGGTTTTGACTTGCATCAAAATTGTTTCACAAATGTCAAAATTATAAAATTTTGAGCTATAACCAAAGATTTTTTACCATTTGTAGTGGTTTCAGCATATATACAAATAATTTCTCGTAAGTCAAAATTCATGATTTCATGAGCTATAAGCCACGAATTTTGGAAAATTTTAGTAGTTTTGACCTATTAGCAAATTGTTTCTGGGAATCCAAAATTCACCATCTCATAAGCTATAACCCATGAATTTTTGTCATTATAAGTGGTTTTGACATGTTGGCAAATAATTTTCCGAAAGCTAAAATTCACAACTTCTTAAGTTATTATAACCCACAATATTTGGCTTTTTTTAGTGGTCTTGACTTGTTCAAATAATTTCACAAATGCCTAAATTATACTTTCATGAGCTATAACACGTGATTTTTTTCCATTTTTAGCGATTTCAACTTATAGGCAAAAAAAATTCCTAGAAGTCAAAACTCATGATTTTATGAGCTATAACACACAAATTTTTGGCTATTTTTAGTGTTTTCATCCCTTTGAAAAATAATTTCCTAAAAAACTAAAATTCATAATTTCATGAGCTATATCCTACGATTATTGGTCATTTTTAGCAGTTTCGACCCATTAGGAAAATAATTTCTCGAAAGCTAATACTCACAAATTTTATGAGCTATAACACACTCGTTTTTTGCCATAGTTAATGTTTTCAACTGGTTGGCTAATAATTTTGAGGAGGCCAAAATTCATGTTTTCAAGAGCTATACCCCTATTTTTTTAGCGTTTTTACTGGCTTCCATGTGTAGATAGAAAATTTTTCATAGGACAAACTTTACGATTTCATGAGCTATTACCCATAATTTTTTAGTGGTTGTAACCTATAGACAAATAATTTTATGTTTCATGAGCTATAACCCACGGTTGTTTACCATCTTTAGCAGTTTCGACCCGTAGGCAAATAATTTCTCAAAAGCTAAAATTTAAGGTTTCAGGAGATATAATCCATATTTTTTGGCCATTTTAAGGGTTTCAACTTGTGGCAAATAATTTTCGGTGAACTAAACTTCACCATTTCGTGAGCTATAATCCATAATTTATAGCTATTTTTAGTAGTTTCAACTAGTTGGCAAATAATTTTCTAGAGGCTAGCCACGATTTGTTGCCATTTATTGTTGTTTTGACCCATCGAAAAATGTTTCCCAAAAGTTAATATTCGCGACATCATGAGATCTAATCCATGATTTTTGGCCCTTTATGCAATCCGTTGAAAAATAATTTTCTGAAGGCTAAAATTCATTATTTTATGAGCTATTATACCTATTTTTGGTCATTTCAGTGGTTTTGACTTCTACGCAAACAATATTCTGGAGGTCAAAATTCTCAAGTTCATGAGATACGATCCATGTGTTTTATCCAAATTTTTTGGTTTTAAGCCATTGGACAATAACTTCGTGAGATATAATTCATGATTTCATAAGTTGTAACTCATGGTTTATTGGTCTTTTTTAATAGTTTAGACATCTAGGTAAATAATTTCTAGGAAGCTAAAAATTAAGACTTCATAAGCTACAACCCATTATTTTTGGGCGTTTTTAACTGTTTTGAATCATTTCCAAATAATTTTGCAATGGCCAAAATTCACAATTTCATGAGCTATAACCCATGAATTTATACTATTTTTAGTGGTTGCAACCTATAAGACAATAATTTCCAGGAGTCTAAAATTTCAGGAGATATAACTCATGAAGACAAAACTTATTAGCAGAACTTTTACCATTTTTAGTGGTTACAGCCTATTTTTAGATGTTTTGACCCAGTAGAAAATAATTTCCCAAAAACTAAAAATAAAGATTTCATAAGTTGTAACTCATGATTTTTGCCCATTTTAATGGTTTCAACCCCGTTCGTCAATAATTTCTCAGAAGCCAAACTTCACAATTTTATGAGCTATAACCCATAATATTTGGTTATATTTAGTGGCTTTGACATGTTGGCAAATAATTATCCAAATTCCAAAATTCACATTTCATGATCTACAACCTATGATTTTTCAACCCATTGGAAAATATTTGCCAAAACCAAAAATTTATGACTTCATGAGCTATAAGCCAAAGATCTTTGACCATTTTAGTAGCTTCAACCCATTGGCTATTAATTTCCCAGAAGCCAAACTTCACATTTTATCAACTATAACCCATGATTTTTGGTTATTTTTAATAGTTTCGGCATGTTGGAAACTAATTTCCCAAAGGTTAAAATTCATGATTTTATGAGGTATAACCCATGATTTTTGACTACTTTTAGTTGTTTTGACCCATCAGCAAATATTTCTCAAAAGCCAAAATTCATGACTTCATAAGCTATAACTTACAATTTCTGGACAATTTAGTGGTCTCAACCCATTTGCTAATAATTTCCTGTAAGCTAAACTTCACAATTTTATAAGATAAAACCCATAATTTTTGGTTATTTTTAGTGGTTTCGACCTGTTGGCAAATAATTTCTCGACCTCAAAATACATGATTCCATGAGCTATAACTCACGATTTTTGCTAATTTTTAATGGTTTTGTCCATTTGGCAAACAATTTTCCGAAGGCCAAAATTCACCTATGATCTATAGCCCATGACCTTTGGCCATTTTTGTTGGTTTGACCATCGGAAACTATTTCCCAAAAGCTAAAATTCATAATTTCATGAGCTATGAGTCATGACTTTGGACATTTTAATGGTTTCAACTCGTTGGCTAATAATTTCCCCAAGCCAAACTTCACGATTTTTTGAGCTATAACCCATGATTTTTTTGGCTTTCCTTAGTAGTTTCGAACCCTTAGAAAATAATTTCTTAAAGGCCAAAATTCACGATTTCATTTGCTATAATCGATGATTTTTGGTCATTTTTAGTTGTTTTGACCTGTCAACAAATACTTCATAAAAGCCAAAATTCATGACTTCATGAGTTATAACCCACGATGTTTGGTCATTTTAATGGCTTCGATCCATTGACAAATAACTTTTCAAAGGCCAAAATTCAAGATGTCATGAGCTATAACCCACAATTTTGGGTCATTTTAGTGGTTTCGACGCATAGTCAAGTTATATCCTGGAGGCCAAATTTTCATATTTCATGAGCTATAACTTACAAGTTTTTGCCAAATTTTGTCGTTTCAATTTGTTGGAAAATAATTTCATGAGATATAATTTATGATTTTATGAGCTATAATTCATTATTTTTTGTCTATTTTTATTAGTTTTGACAAAAAGAGTCAAAATTTTGTGGGTTATAGCTCATTAAATTTAGAATTTTGGCCTCCGTGAAATTTTAGAATGAATAGAAATGACTAAAGATGGTAATAAATCATGAGTTACAACACATAAAATCGTAAATTTTGGCCTATGTAAACTTATTTAAGAATGTGTAGAAACGACCAAAGATGGTAAAAAATCATGAGTTATACCTCATGAAATCTTTAATTTTAGCCTTTAAAAAATTATTTATCACTGGATAGAAATGACTAAAAATGGTTAAAATTTATGGTTTATAGATCATAAAATCATGAATCCCCAAAATTATTTCTCAATAGGTAGGAACAGCTTAAAATTATAAAAATTCATAGGTTATAGCCTATAAAATTGTGAATTTTGAAACCTGCAAAATTATTTGCTGATGGGAAGATATGACTAAAATTAAATAAAGATCTTGGGTTGTAGATCATCATGAATTAATTTTGTATGCTATTATCACATTTTTAGCCGTTTTTAGTTATTTCGACCTGTCGACAAGTAATTGTGTGGAATCTAAAATTCATGATTTAGTGAGCTATAGCCCATGATTTTAGGCAATTATTAGTCATTTATGTTTGTTGCCAAATAGTTTTAAGGATTCAAAATTTGATGATTTCATAAGCAATAACCCATGATTTTTGGCTATTTTAGTTGTTTCTACCCATGGGCAAGTAATTTTGATAAATCAAAATTTTATGAGGTATAGTCCACAATTTCCTGATCGATAGAAATGAAAAAAAAATGGTGAGAAATTTTAAATTTTAGCCTCCATGAAATTATTTGTCAATGACTAGACTAAAAAAGTCCAAAACTTATGGGTTACAGATGAAGAAATCATGAATTTTGGCCACCATAAAATTAATTACCAACGGATAGAAAAAACTAAAAATAACCCTAAATCATGAGTTATATCTAATAAAATATTGAATTTGCAAAACCCCAAAAATTTGAATATTTTGTGATAAATAATAATAAATATGCTATATATTTATAAATAACATATTATGATTTTTTGAGTATGCTAGGAATTAATTTGAGATCAATTCAATGTATATATATAAGAGCAAATGCACAAATCATGCTCGATGTATAAATCTAAAAATTTATGATCAGTGGAGAGATTTTGTATTTTACACACTGATAGGTTACGAATATGGAAAAACTTAAAAGACCAAAGTTGTAAATATCTTCAGCAGATATCCAATAATTCTTTAAACACCTCATTCCAAGGTTGGATACGAAAGTTACAGCCAAAATATCGAAGAGTATGTTTCTAGTCAGACTGGGTTTTCCAGTTTCGGGTTTCGGGTTTTGGGTTGTAGTTTTTCAGGTTTGCTGTCATATATACACAGAGTAGATTGATCTCTATTCACAGCTTGTGAAAACGTATGCGGATCATCTTTAGGTCCGATATCAAAATTAGATTCTTGAAGATATACAACATAATCACTAGAAATAGTTGACCTTCTTTCCCTTGAGGACCTTCTTAATTCAACCTCTTGATTTACATCAATAGAAATTTCATTATGAACGTCAATTTCATGGGCTGGTTACTGCTGAATTGGTTGCTCGACAAGGTCATCTGTTTGATTTTCTTGAAGAATAACCAAATCTCTATCTTTATGCAACTTGATTTCCTTATGTGCTTCCTCAAATTCAATCCTACGAGGAAATGCACTCCCATTAGGTTCATAATCCTCAATAAATTTTGTATTTCTAGCCTCAACTACTCTTGTAGAGTGTGAAGGACAATAAGACCGATATCCTTTGGAATTAACTGGATAGCCAATAAAATAACCACTGATTGTCCTCGGATCAAGTTTCTTTTTATGTGGATTATAAATCCTCACTTCAACTGGACAACCACATGTGCAAGTGATTTAAACTAGGTTTCCATCCATACCATAGTTTAAACGGTGTTTTAGGAACACTTTTAGATAGAACCATATTTAAAATATATATTGCGGTTTTTAAGGCTTCGCTCCCAAGAGATTCAGGAAGATTAGAATTATTAATCATGCTCCTCACCATGTTAATAAGCGTCCAATTCCTCAATGGCTTTCAAGTAGTCTTTGGCCTTACAGCAAGCTGGAATAGAGCATTGGATGCTCTTACTGACATGAGACTTAGTATGCATCAAACTCAGTCGGTTTGATCTATCCCACCGTTTAAATATTTATTTCTCATGTGACGTACTTTCCTCCGTAGGATCAAGTTGTTGATCCACATGAAGTGCCAAGTCTAGATCCATGGACCCTAGTGTGAAAAGGATCTTGTCTTTCCAATCATTAAAGTTATCACACAATGTATTGGAACAGCATAAGCAGTAGGAATAGCTGCAATAATCAAGGAATTTAAAATTTAGTGCTATGAAATAAAACTTGGTTTCTAAACAACCAATGTTAGTTTAGAATAGATCTAAAATGAATTCAAACCTTCCTATGGGCAGAGGTGGCATCACACATGAATTTATTCTTGCTTTACTAATAAGACTAATAAAAATTAATATCAAGAAATAAATTATTCCACACCTATGGCTTAGGAAAATTTTATTCTTAATATTAATTTTTAATATCATATTCCAATTAATCCAACAATAATAACTTCCGGAGAGTTACTATTTCTTTGAATTAATTGCAACCTAGATGTCATTAAAACTTAATGAAATGTGTTAATATTTATTCGACTATCCTCATGACATAAGATGCCGTGGCTACTCTTAAGTCATTCGGTAATCATTATTACTTCAAGATATCATAAACCCAGAATTTTAACAAACTGTAGAACAGATATGTTACACATGCTTCATGATAAAATCACAAAAGAAAAATAACTTTACTTTATTACTTTCAATTTAGAAAGAACTGTATTTTCTTTTTACTAATCCGCACTGTATCATGACAAAGCAATGTTATCGAAAAAGTTCTACATAAAGACTTTACCCGGTGATCAAAACATGCATATATATAATTAAACTGAAAGCATGTAACTTTTGTTTAAAAAAATACAATTAATGCAAAACTTTATTACTGACAATTATGTTGACAGAACCACAAATAAAGATCGACAACTTTAATGTATGATCATCCAAATATCTTAATGGGCCGAATTAATTAACATGGCCCAAAGAAATGAATATTGGCCGAATTAATTAACATGCATCAAGTTTAATAAATTTCCGTTATAGACAATCTTTATAAATATTGAATGCCATCTGTATTTTATTCCAGTAAGAAGCGATCAATACTAAAGACAAAACAAACAATGATGCAAGCACTATAATAACAGATTAATAAAAACACTAATTAACGAGATAGGTATTTAAGAAGCGTTAAATTGAAATATAAATTCGGCCTTCATGCATCTCGGTTTTTTCATGTCCGTACGTTATATGCTCGAAAAGAACAACAAATAACAACATAATCCGAGTTTTTAAAAACTAAACAACATAGATGGAGTTGGCTCTCATACCACGTACATGAAAAAAATTGTAATCTAAATAGATATAGAAAACGCAGCGGAAATAAATTAAATTAAAAGATACATCCAGCCATTGTTGTCTAGAATGATCTGTAACTCAGAAAATTAGATCAAAACTAGAAATAATCTGAGCATATACATAAAAAATTAAAAGTTTAATCACTATTAAGATAAATAAAAATAGGGAAAACAGAAAGAGTTTCTAGCATATGCCTCACCTAAAAGCCCTAAATCTGATGGAGGAACTATGGTTGTATATGTAAGCTAGGTTAGGACCCTTCTGTTATAATTAGAATTCTTAAAAGATAATACTTCTTAAAAATAGTTTTCATCCATCAGGAAAACTATCTAGATACGATCTTATCTAAATATAGTATAATTCTTTATAGGATAAGAATTTAAATACCATAACTAATTAAGATAATTTGTATCAAGTGGGCCAAAACTTTATCTAGATACAACATGGTAATGGTGTGAAAAAAAATCGTCCTGATAAATAGTATGCATATTTCACTTTAGCTTCAACCTTTCCAAAGTTATTTGTTTTAGTTGAGAAACCAAATGCCACTGTGTGTGATGTGAGAAGGAGAAGATATAATTGATTAGGGTCTTATGCTAATCTAATCCGATTTTATGCCAATTAAAACTAATAACAAGTTATCATAGCAAGTATGAAATACAACAAGATATATAAGCTAGGATAAACAATATGAACAAAGAGATATATCCTAGCACTGAGATATACTATAAGATATATACAAGGATATACAAATTAACACAATGGTGAAATAAACATAAACAAAACAAGAGTGATAGTTTGCAAATAAACAATGCAAACACACAATATGATCACGGAGTTCGGACCTTCCGTCCTACGTCTCTGCTTCCCACTCCCGGGGAGAAATCCACTATCACAACCGGGTTTTCTACGCTTACCCGAATAATGTTTACACCTCACACTCGGTTTTCTAGCTAACTGAAAACTTTACAATCACCACTCTTGTAATCCCACTCTACACCCTCTCAAGTGTTGGAACTAGACGTGTCTTCCTCAAGTGCTCGGATATAACCTCTTCCTAGGTTCGTCAATCGACGCCACTCCTCTTGGGACGATCCCCGACTCTCGTCACATATTTCTCTCGGTGTACAAGTGTATTACAAAGTGAATCTCACAATAAGCACAATTACAATAAATGATTGTTCTCTAATATGGATGAGAACACAATGAAAGCTCACACTCAATTGTTACAACTCTTACCAATCCAAATATGTAATATATGCAAATACAATAAGCTCAAGTGGGTATGTGTAAACAATGAGTGAAATCAAATCAACTAAACTCAATTGAAAATACTAGCTTAATAAAAATGATAAACAACAAAGAATTAATACAAAGCTAGTGTTGAGTTTAGAAATTCTTCTCTGAAAAATAAGATGGAGAGATGGATTAAAATGAAGCCCAAGGAATGTAGATGATCTCCTCCACTTGTGTAAAACTTATTCACAAACAAAACTCTTTTAAACAAACACTAAACAAACTTAAACTCTTGTTTAAAAACTTCTTGAATGATCTTGGTAGTTGGGGTTTGAGGGGTTTATATAGGAGAAAAACCAACAGCAAAACCCCCAACCAAATCCCCCAAAAATCCAAAAAAAATATTTTTCAGATTCTGTACAAAAAGAGCCATTGGAGTGTACGGCGGTCGACCGTAAAAATCTCGCGGTCGACCGCGAGCCACTTTCGAAACTTGAAAAATTTCTAGAAACTTTGGTGTTCGACCGTGACCGTCGACGTTGGGAATTTTCGAGCTGACGGTCGACCGTGACGATCGACCGCGAAAGTTGTTGTTGGCTCCGCAGGTTAAAAGCAAAGGCGCGGTCGACCGTAAACTGACATATGAAAAAACAGGTTTGAAAGTTGATTTTCTGATTTTAAAACCTTGTTTAAAAATATCAAATAAATTCCAAAAAATATAAAACTTTGAAAAATGATTATAGACATGATAATACACATGCTACAAAAACTGGTTTTTAGAAAGGACTGATCAATGTTCACAATACTGATCGATACCGATATCGACCAACCATATTGTATTGCATTATTAAGCATACATATAGATCCTGTTAAAACTTATGTATGTTGTTGGTATTGATTTTGTTAAAGGAGAGAGATAGTCTTGGGGTAAATTTCCCTTAGATTTAGTATTGAATGTGTGTGTGTGTGTGTGTGTGTGTGTGTGTGTGTGTGTGTGTGTGTGTGTGTGTGTGTGTGTGTGTGTGTGTGTGTGTGTGTGTGTGTGTGTGTGTGTGTGTGTGTGTGTGTGTGTGTGTGTGTGTGTGTGTGTGTGTGTGTGTGTGTGTGTGTGTGTGTGTGTGTGTGTGTGTGTGTGTGTGTGTGTGTGTGTTTTTGTGCTTGGTAGTGATGTGTCACATCCCTATTCTCTCTATGTACACACACACACACACACACACACACACACACACACAAGTAGAGGAGGGTGAGGTGTGCTCTCATAACCGATGTGGGACTAAACCCACTACTAACATATACAATAATATCATTAGCCCCCCTCAAACTCATGATGGATCAAACAAAGTGAGTTTGCATACAAGAAACTGGAATCGATGAACAGGTAAGGCATTCGTGAAGAAATCTGCAAGCTCATCAGCGGATGGATATGAGGAAGTTGAATTGCCTTGTCCTTATTAACTTGTTGATGAACATAATGAGCGCCGGTCTCAATGTGTTTGGTGCTCTCATGAAATACTAGATTATTAGCAATCGGGATGGCACTCTTATTATCGCAGTAGAGAGGATTATGAGTTGGAACAGAAATACCAAAATCATTAAGAAGACGACGAAGATGAATAATCTCTTTAGCTATTGTGGACATTACACAATACTCTGCCTCGGTGCTAGAAAGGACAACAACATCTTGTTTCTTACTCCACCAGGAAATAAGGGAATCACCAAGAACTATATAATAATATATGATAGACTTCCTGGTAGTTAGATCACCAGCCCAATCAGTATCAAAAGATACACATAGCTCTAAATTGGATGTAGCAGGAAACAAAATAGAGAGAGTGTTAGTGCCCCTGTGATACTAAAGAATTCGTAATAAGGCAACATAGTGTACAGAACATGAGACATTAACAAATTGACTGACAATACCAACATCATGGGAGATATCCGATCGAGAGATGCACAAATAGACCAACTGACCAACAAGATGTCGGTGTCGGGTAGGATTAGATAGAGGCTCATCAGTAGAGCGAAGTTTGACATTTTGTTAAAGTGGAGTATCGACAGTTGCATCGTCAGTTAGCTCACCACGAGCTAGAATATCCGAGAGATACTTTTGTTGAGACAGTAGTACTCCCCTCGAGCCCTGAGAAATTTTTAGACCAAGAAAATAGCAAAGAGATCCAAGATCCTTCATGTGAAGTTGTTATTAAAATTTAGATTTTGCATACTGTATACCAGCAACATCATCATCTGCAATGATCATATCATCTACATAAATGAGTAATAAAACTCTGCTGCACGGTATAGTGTGAACAAACAGAGAAGCATCTTGATGACTTTTCATAAAGCCCGCCTTGAGCACGACATTGCGAAAACACTCAAACCAAGTGCGGGGTGCCTACTTAAGAACATAAATAGTACGGTATAGGAGACATGCATGTCCAGGAGGAATATTGTGCCCTGGAGGCGGTTGCATATATACTGTCTTAGATAAAGAGCTATAGAGAAAAGCATTATTGACATTCATCTGATATACGAGCCAACGATGAGCAACAACAACTGCAAGGAGAGTACGAACGGTGGACATCTGAGCAACAAGAGCAAAGGTCTCCTCATAATACCTTGTTGCTGAGTGAAACCTTCAGCCACTAAACAGGCCTTCCGATGTTCAATGGTGCCATCAAGACGATACTTGACCTTATAAACCCATTTACTGACTACTAGAGAGATGTCGAGAGGACAAGGAACAACATCCCATATGTGTGTTTGTTGAAAGGCCTGTAATTCCTTAACCATAGCCTATCGCCACTCTGAAAATTGAATTATCTCTTGAAAGGACTTTGGCTCAATGGTAGTACGAATGACAGTAAGAAAATTATGAAAGATAGGTGAATAGGAAGTAAGCGAAGCATACCATTTAGGCATGACATGTGGTCATTTGCCTCGACGAAGAGCAAGAGGAACCTCAAGCGGGGGAGATGCTGGTGCAGGTGCGAGGAGGTCAGCAGTATGTTCAGTAGTAGGCACCGTGTCCGAGGGAGAGAGAGCTAGGGGAGCATATGGTGTATGAGAAGGCTTAGGTGAGGGAGATTCAACAGAAGGAGATAGAGTAATGTCAGGAAGATCTCGAAAGGAGAACCAAGAAGTGCAGCTGGCGGGGAAGAACGATCAGTAGTGTAGAGAAAATTAAAGTTATCAGAACCAGAGTAATATAGAGAATCATCTTCGAACTGAACATGTCTAGATATATGAACTCGACAAGATGCAGGATCATAACAATGATAACCTTGATGTTTCGAACTAATTCCTAAATAAACACAGGGAACAACTTTGGGAGACAATTTATCACATTCGTAAGATGACAGAAAAACGAAACATCGACAACCAAAGATGCGAGCTAGAGAAGGATTAATCTTTTGCCAAATCTTAGTCTCACCATATTGCGGCCTCTTTGTTGTCACCTCCGGGCTTGCTGCATCATGGCCTCCATAGCAACTGTCCCTCGGCCTCACACGAACGACATCGATGTTTCACATTTGGTAACGACATTGCCGTTTTAAGACCGTCTCTCGGTCTAAAACTAACGGCATCGCTGTTTCAAGACCGTCTCTCGGTCTCAAACTAACAGCATCATCATTTTAATCTATCTCAACGTCTTAACATCTTAACATCGACATTGATTCGTCGTGGGTTTTTTTTTGGGCCTCCCTTGTATTATCACTTAGTTGTGGGTATTCCAACATTGTATTACACTTAAGTAGGTCTTCCCTACATAACATTGCTGTTAATATGGCTCTTTCAAAAAAGATCCCTAAACCACCCCAGCCCCTCAATGATCAAAGTGATTGGGCGGGGTGGTCCACTATTATCGCAAATACCTTGTGTCGTGCTGATCTACTTGATCATCTCACCAGTTCAGGACCAGATCCACCGTCCATCAACACTATTACTTCCTCCAGTACTGTTACATCTGACAGTGATGATGCCGATCTTCAAACCGTACGTGCTCTCTATGTCAAGTGTTTGGGGAGAAAATTGGTTTCTTCATTGAGGTACTCATTACAACTTCAGTCGTTACAATGAAAATACAAAAAAGATAGTCTTTTTACAAGACTTTTACACAATGAAAATACAATTCTCATCAAACAGTGCAGAGATCATTTATCGATCTTCTGCTTGCGTGAGATCTTGGCCTGTAACGGGGACGTTGATATCCGTGGACCACCAAATGATCAAATCAGATCCGAAACTTTATCAATTCGCAAAGAAATCAAGAAGCCGAAGCGCTTATCTCGGTAACAGCGAGATAATTGCTCTTCTTAAGATCACCACAACAGGGTAATCTTAAGGGACGAACCGGGCTGCAGATCTGACGAACTTCTCTTCTTTATGCCGAAGAATCTGTTGAAGTCTCCTCCTCCTCTCTGAAATTCGTGGTTCTTCAGTCCTCAATCCGACAGGGCTTCGCCGACGCTCGAGAATTCCAGATCTGAAAAAATAAAGGCCCTGGGGCTGTATTTATAGGCTTCAGGAGCCCTATGTTCGGATAAGAACGGCCGATTCCCTCTTATCTTTAGTTAAAACCACTTAACCACATTATCAGATCAGTTGGAGCAAATGCAGGAGGTTAACGATCGAAAAACCACCGAAAACAACCAAAATTAATGTTTTTTTTGTATTGTAGACACTTCTGAGTGTCTTGGCTTGGCCGAGACACTCAAGAGTGTCTCGGCTTGAATTGAGACACCCCGTGGTGTTTTAGCTTGACCAAGACACTTGTAAGTGTCTTGGCCAAGCTAAGACACTTCAAAGTGTCTCGGCTTGGCCGAGACACTTATAAGTGTCTCGGCCAAGCCAAGACACCATGGGGTGTCTTGGTTTGGCTTTTTCTGGTTTTGTCGCGTCGAGTTTGTTTCCACCGTAAATTCGTCGTCCGGACTCATAATTACACGGTCCAAGATGTATTAGAAAGCCGACGAGAAGATCTACATGCTCCCATGATTGAATCATATGTGAAATAAATAGGACACGAGGGGTGCTCCGCCTTTCGTAAACGACACGGGGCTCCCGATCAGCTCTTGTTTCTGTTATTCCGAAGTTCTGTTACTTTGTATGATCCGTCGACTCACTTCATATGTTTGTCATCGTCAAATGAGCTTCCGTGATTCGAATGGTGACGTTCATCGTCTTTCTCTCTGTCTCGAGCCACGTGTGGGGACCTATAGGTAATTTTTGATGCCTAGATCAAGGAGTGTTCAGACTGGCAGTTGCAGAAATTTCGTGTTATGGATTATCTCACTCGATGTGTTGGCTCTGGTCTTAATGTCGAGATTATCTCACTTCCCTCTGCTCGGGCCATGTGGACTCGTCTCACTGAGCACTTCACATAGTTCTTCGGTTCACGGAAGGCATATCTTCTACAACGTGTTGCTATACAACGTAAAGGTAGTTCCTATTTGTAGTCTTATTTTGGTTAAATGCAAGCCTATTGGATAGAATTATGCTCCATGCTTTCTAGATGTGATTCCACATATAAAGACTGGCTAACCTGGTATGAACGGTGCGAGGTGCATCAATTGTTTCAGTCCCTTTCTGAATATTCAACTATGGCTGACTAACTATTTCATCAGCCTCAATTTCTGACTTTAACCTCGGTTACGGGACCTCTCACTGCTTATGAGACATGGGAGCAGACCGTTCAACTCAATTTGACAACAGATGCTCCTTTCACTCGAGACGGTTCTGTCTGTACCAGTCACTGCTCCTATTATGAATCGTACTTCTTAATAGACTCGATCTAAGCTTTTTTGCACATATTGCAAGAAGAAGAGATGTCGCATTGAGACGTGCTTCAAGCTTTATCCTGAGTTACTTTCCCCATGTACCAGTCGTGGTCGGCTACCCCTTCGGTCTTAATCCTCTCGTGCACTAGGATTGCTGACCAATGCTATACCATGTACCACTTTTGACACTACTACTCAAGCTATTGAAAATCTTCACCGTCAACTTGATGTTGTTCAGCATACCACCTTTACATCACTGTCTGGCTTTGCTAACTCATCGACTGCACAAGTCTTTGGTATAAATGATCTCTAGATTTTTTTACTCTGGTTGTTCCTTTCATATAACTCGTAATGCCTCACTCTTATCCTCTATATTCACTTCATCTTCTCTTCCCACTATCTACACAGTTGCTGGACAACCATTGCCTACCACTCAGTATGGCTCTACCACCCCACAAAATGACTCATCTGGTCGTCTAACACGTGGCCCCGTCTATGCAGGTCCTCAGTTATGCTTGAATTTAATTTCTATTAGTTCTTTATGTATGGCTGGCCTACTTGTCTTATTTTCTTCTGATACTTATCTTTTGCAAGATCTACATAAGCGAAAGACTGTTGGGGCAAGTCGTAGGAGGCACAAGCTGTATTTTCTAAATATCTTCACCTTTTAAAGTTCATACATCCACATTCTGTTGATTTTGTTTGTCCATCAAAACCTTTTATCTCGCTTTCCGCCAATTTGTGGCATAGACTACTTGGTTATGCGTCCAGTAAAAGATTGGAGAGTCTTATCCAGTCCGGAGTATTTGGTCCTGTGTCATCTAGTTCTCGTATTGAGTCATGTACTGGTTATAAATTGGTTAAATTTACTGCTCTACCATTTCCAACCAGTACATCTGTCTCCACTTCCTTATTCGATTTAGTCCATTCTAATATTTAGGGATTCTTTATCTGGCTATTTATATTATGTTAGTTTTATCATGATTTCTCTTGTTATACATGGGTCTATTTACTTAAAAATTGCTCTGAGGTTCATGCTGTGCATCAAGCCTTCACTGTTATGATCTTCACTCAATGGAAAGCTCGTATTAAAGTTTTTCGATCTAACTATGCCAAAGAGTATTTATCCTCTACCATGTGCTCTATCATGACCTCTCATGGGACTATCTTTCAACAGTCATGTCCCTACACTCCTGAGCAGAATGGTATTACTGAACGCAAACATCGTCATATCCTCGATACAGCTCGATCCATGCTCATTTCTTACTCTGTTCCTCGTTGTTTCTAGGCTGAGGTCATTCTCACCATGGTTCATGTCATTAATATCACTCCATCTAGCTCTCTTTCCAATGCTACTCCTTATAGTCGTGTATATACTCATACTCATCGCTATGATCTGGCTTTGATACCATGTTAAAGGAGAGAGAGAGCCCTGGGATAAATTTCTCTTAGCTTTAGTATTGAATGTGTGCATACACACACACACACACACACACACACACACAAATAGAGGAGGGTGTGGTGTGCTCTCATAACCGATGTGTTGGAGCACGTGATGTGGGGGCCACTGTGTTACTCGTGAAGAGATAGCATGGTAAAACAAAACACGTAAAGTGAAAGTTAAGGTCCAGCGGACAAAAGAAAAGTGCAAGTGGGCCTTGAATTTCGTCCGTGTGATGTACAACCGCATCCATGTTTCGGCTATATATAGGAACGAGCACTGTTCCTAGGGTTTGGTGCAAGTTGAGGGCTTTTCGTCTGCAGTTGATTTTATTTTGAGCAGAGAAAGAAAGTGGTGGATTTGTGATCGTGCAAGTGTGCAGGAGCAAAAGGGAGACTTTCTTCTTGGCGGCTACAGCAAAAGGGGTGCAGAGGCTGTGAAAAAGGCAGAGGCGGCTTGCAAAGGTGCAGAGCTTCGTGTAGAGAGATAAAAGCTTTGGAGGCTGACCTTTTCTTGAGAAGAAAAGCAAGGAGCCTATTTGAGGGTATTGATTGTGAGAGTTGTAAACCCATTTGTATTCTTTTTTCTCTAATAGTAGATCTCCCCACCCCCCTCCTTGCCCTGTGGACATAGGTAGTTTGCCGAACCACGTAAAATTGATTTATTTGTATTTGTGACCATTGTAATAGTTTTTAGGATCCCTCGACAAGTCAGTCCTAGAACTGATGAGAAGAAGTGCTGATATCTCACTTTGTTGAGATATTCGCTTCAGATTCTTGTTTCCTTGGTGAGATAGGAATTCTTATCGATCTTTCTCTCTTATTGTGCACCAAAAACTCTGCCGAAATTTCCGCTGCACACAAGAAGTGATATCAGAGCGCGGGCTACGCTTGGGAAATTTGAAGGAGTAGATCACTTTGGAAGCTCGTCTAGGGCTTTATTTGGTGATAAATGTAGGATCTTTTGGTAAAGACTCTATCTTTTTAGTTTTGGATCAATTCTTCATTCGTTGGTGCGTTAAGAAAGATGTCGGGGAAAGAAGGTGCTTCGGGTGTCGAGGGTGGTGCTTCTGGTGCGAAGACCATTTAGAGTTTGAATATCCACTCTATGAAGATAGATGTAGAGAAATTTAATGGCACAAACAACTTTGGATTATGGAGATGAGAGGTTTTGGATGCGCTGAACGCTCAAAATTTGGAGGATACCTTGGAGTTAGATAGCAAGCCAGATGAGATTGAAGAGAAGGTTTGGAAGAAGATGAATCGAACGGCATGTAGTGTGATTAGGTCTTGTTTGACTCAAGATCTAAAATATGATATGATGAATGAAACTTCTGCAAAGAATATTTGGGAGATTCTTGAAAGCAAGTATCTGACAAAGAGTATTGAGAACCGCTTGCATTTGAAGAGGAGACTTTATCGTTTCCAGTTGAAGAAGGGAACCTCAATTAGAGATCATATGAACACCTACACAAAGCTTCTTGCGGATTTGGCGAATGTGGATGTCATGATTGAAGATGAGGACAAGGCGTTGATGTTGTTGAGTTCCTTGCCCGACGAGGAATATGAGACATTCGTCCTTACTCTGATTAATAGGAAGGCATCTCTTTCGTATAGTGAGGGCACTGCTGCACTGGTGAATTATCAGCTTCGAAAGAAGGATAAGGAGACTTCGATTGAGCCGATAGTAGAGGCGTTGGCCGCAAGAGGGAAGAATCTGAACCAAAAGAATTGGAAGTCACAGTCTAGAGTAGGAAAAGATCAGTGTGCTTGGTACAAGGAGACTGGTCATTGAAAGAAAGATTGCCTAAAGCTCGACGAATGGATGAAGAATAAGCAGAAGGGAAAAGGGAAGCAACCATCATCAGAAGCAAACATCGTATCTAATGGTAATATTTCTGACTCTTCTATTTATTCTCTTTCTATCAGTCCTACAGATAGCTATTCGGAGGAATCTGAATGGATGTTGGATAGTGGTGCGACCTATCATGTGTGCCCTAGAAGGGAATGGTTCTCTAGTTTTGAGAAGCTGGTGGATAATGGTGTGGTATACATGACTGATAACCGTACATGTCAGATCCTTAGGATAGAAAGAATTCGCATAAAAATGTTTGACGAGACTGTTAGGGAGTTAAATGATGTGAGATATATTCCTTCTTTGAGGAAGAACTTGATCTCAATTTGAGCTTTGGTTGGAGAGGGTCTGAATGTTCGAATTAAGGACATGGTTCTTAAGATTGTAGAAGACTCTCGGATTGTGATGAAGGGCGTCAGGAGGAGTAACATGTATTACTTGACTGGAGGTATAGTGGCAGGTGGAGAACTGACGACTTTTATTGATTCGACTAGACTGTGGTATTTGGGGCTTGGCCATTTCAGTATTGATTCCTTACATATAGATTAAAAGAGGGTGCGAAGGCCTGCAGTTTAAAGTCCAGTGAACATGTTGATGTGAGTAAGAAGACCAAGGTGAAGTTTGGCACCTCTATTCACTATGCTAAGGGTCGTTCTGGAAGAGTTCACGTGGATGTTTGGGGGCCTTCCAAGGGGCATCATTGGGAGGTAATAGGCGTTTGGTTTTCTTTGTTGGTGGCTGTTCTAGACGTGTTTGGGTTGCAACTAAACCCCCATTGGAGAAAGTCTTAGTAGTCTCTAACAATTTGAAGAAGTATAAGATGGACAGAAAGGTGAATGTACTTCATTCTGATTTTGGTGGGAGGTACAAGATGGACCTATTTCTGTATTGGAGCTGAGCTCACGGTATTTCGAGACACTTCGTTGGAAAGGAAATCTTAGGGCAACTAGATAGGGTGACAAATTTGGAGAACCGTACATTGCTGGAGGAGGTTCGGTGTTTGTGGTCGAGCAATGGTTTGAAGAAGAGTTTCTGGACTGAGACTTCGACATATTTGGGTTATCCTATTAAAGAGTTGTCAACTGTTGTGATTGAAAGTAAAACTCCATTGGAAGATAGGTCTGGTTGTGTCACTTTGTATGAGGCTTCAATGAGGAAGCCAATTGACTCTCAGTAGGTGGAGAATTTTGGACAGACCTTAGAGGTATCACAACGGATGGAGATTGATTCTACTTCATATTGGGTGGAAATTATTCTATTTACTCCAGATCATACTGCATTATTTGGGATTCTAGCTGAGGTGACACAGCTTAGGGATCATTTGGATTTAGGTGCAGATGATGAGTTAGGTTTTTATTCGAGTGCAGCTGACAGATATAGTTTGGATATGGTCATTGGTTCACCTCAGGTAGAGGTGTTTGAGGCCATTGGAGGTGCTATCAGCCGCAGAGTTGATGATATTGGGAGAAGGGTTGCAAACTCTTCTATTAGATTGAGGTCGTTCGTGGCCATTTAGATGAACTACGTGAGGCTTGATTCCTTGGGCAAGAGGATACGTAGGCAGTCTTTATGATGCAGCCAATTTGTGAGTTGATACCAACATTTGGAGAGTGTTTGCATTCTAATTTGGGTTCTTGACTTGTTATGGATTGCGTCCGTTGTCGTGAAATGTTTCACTTCATACTGGATGCAACAAATGAGATATTTGTTTTGGTTGGTGTCGGCTCAGTTTTAGGAAAACATCACAAAGGTGAAGAATTATTGGAGCACGTGATGTGGGGGCCACTGTGTTACTCGTGAAGAGATAGCATGGTAAAACAAAACGCGTAAAGTGAAAGTTAAGGTCCAGCGGACAAAAGAAAAGTGCAAGTGGGCCTTGAATTTCTTCCGTGTGATGTACAACCGCATCCATGTTTCGGCTATATATAGGAACGAGCATTGTTCCTAGGGTTTGGTGCAAGTTGAGGGCTTTTCGGCTGCAGTTGATTTATTTTGAGCAGAGAAAGAAAGCGGTGGATTTGTGAGCGTGCAAGCATGCAGGAGCAAAAGGGAGACTTTCTTCTTGGCGGCTACAGCAAAAGGGGTGCAGAGGCTGTGAAAAAGGTAGAGGCGGCGTGCAAAGGTGCAGAGCTTCGTGCAGAGAGATAAAAGCTTTGGAGGCTGACCTTTTCTTGAGAAGAAAAACAATGAGCCTATTTGAGGGTTTAGATTGTGAGAGTTGTAAACCCATTTGTATTCTTTTTTCTTTAATAGTAGACCCCCCCCCCCCCCCTCCTTACGTCGTGGACGTATGCAGTTTGCCGAACCACGTAAAATTGATTTGTTTGTGTTTGTGACCATTATAATAGTTTTTAGGATCTCTTGACAAGTCAGTCCTAGAACTGATGAGAGGAAGAGCCGATATCTCACTTTGTTGAGATATTCACTTTAGATTCTTGTTTCCTTGGTGAGACAGGAATTCTTATCGATCTTTCTCTCTTATTGTGCACCAGAAACTCTGCCAAAATTTCCGCTGCGCACAACACGATGTGGGACTAAACCCACTACTAACATATACAATAATATCAACAGATTTGATCATTGATAGAATAATATCCCTTTAGACAATCATAATTTTGTTGTGCTAAAAGCTGTGTTGAGTAACCAAACCAAACGCCAATCCAAAAGAGCCAAACGAACTAAATATCAATGCACAAACAAAACATCAATTTTAACATGGTTCGGCAAGTTGCCTACGTCCACGGGGCAAGAAGGGGATGGGGTTTTTACTAATAGAGAAGAAGAGTACAAATTGAGATTACAAATCACTCGAAGGAATAAACTAATCTCACCAACAAAACTCTTAATCTCTTCAAACAAAACTCTAACCAAAAGCTCAAAAAATACCTCTTTTTGTGCTCCAAATATCCCACAATCAATGCTTAATCAAAGCCCAATCAAAGCCTAAACAAAACCCTAAAAAATCCAAAGAAACCCTAAAAAACGTGTCTCTATTTATAACAAAACATAATCCCAAACTGATTAGGATTCTAAAAACGAGTCTGCCACACCCTAGTGTGGCACACACCACACCCATGGTAAACAGCGCAAATTCTGCCACACCAGGGTATGACAGACACCACACTCATGGCAGACAGGGCAAATTCTGCCACACCCATGGCAGACACCACACCAGGGTGTGGTGGAGCCTGTTTTGCTTATTCTTCACGTTTTTCTTAATTCTTTCCTTAATTCCTTCGCCGTTTTCACAATTCTCCACCTCGGTGAAGTTTTCCCAAAACTGAGCCGACACCAACCAAAATAAATGCCTCACTTGTTGCATCCAGTACGACACGGCAACAGAATCATGACAAAGGACTCCATCCACACAAGTCGAGACCCAAACGGGAGTGCGAACACTCACCCAAATGTCGGTATCTACTCACCAAATCGGCTGCATCAAAACTGACTGCCTACGTATCCTCTTGCCCAAGGAATCAAGCCTTCACGTAGTTCATCCAAACGGCCTCCAAAGACCCTCAAACAAATAGAAAAGTCTGTAACTCTTCCCCAATATCGCCAACGGATCTACAACTGATAGCAGCCCCAAACTGATACAAATCAAACACCTCCATCTGAGGTGAACCAATGGGCGTATCCAAATCATGTCCACCAGCTACAACTGAATCCAAAACCAATCCATCATCTGCATCCGAAATCAAATGATCCCCAACCTGTGTCACCTCAACTGGAATCCCAAATGATGCAGTATGATCTGGAGTATGTGGAATAAGTTCCACCCAACGTGAAGTAGCATCACCCTCCACCTGCTGCGATATCCAAATGACCTGATCAACACTCTCCACCTTACTCAGAACAAAATCAGAAGCTCCCAAACGATAATCAAATGTGCCTCTGAATCCCAAACGCACAATCGGATCAAATCTCACATCCTCGATGTGACCAAATGCTGGGTAACCAAATATCCGACGCCGACCAAAATCTGAAGCAGCTCCACTAGATCCAATAACTCCTAATGCAGCAGTCAGCGACCTATGACTAAGATGACCCAAATATGTCGAAGCTCCAGAACCAATGCTCGACAACCAACGTCGATCCTCCTCCAGAAAGGAACGACCCATCAAAACTATCATCTCATCTTTTCACCCCAAAGTCTCCACACCAATGAAGTGTCTCCTATTACCGTGAGCTCGGCACAAACACAAGAAAGGACCCCTACCAAAGCTAGAACAACGAGTTACCTTTCTACCAATACACTTCTTCCAATTGTTGTTGACTTCTAGGACTTTAGACCAACGGGAACTGGTCGTGATCCAATAATGCCTAGAACAATCACCAACTGCGGAAACTACAAAACGATTACCTCCCAATGATGCCTCCTTAGAAGGCCCCCAAATGCCTAACTGAACACCTCCTAAAAGACCACTCGCTCAATGGATAGGAGTGCCAAACTCCATCTCGGTCTTGCTCATCCCAATGTGCTCAAAGGACTTCCATCTGCAGGTCAAAGCACTCCTCAACAACCTATAGACGGCATCACCAATCAAATACCCCAGCACCAAACAACACCACAATCTAGCCAAATTCAATGAAGTCGTCAGAGCTCTATCAATCATCGTGCTCCCAAGTAAATAGTATAAGTTACTCTTTCTGACGCCCTTCATCATAATCATGGACCCAAATGCAACCTTCAAGCGTGCATCCACCAAGGTCACCCTATCGCCTGCTGCCTTCAAAGCTCCAAGTGAAATGATGTTCTTCTTCAACTGAGGAACGAACCTCACTCTAACCAACTCCCGAATCACCCCGTCACTCATCCTGATCCGAACGGTACCGATACCACCAATAGAGTATTTATGATCATTCTCCATGAGCACGAAATCCCCTCTTTCCAACTCCTAAGAGCTGGAGAATCAATCACTCCTATGGCAAATATGGTATGTAGCGCCCGAATCCAACACCCACTCTGTAGAGTAGGCAACACAAACTGACGGCGGTGCAGATAATGAGTAGCCTGAAGAATCCAAATCTGAATTGTTGCCACTAGTCTTGACAATATTCACCTCTGAAGCTTGTACAGCTTTCCCATTATTCTTCCCGGCTTGATCATTCAACTTTGGGCATTCAGCTTTCCAATGTCCATCTTCTTTACAAAAAGCACACTGATTCCTATGAATTCCAAGATGTGCTCCTCTAGAATGTGACCTTCTACCTCAGTTTGGACCCTTTGCTCTTGCAACCAATGCCCCCGCTACCGGCTCAATAGAAGTCTCATTGTCCTTCTTCCTGAGTTGGTAATTCACTAATGCAGCGGTGACCTCACTATATGAAAGAGATGTATTCTTATTAATAAGAGTAAGGACAAACGTCTCATATTCCTCGTCGGGCAAGGAACTCAACAATAGCAACACATTATCCTCATCTTCAACAATGACATCTACATTCGTCAAATCTGCAAGAAGCTTCGTGTAGTGGTTCATGTGATCACTAATGGATGTCCCATTCTTCAATTGGAAGCGATAAAGCCTCCTCTTCAAATGCAAGCGGTTTTCAACGCTCTTCGTCAAGTACTTGCTCTCTAGGACCTCCTAAATCTTCTTCGCAGAAGTCTCATTCATCACATCATATTTTAGATCTTGAGTGAGACAAGACCTAATCACACCACACGCTGTCCGATTCATCTTTTTCCAAACCTTCTCATCAATGTCGTCTGGTTTCCCATCCAACTCCAACGTATCTTCCAAATTCTGCGCATTGAGCGCATCCAAGACTTCGCATCGTCAAAGTCCAAAATTGTTAGTGCCATTGAACTTCTCCACGTTAATTTTCATCGAGTGGATACTCAAACTTTGGACAGTCTTCACACCTGAAGAACTACCCTCAACTCCCTCTTTCTCGGCCATAATCCTCAACACACCAACAACCAATGCGGAAACAAACGAAGAATAGATCCAAAACTGAGAAAAGAAAGAAGCTTTACCGAAAAGATCCCACATTTCTCACCAACTGAAACCCTAGACGAGCTTCCCAAATCGATCTACTCCTCCAAATGGCCCAAGCGTAGTCCGAGCTCTGATACCAAATTGTTGTGCCAAAAGCTATGTCGAGTAACCAAACAAAACGTCAATCCAAGAGAGCCAAACGAACTAAATATCAATGCACAAACAAAACACCAATTTTAACGTGGTTCGGCAAGTTGCCTGCGTCTACGGGGTAAGAAGGGGATGTGGTTTTCACTAATAGAGAAGAAGAGTACAAATTGAGATTACAAATCACTCGAAGGAACAAACTAATCTCACCAACAAAACTCTTAATCTCTCCAAACAAAACCCTAACCAAAAGCTCAAAAAATACCTCTTTTTGTGCTCCAAATATCCTCCAATCAATGCTTAATCAAAGCCCAATCAAAGCCTAAACAAAGCCCTAAATAAAGCCAAAGAAACCCTAAAAAACGTGTCTCTATTTATAACAAAACACAATCCCAAACTGATTGGGATTCTAAAAACGAGTCTGCCACACCCTGGTGTAGCACACACCACACCCATAACAAACAGGGCAGATTCTGTCACACCAGGGTGTGGCAGACAGCACACCCATGGCTGACAGGACAGATTCTGCCACACCCATGACAGACACCACACCAGGATGTGGTGGAGCCTGTTTTGCTTATTCTTCACGTTTTTCTCAATTCCTTCCTCAATTCCTTCGCCATTTTCACAAATTTCACCCTTGTTTGTTGTTGTGAATGGAATCAGACTTTTCCATTACCACTACAGTATATTCTTTTTATTATTGGAAGGCCTCAGCTTACAGTAACATTTCACTACGAACTTTACCCCATATTCTGTTAGTGTAATCAAACAGAAACATTGTAGATTTGGGACATTTCTTTTGAACGAAAGTAAATAGAGCTGGGCAGACCGATGTTTGTTTGTCTAGATATTATGATCGAGTTGTATTATTAGATAAGTCAATTCGTAAAGCTGTTGGCTAAGGCCTGTATGGGCTCGAGCAATGCACCAGATATATACGGTTATCGACATTTCGAGCACTGTTAACTAGTTAATTATGAATATATTGATTCAATGTTGGCAAGATTATGTTTCTCTATGCAGCATGTATAAGTTCTGGGTTTCCATCTGTAAACTTCATTGACAATTCACTTTCGAGTTCAGTTTGACAGTAAGAACTTATTCTCGATAATTAAACATTACCAGTTTATCAAAGCTTAATAACTAACTTGAATCACAATAATGTTATCACTATTGTTGTTATTTTTCACATTTTTCACATGTGTGGTTTTAGCTTACTACTGATCCATGCGTTGTATATAGTGAGGGTCGAGAGAACGTAGCTCTAGTTCTTCTGCGGCTTCAATCTGCACGTCGACCATGGTTTGAGCTTATTATACTCTTGCAGATTACTATTATGCAACAAATTGTGAAACAAATACTCTACCTCACTAACACATGTACTGCTTTATTAGTGGCTCAATCTCCTCAAACCTTAGCTATTTGTGCTTTGTATTTTCACTTGCAATTCTGATTAAAAAGAATATATCACATCAAAACATGCATCATTCATGGTGTATTGCATCTTATATTTGTTTGCGAAAGGTCTTGTTTTCGGGTGATTAGTTGCAAACTGCTTTCTTGATTTTTACTCAGCCATTGCATGATTTCATCTATGAAGATGCATCTCTTGCCTGCGAGAACAGAGGAAGGAAAGATCTCATTGGATTTTTCCCTGCAGGTGGATAAATCCGCATCATCCAAAGTTACCGTATCATACTATCATGTGAAAATTCTATGTGCCGCACTTTCCTGTATCAGATTCATTTCATTTCCATTTCATGCGAAATAGTATTTTAATAAAATCTAATTAAACCTCCAATATAGTGAACAGATAGACCTTAACTCAAATAAAGAAGCTCCCCTTCCCATCTAAGCTGGCAAAAACCAGCCACCCAGCTTTCATTATGTTGTCATATCACATGGTTGTCAATTCTCACTCTCAACATTCTCTGTTAGTTCTATTGGCGGTATTACTTATCATGGTTATTTTAGTACTGTGCATAAGTATACTAAAATTGGATGACAAGTCATCCAATGCAAAAATTGAAGGAGTTGATGCAATCCAAGTAATTAATTAACAAGGGTCCCATAACCTTTTTATTTTATCCTCATCGATACATAAACAGATAAGCCACAACATCGCCATCACCTTGCCCTATCCTCACGCATCACCTTCATATCTCTAGCAACTCGCGAGATATTTCTCACCATATATAGTAGTTTTCAAACTATTCAAGGGTCACCGTTAGTTTCCTCCCTCGTTGCACACGAGTAGGCGATGCAAAGAAAAATATCGAACAATTAATTGACTGAAGAATTGAATGACAATTATAAATCTATGAGAAAATGACCACATGTTAGGCACCCTAGCATAATTAAACACCACGACGTCGTACTCCGTCCATTAGGCACTAGTCCTATGGAAATTTTAGAGCTAAATCCGCATTTACAAGCGCAAATGCTAACAGTAGAGTCTACAACTTTTGCAGTTCATCTCCCATGGTTTTTTTCAAGCATATTCAAAATTAAAAGATTCCATGAAACGCACCTAGACAACCCCTAAAGAACTCTAGTCCTCCAAGGTTCCGAAGTCCTCATATTTTTTTTCTCTCTTTTCTTTTGAGCAATATCTTTTTTGCATAGAATTCTTCTACCTCTCATACATCAATGTCACTAGCTTTTTCACTTCCACTAACGCTATATATCGCCACGTCGAAGTCCCAGGGCACCGTTGATCGTTAACGCGACGGGAGAAGAGGATCTCTCAATCGGCAGCACTGCTGTGATCTTCGCCCATTAACATCCTCCCGATTTGGACTTGAGCGCTAGACCCAGAGATTGACGCATGCGGGGGGGGCGGGGGGGGGGGGGTTCTATGAGAACCTTTAAGGAGCATATTCAATTTGAAGAAAAAAAAATGTGTGAAAAGCTGCAGTACACGGAATGTGTGGTTGTCTCTTCCAGAGAAATACATAAGCTCACAACATTCTTCCTGTTGCGCTCTGACCAAGAGGCTGTTTTGCGTACGTTATTCGTTGTATGCAAATATTTGCTTACCAACACGAGATACGGATACGAGTATAGTAATATAGTTTGATAAATAAAACCTATATTAATTCACTTTACGGGGTCATGAAAACCTGAAGAAGGATCATTGATGCGGATATTGGCAAGCAAAATAAATGTTAATACACTGCCGAGTATTGATACAGGATCAAGGGGCATACGGCGCAGACGAGGTGAAGGAAGCAGGCGGACGAGACAAGCGGCGCGAGACGATGATGAAGGAACAGACGAGACGACACTCGCGACTCGAACCAGACGAGACAAGGCAAACAGGACCGACGTCGAGGTGACGAGTCGAGATGACGACTCGAGCGAAGCAACCAGCCGAGACCCCGAGACTCCGAGGCCACCAATCGACAGGACGAGATCCCAACGCGAGACCGCCAGTCGACAGGCACGAGACGACATACCCCAATGACCACGAAGGGCGGTGTTAGTCAACACCTGCGCAGTCGACACCGTCTCAATCGACACGAAATGGCAGCCATCGACCCAGTCGACACATGTTAGTCGGCTCATGTCCAGTCGACACGAAAGGCGTTGCTACTCGCCACGCCTCGTGTCGACTCGGATTTTAGATTAGGAAAGAGTTCTTTTTTTGATTGTTTCCTTTAGGGATTTGGTCTTTTCCTTTTAGACTTAGAGTTTCTTTTTTATTAGAGCTAGGATAGATTTAGTTGGCTATAAATATTAGTTCCTTTTGTAAATTGTAAATCAACTTTTCAATTATTCAATTAAGAGAATTTTTCTCCTTGTTTTCGTTCTCAACTTTAAGAAACTAAGAGCTTGTGGATTCAAGCTCGTGAACTACCTGCTGTTGTCAGGGCTCGTCGGCATCGGAACGATATTCGATCGGTCTCCCCGTTTCTACGTTTGTGTCACATATGCAAGGCGCAGATAGCTCGAGTGGAAATAAATTATAAGTATGTTTCCAACTATAAGTATTATTTTCATTGTTCTTTGCTTATGATCCCTCTTCCTCCGTTTGGCTTGAGAAAACAGGGTTTTATGAGGAAAGGGTCCGGGGGCCCACAATTTTTTTTTTCCTTTCATGAGTAATGAAATTCCATTAAGGTATGATAATGAGCTTATGTATATCATAGCGCCCTTGCCTAGCGACGCAACAACAAAACCCCACTAAAGAAACACCTCTTTTACTAAAGCGAATGTGAATGGTCACGGGTTTTTGAGACAAACACAGAGAAGGAAAATTAACCAAGGCAAAAGCTTGACACAAAGAGCACGAATTATGGTGGGCCTGCTGCATTGGTTGATTTTGTCAAGTTTAAATCTTGCCAGGGGTTTATTGGGAAAAAGACTGGAGTTTGAAACTTGGTTTGGGGGGAGGGAATGGTGGGGGTCGCTTTCGAGGTTGCTTTGGCGGCTGCGTCTCACGTGCGGAGCTCTTTGTACGAGAGTTCGAGTTATCTCCGCCTCCGATGTGGGAGTATTAATGTGCAAAACGATTTTGTATCGTCTATTATAACAAAAGATGTGATCACCGAGAAAAATGAAGATGGGAGTTGGTCGACGATTGGGGAGGGATTATATAATTTTGGGTAAATTAAACAATTTTTTCCTGATTTATCCGAATTGTATGGATAATTTGACAAAAACATTAAGGTCTCGCTTGGTACGCGGGAATGGAGTGGAATAGAATGGTCATTCTCACTTCTCATTCATTCCTACCAAACACACCCTCTTTTTTGAAGTTAGAATGTCCATTCCCACTTCTCATCAATTCTCACTTTACGTGGGAATGAGCATTCCCAATGAAATGATAGGGAATGGGCATTCACACTTAAGTGGGAATCAATAAAATATACAATTTTAAAATACATTCATTCCCACTTCATTTTATAAATTACACCTAAATGTGAGAATGTGAATGATCATTCCATTATCACATTAATTCCATTCCATTCCTTCTTTTATTCTATTCTCATTTGAGTCAACTGCGTACCAAACGAGGCGTAAAAACTATCAAAAGTATACATAAAAAAATGTGCTAAGTATTTTTATTACGAAAATTTCAATACAGTGAATAGAAAACTAATTCTTTTTATACGCACTGTTATGGAAATAATTATTATACCTTTTTTTTATCGCAAATGATTATACTTTTTAGTTGGAGCCAATTAAGCACATCTCACAAATCCTTGATCTTAGCAAAGTCAGTAAGGAACCAACCAAAATATTGTACGTACCTTGGATAGGGGTCAAAAAGTTGATTAAAAAGGTTAAAACACAATTAACGATCTCACCAAACTAATGTTTGGGGTCAAATGACGCAATAACATAAAGATTACTCCCCCGTGAAACACGGGTCTACGCTTTGACGAAATAACCCACCATCCTTTTCTCCCTTTGAATCCCTTCTCCTGTCTTCTACAGGGGTAAAGTTGTCAACCGGCTCAAATAGAATCTGAAATTCACCCAATTATAAATCTAAAGAATTCGGGTTTTTGGAAATCCTTGTCCTAAACTTAATGAATATGTTTTGTTTTGCTTTAGACAAAAAAGTACAACATAAACGGATAAATCTTATACAGTTTTATATCAGTTTAAAGCCATCATAAATGTATAGGAAAAACACTAAGGCCCCGTTTGATAAAGGGTTAAGAAAGAGGGGTTAAAAGAGAAGGATCAACGTATTTAGCCCATTTAATAATCTGAAGGACTAAATTTCTTAGATTTTGGGTAAAATAAAGCTTAGAATAAACTTACACAAGTGTGGAGATTGGGTTAAGGAGTAGAAGAATCTAAAACTTTTCCTAATCAAGGACACGTGGCATAAGGAGAAGGCGGTTTCCTCTTTGTTTGGCTTTTAACCAACTGGTCTCCTTTATTGAGTACACTCAAGACGAAGGGATGGTATTCTAGAATCCTTAGACGAACATTTGGCCTTAATCCGTTCGCTTAGCATTAATTAATTATTTCCAAGGGTTGCATTTCCATTCTCTTTAAGCCCCTTTTCCTACTAGTGCCAACCAAAACTTTGTTCTCATTAGTAAAGAATTAAAGTAGTTTGTCTTAATTAATTGCAAATGTAATTAGTTTAGTTTGCTGATGATGCCATTGACGTGGCTAACACTAAGACGGAGAGAGATTACATCTATGATAATGAAAGATTAGACTTCTATTATTGACTAGTGTTCTTGATTAATGATTGATATTTGAATGCTTAAATTCTAGGGAGGAATGATTGGAAGGTTAGTGATTGATATTGATGGTTTTAGTTGGTTTGTTAAATATTGAAAATGTATCCTTCGGTCTGACTGTGATGAGAATTTTGATCAAGTAACTTACTTGTTAATGTCATATTAAATATCTTCTCACCCAAGACCAATAATACTATAATAATGATTGATATACAGCTGTTGCATTCTAATCTAATCTAATACAGTTATAAAAGTGTGTTGCATGTTAACATTTCTTCCGATTATGTCCTTGAATTTATATGTACAGTTGTAAAATTACTCTTTGTATTGCTATGAATATCCATGTAATTTTTTATCTCTTCGTGATAGAATACATGTATACATGTACATACATACATACTCAAAATTAATGAAGAAGAAAAATAAGATAATAATAATAATTACTCACTCATAATCTCCTCAAAACATCTCTATTTAGTTATTACCTACCAATTCTCTATCTAATCACCAACCCATAACCTCCCTATTCCCCTTAATTCTACCCATTAAACTTCACCAACTTTTTAGTTCCCCCCAGTTTCTCTCTTATAAATGCACGTGTTACCGTGACTATGTAGCACAACTTGAGTAAGAAGCTAAGAAAGATAAGAGTCAGAGAAAAGGGAGATTGAATGTGAGAAATGGGTAAAAAAAATGTTTTTGATTTAAAGGCTTGGCATTTTCTTATTCTTTTTGTTTTTGTTTTTGTTTTGAGCTTTGCTACAGGAACCCAAAATATGGGACCAATAGAGGGGACAAGTGAGGTGTCTCCCTCCTATTGGATAATAAGTTGACCATTATTAATGATGGCCAACTCATTATCTAATAGGTGGGAGACATCTCATTTGTCCCCTCTATTGGTCCCATATTTTGGGTCCTTGAGGAATTTTTCTAATAGCTAATACAAATGTACGGGCAACAGCGAGAAATTCCCTCCACCACATCAAAGACGGAGCGGTTGGGATCATAACAGCATCATTCATTTTATCTCTCTTTGATTCACTGGTTCAGCTAGTTGAGCATTGGCAACTTCATACCAAATGGTTGAAATCTTTAAACAACTATTTGCGAGAACTTCTTGAAACCACTGAAATCTTCATATATTGGGATTTACATGGATGTGTTTTTTGAAGAAAAAAAAAATGAAATATTGCGTTGCCAAACTTTGATGGATATTAGGAGGAATATATATATACATATAAGGAGAAGGAACTAGAATTTTTTTTTTGGTTTAATTTGAATTGTAGTTGATTATATCTAATTTGGTAAAGCGTATTGTTGAATAAATTGTTCTAATTTTCAGGCATGTGTTTGATGATGTCCTCCTCAATCTAATTTGGTAAAAGCTAAGGTCAAAAAGCAATCATGCTTCGTCTTTGTGACGTACATTTGAGCTTGGCCTGAAAATCAAAAAAGCTATTTGGCTCGCGGTTGAACCGCGAGCCAAATAGCAAAGTTCCCTGAAATTTTACATCAAAAAGTTTTAGAATCTATAAAATTTGCAGAAGTATCCAAAATACTTTATGAAATTTCATATTTTACAAAAGAATCTGCAAAACTTACAAAATTCGAAGAGGCTTCTAAAAATTGCCTACCACTAAAATTTATAAGTATTTTATTTGAAAATTCAAATGTGATGAAATGTGACACTGATATGAGTATGAAGAAAATCAGAAGTATTTTGCAAAAAAGTCCATAACACTTATAAATTTTAAAGATATATTCAAAAGCTTCAGAAATTGTATATTTAAAGAAAGTCCACTGAACTTTAGAAAAGCAAAAAAAAAAATGCAAATTGCATATTTTAAGGAAATGTTGAAAAACTTACAACAAACTTTAAATAATTCACATAAGAATTTTTCAAATTCCATATATCTTCTTAAATTATTTAAAAAAAAGAATTATATCCTTTAGGTTGTGCAAGTGGAACTATTGAAGATTTGAGGGGCTAATATCTAAAAAAGCCTTTGTGATTTATATAGAAAAGTTGTCCTAGGCTGTAGAACTTTCAAAACCCCAAAAACTTCCTAAAATTCAAATTTTATAGAAAAGTCTATAGCAGTTACAAATTTAACAGAAATACCCAAAAGGTTTCTAGAAATTGCCAAGCATTAAAATGTGTACATATTTTATTTAAAAAAATCAAAACAGAAAAAAAAAGTACCCAAGAAATTCAAAAGTATTTTGGGTTTTTTGTAAGTTTGTAAGAAAACTTATTAAATTGAATATTTTGCAGAAATATCCATGTAGCTTATAAAATTTGTAAAAATACCCAAAGGCTTCTAGAAATTGCATATTTAGTCCAACGAACTTGCAAAAAACCAAAAATATTTCCACAAATTGCATATTTTAAAGAAATATCTACCAAAACTTATTAGAGACTAAAATGTTGCACATTAGTCAATTGCAAGTATTTTATTTACTCTTCCTAATGGTACAATTACATTGCAAAGTTTCATGTAAAGCCCATTTAATATTTCTAAATTCCATACATCGTCTTCAATTATGAAATAAATAGGATTACATCTTTTAGGTTTTTTAAATAGAACTATGACGTTTAGATAATCCAAAAGTTTTACAAATAGTAACACAGATTAATAAAAACATCAAAAATTCTCAAAACTTAAATTTCACAAATTAATAATTGTATAAAGAACCCTGAAACTTTATAAACTTCTAAATTAACACCTATAACTTCAAAAGTGAACCACATAAAAAAATATTTACTCTAGGATTTTAATCATTAGAAAATTACAAATAAATTATCAAATTACATGCAAAACAAATTTCTTCCATAAACACATTTAAATATAAATAAATGTACGTTCACGCACGTGCACTATACTATCAATATATATACGTTACTTCATCATTGCTCTAATATTCACATAAGAGTATAAACGTGTACAAATTGACAGAGTCTCCATTTTGAAGAATTTACTTTGTAGAGAAGAGAACAGAAATACTAAGTGGACAAATTCAATCCCCCTTCCACTACATCAAAACCATAAAGTTGCGATAAGATTTATAATTTCATATTTATGCAAACTTATCATTTGCTAAATTTTAAAGGACATAAAGTGGCATACTTTACATTCTCCTTATAATTGAAGTACCTCATATGTTAAGAAATTTTGATATTTAGAGGGATATTTTCATGTTACCACTATATTGAAATAGGGTTTTTCTTTATGGAACCTGTAGTTCTACTCTGATTTTATTTTCAAATCCCAACACTAGTAGAATTATTTTTAAAACCAAAAAAATCTATGTATATATAATTATTTTTAAGCTCAATTGTAGCATCTTAAATCCAAATATAACTACTGATATATCAAACATAGCAACTTAGATCAAAATAGGTCGGATTTTTGTTTCTTGATGTTTCTCTCTCTTGAAACTACATACAATTTTTATAGAGAAAACATCAAATCACGTCCAAACATACAAATGAAAAAAAAAACCTATAATTAAGCATAGTAAAAGATCTAAAATCAAAGAATCCTTATCCGACCTCAGGATACTCTCTAAAAAAGATGGGAGGATCTTCGAGCCAAACCGTATAATCATCAAGTTCCTTAGCTCTCTAGGCCAACACATGAGCCGCTTCATTTCCCCGTTCCATGAACTACTTGAAAATCTCCATCTTCTAGTTTTGTACAGGAGTGCATTAATCATGATGTGTACAAAAATTCAATATGCTCGGTCTTACCTCGCAGCTGAATGTATAATAATTTATTAAGTCATCAACATTTTTTACCAAAGAATTTGATCCAAATTATTAGTATCACGTACTCAAACCAGGGAAGATAGCACTGAAGTGGGGATATACCGTGTTCTAATTCCCTTCTCAATATAATATTATACATCATACACACTAATATGTCCAAATGGTATACAGAGCCTCAAACATATAATCCTTTTGAATGCTACACTAGAAAATATTAAACTAATAAT
>NC_033798.1:3891842-3897162 GCF_001876935.1 Asparagus officinalis | reverse complement strand
ATCGTCTAATTGCCTTAAAAATAGCTACTCTAAACCCCCTCCACCTTTGATCTTAATCATGACTTCTACAATTTGAGGACTAGGTTCTCAAACATTTTCTTCTTCACAATCTAAGTGAAATAAGCGTAGGACTAAATATGATTGCGGAGGGAAGTCAAATCTTCCAAAAACCATTATACTCGCATTAAGAATGCGCCGTGAATAACCAAGTCAAACTCTGGTTCTAATTGGCCAGATAAAATAATCATAAACAATTAACATGTAGGTATATAATTTCAAATAGCTTCTCTTTGAAAAAATTTTCCGAAGGCAACCACCCCCTTGGAGCTAGGGAGACAAAAGTCTACGCAAGATGCGTTGAAATCAATTTATTCTAATTCCATAATTGAATAAATTTAGATAGTACAGCTAGTCACTGGGGCCTTAGAGGAATCTATATACCCTCCTAAGTCAACTTAAAAGCATATATAATTATATGGGAATATGTTTCTATGATGGAGTGGCAATCTTTAGATGAAGATTGTACGTGAAGGATTCATGTTGGAATACACATCACGTAAATTTTTCTTTCTCTCTGTATGATTTTTTTTTTCCTATATCAGGTCTATATGATGCACTCCTATTTTTAGTAGTATTAGAGGTGTGATGATTTTCTAGCTTTGGCCTACTCGCTATGTTTCAGTAACGTAAGTCTCAACTCCAATATTTTCAGTGTATAATTGACTACTTCGTTCTTAAGGTAGGATAATTTGTCCTAAACTTTAGATCATTTGGATTCCTCTGGTCACACCCAGCCTATAATGATCAAAGCGATTTGATTCCTATTGTCGAAAAGAGGTTGGTAGTAAACTAGGAGGCTGAAAAGGAAAGTGCTCGTCGATTATAGGAGGAATCGCTTTTTCCTATTATGGCTTTTATAATTAGTAGGGGTGCAAACCAACCAAATAATTAACAAATAGTTCATTAATTGTTCGAATAACTATTCGGTCATATTCGATTCGGCGGTTCATTTAGGGGCTGTTTGGTTTGTTTTTTAACTCGGTGGAAAAGTTTTACACCGTCTCCACATCAGATTTTTCGTGGCCACGTAGGATATAAGCTTTCCGTCGGTTTTTTTTTTCCCATCTTTGGTTCGCTAGGGTTGAAGAAGGGAAACTTGGTGAAAATCGCCGCCACATCAGATTTTTTTTCTCTCCCCCAATTCCTTCCTCAACCTCGTGAAATCGGCCAAAACTGCAACCACGTCAGCTTTTTGCCATATAAACAAAAGTTTTCCCTTTTTTCCATGTGAACCAAACACAAGAAAAATAAATACATTGGTTTCCCACCATTTTTTTGTGCTGTAGGCGTCAAAAAATGCTGAAAGATATCCAAATACAGCTCAAGAGGAAATCATCCAAAAGTCCAAAAAGCAAAAGAAACAGAGTATAGACTGTCGTCAACAGGCGAGACATCTTACTGTCTCACCTGCGAGACAGTTCTTTACTGTCTCGACCGGCGAGACAGCTTACTGTCTCGGCACAGGCGAGACAGTTTTCAGCTGTAATCGCCACCGCGAGAAGCGTTTTCACGTGTCTCGCCCCACGCGAGACATATTTACTTGTCTCGCCGTGCAGACAGATACTGTCTCGCGCGTCGAGACAGAATTACTGTCCGGCACACGAGAACAGTGCTATGCAGTGGTTCAAAGAAACTGTTGCAAACTGGCGTGCGACACTGGCGCAACTAAACTTCTCAAGAACTGGGATAACGTCGTTGGGCGAGAATCACGTTGATAACTGTGCCAGAACATAAGCGGAATTTAAAAACGTGGGAAGAACAGTTACAGCGAGAAACTGCCTTTTCGCGAGACAGTATTTACGTCTCGGCTGCGAGACAGCAAATTACTGTCTCGGTACTGGGCGAGACAGAAAGCACTGTGCTTCGGGCAGCGAGACAAGTAACAGCAAAGATGCCACTAAAGGCAGTGATCCAAAACAACGATCGCTTCGCGTTTAATTTCTTCAGAGTGTGTAATTTATCTTTTTGGTGTGTAAGAAGAGGTCTTATAAATAGGCTGTTTCTGTAGACTTATTTGTAATCGAACGAAATATAAGATTCACACAAAACCAACTTTTGGCGTAAACAAAACCTGGCGACGCAACAGTGGGGAGCCAACGTCTCGCGCCGAACATTTGTCGTAGCCGATCAAGATTCCCAGTTTGAATCCATTGCGAATTACGAATCGACCAAACCAAGTTTGAGAATATCTCTCATCATCCTCCGTTCGCAGACAAAAGGATCTCACAATTGAGGAAGACTATACATGCCAAAGAAGGCACAAAATGAAGGACTCTCGCTTGTTGTGCCGAGAATTTAAATTCGCAACATCTCTGCTCACAATCGGCTCTAATCTAGTTGAAGAGTCTGCGAATCAAAAGCCCGCCGACATTGACGAAAAGAGCTCGTCAGAGTAATGCACTATCATAGTCTTTGTGCATGTATAGCTAAGCATATGACATGAAACCGACGGATTCTCTAGATCTCATGTCGGACTTAGAGTCGCAGGTAAAACAACAAGTGGTTTTTCAAACGCCGCAAACGACGAACTACTCACTTTCTGCACAATTTCACAACGGAATGTGAATGGACTTCTGTCAAGAGGCTCGTTCGACCCTCAAAGAAACGTATACAAAAAACGTCGTGCAAACGCTGCTCCATGTTCGTTGCCTCTCAGCAACAAAGACGAGAAAGCCGAGAAGGAAATGTGACCAAAGAACCACACTAAACCCGCAAGTTTGGATTCCAAAAGCTGGAAGTTGTGCAAAATCAGCAATTCTGTTGAAGGCCGTTAAGACTCCATAACCACAACGGGGGTGTTTTCTAAATGTCCGACTCCGACATAACCTTGCGATCGCTCAAGAAAAAATAAAATTTCCGGAGAAATGCCAACAAGGTTTTACACCCCAGAAGAGAGACGCATTCACCAAAATGATATCGTCTACCTGGAGCAGTCATGCCAAACAGACGATACGATTTTTGGTAAAAATCATACCGATAAATCGTATATCAAGTTGAGGTCTAGTGGTGAATAATTTTCAGAACATAGAGAGTTATCTGTAGAAATAAACTCTCGTGTTTCCTGGTGCGGCGACTCGTTAAAGCACAGGACTTATCAGGTTGTAATTGTTTCAAACGAGAACCACCACGAAAGATTCTCTGTAATCAGTCGAAGCCTTAAGCCGCAGACATTCCGCCGAAGAAATCAGCTGTGCTCGATAGATGATGAATTCCCTGAATCACCATCAACTGGGCTGATAAAAGAAAGTCTAAACGGCATTCGATTGAATCAAATCCCGACTTTTATCCCGAAAGAAAGTCAATCCAAAGAATTGCTCAAAGGATGTCTCGACTCCCAATTAAGCTATCAGACGCAGAGGACTACAGAGAATGCAAGAAGAAATGTCATCGGAGGATGAATCTCGGACACTTATTCATGGCAATCGCTCTTGCATGATACAATGTCTAGCACACGACAAATCAGAGAAGTATTCACAATCACCTGCCCTATAGTTCACTCAAATACTTCAGGAAGCTCAGCCAAAACAAGTAAGAATTAGAGCTGAAGTGAAGACAGAAATGAAGTTGACTAATCCAACAAATGAGAGAGCTTGCTAATCCTCAACCAACCTCAACCTCCACGCAGTCTCATCAAAGACTCGAATCCACCGCCGGCAATCAAAATATTGGCAGATGACAGTGATCCAGAGAAGTGGATGCAATTTCATCTTGGCTGATACTACCTCGCCAATAGGCAATAACGCTGGCGGTGGTTTAAAGGATCCTCCAATAACATATTGGTAGGTGGTTCAATAGCACCTCTTACAGGGGATGGTCTAAACTCATTCTCCCTCAACTCATCGTAAGAAACATAGATCGATCACGCGGAAAGATTGAAAAGAGCTTTGAAAACAAAAATCAATTGCTTGATGACGGCGTCAAGAAGGTTAAGAAGAACGTGGTATCCATGTCCCTATGCCAAGGGAATTGGATTCAATACCGTATCCCGGCGAGTTCATCTGATTAACTTCACGGCGGCCGTTTGAGGGGAAGAGTTTTCGCCGATTCAGCACTTGATTATTTCAAGTCTCATTTGGGCCCGTGAGTGTTCTCTGGAAACAGCTTTAATGCGTCCGTCATGTCGATGCACCTTCGTCGCCGCCCTTCGATTGGTACCGACCGGCTCAGCCAGGGAGCCATCATTTTGGGATGAACAATGGAAAGTTTTCCTCAGCCAATTTCTTCGATTATGACACCGAAGTGTCAATCGGAATCCTTGGATGAAGAAGCAAAAAGACGGAGAGTCAGTCGACAATTTTTCAAGCGTTTTCCGTAACATGGCGTTGAATTGCCAGAGATTTCCTCATTACAGAGGAGTTCATCCTGAAAGACAATGCCACAATAACCTTCTCATATCGAGTACTTGCGAAGCTTCTGGCGGGTATTGAGGCCTCAACTAATTCTTGGAAGGACTGTTGAAAAACTTTCTTCGTAAGCGCGCTGTTGTAAAGAGTCCAAGCTGAACACTTTCTAAAGAAAGGAAGTAGAAAGGCCAACAATAACATTCTGCGCAAGTCATTGGAACGCCAACTTTCGATCCGTAAAGTTTCAAAAAGAATATCCTTTCGAAGAGAGAAGCTCCAGCCCATGATTGACATACCCCTCGCTAATTGACAAAATCGCGCTACGCATCCCTAAAAGATCAGGATGGAGCTAAGATGATTACGCCATGCCAAATTACTGTGCCAGCACCACAGAAGTGATTCTTCAATCCCACCGAAATTGCTTTGACTCAAAAACAAAATCCAACGCCTTCATTTGACTCCCGCGTCATAACGGTGAAAGAAGTTCGAGTAAAGACGACCATCAGATACTCCATCGATACACGAGTTTAAACTGTTTCCCTAACTCCATTGGCGTACACGCAGTATAACTGTTTCCCCTCACTCGAAAAGTATACAGTATAAACTGCTCCTCGATAACTCCAAAAGGTATATGAGTCAAAACTATTTTCGCTTTCCCTTACGGGAAGTTCCTGGAGAATCCTATATCTTAAGGATAACGTACGAATCATATACTTGAGCTAACGTACTCTCTTGTTTATACCCAGTTTTACAAAGAAAGCTGGGTCGATAATTCATGTAATGGAAGTTCCTGGAAGAATGCTTAAATATTAATATTCTTAGCGGAATACCGGATTATATGACAGAAATGATAAATACTAAGTCGCTATTTATGATTTCGAATGCACTCTTTTGCTGAGATGAGATTCGATCACGTT
>NC_033798.1:3889915-3890842 GCF_001876935.1 Asparagus officinalis | reverse complement strand
TGGGGGAGTAGAAGAAAAAGAAGCGATAAGAAACACGAGATTAGGGAGAGGACCTTGTCTTCACCTAAAACACAATAATTATCGTTGTAAACTTCTGCTACACCTCAAAACTAGATACCTAACAAATTGTTTTGAGCAGAACACCAGCATACCACAAGTCAGAAGTACATACTAGTAACCAACATAAAGTTTTGATATAAACAAAGTGTTATAGCCGTTTTAGCGATAAAAAATAATCTCCAATCAATGGCAGACAAGTGTCCCACATTATACCTAATCAAGTCAGCATTTCAAGATAATCAAAGACCAATCCGTCGACTCGACACACCGACATCTTGCGAAGATGACTTGAAAAGCATCGCGTCTCGGCCCTGGCTGAGTCGACTACTTAATCACCCCACTAAACCGACTAGTCGGCCAACATCTTGTAGAGGCGACTCAAAATGTTGTACTTCTCAACCACCGAACGAGTAGAAAGGCGACAAAAAGCCTTGAGCCTTGATCCCCCTCCTATGCACTGGCGACCAATCACCTCACAATAAATGTCATTTAATGCATTATGGGTATCATTATTCCTATGCTCCCAATAGTCTTTATGACACATCGGACCATGTCGGTACCACACATCCCTAATTACTTTACATTAAATACTAAAATTACCTCTCCTCCACTCGTCGACTGACACTTGTAAAGCAGAGGATGACATGGCCGCCATCCCATACTCAGCCAAAATTACCATTCTATCATTCTATCATCACTATAAATACGGGTGTTATTTTCAATAACAATGTAAGATCTTTACCACTACTCACTGTGCTTAAGAACTACTACAGTTTATTTTACTTCTCTACTCAAGCAGATTATTGACTTGATCGTTGGAGGAACAACTGGGGAACTCAACACTGCCCTCTTACGATTTGCCATTTG
>NC_033798.1:3880100-3889905 GCF_001876935.1 Asparagus officinalis | reverse complement strand
GACAACTCACTCTAGAACCAGACATTCGAAGGGTTAGAGGACCTCTGTCAACTTAATCGATCCTCCCATTCGACTATTTGATATCAGCCATCAACACAAAGAGAAACCAGCAAATCAGTAGCTAAGTGTCAATAGGGAAATTGTCCCCAATTGCATCTTCATCAACATCCTTCACTAGACTTTTCAATCCAAGCTCTCGAGCTATCTTGGTCACCTGCTCTGCGTTTCTATTTTTGAACAACCTTCCAGAATAACACAAAATGTGCCACATTAGCTGCAAGTTTTTGAGGAAGGATCTCAACATTATTGAAAATTGAATTATTCCAACGGCTCCAAATGCACCAACAAGAGAGTTAGTAGGAATACCTGACATAGGGATTGAAGTCTGCTATTCTAGAAGAAGCTACTGCTCGAGGCAACAAGAGAGTTAAAGTCATGTGGTCGTATCATGTTAGGAAAGAGGGGAGAAATGAGACATGCAACGTTGGTATATAGAGAGTCAAAGAACAAGTGGCAATCAGATTCCAATACTAAGTTGCAGAATGGACAAGTAATATGTTTTGTCCAACCTTTTCTCCTCAAGTTCTCTTTGGTGTGAAGTCTTGTTTTAAATAAAATCCAATAAAAGATTTTTACCTTAGTGGGGATGCAAGACTTCCATATGAAGTTGTAAATGTTAGAGAGAATACCTCTATAGTTGATATAGGAGTAGAGTGAGTTAACTGTATAAATACTAGAAGAAAGCAACAGCCACCAAGTGAAATCTTGGGAGGAGATGCCAGGAGAGCTTGCAAATTCTAGGAGCAAATGCAGAGCAGTAACCTCAGCTCTCTCCTCTGAAGAAGTACCTTTTCTAATCAAAGGGCGCCACTTCCAAGAATAATTGTAGAAGAGGCCTTGAGACTTAACGGTTGAGTTAGCTGAGAATGCAAGATAGATGAGCTCCAGGGAATAGGCTTTTGAGGGAGTTGTGACATGTCCACTTGTCCTCTTAAAAATGAATAGTCACACCATCCCCTAGTTTCCATTGAACAATACTAAAAAAAACTTGGTGAATAGAGAACAATTCATGGAATAATTTAGAAGTTGAACCCTTAGGAGGAGTGCATAGGGGGTTGGATAACTGTTTAGAGTACAAGGAGTAGAAAGATTTTTTAATGAGGGAATTGCAATCAAGTATTTTCCTGATCCGCTTATAAAGGATGGCTTTGTTGAATATAGGTCTGACTAAGCATTTGGGTCTGGACGACTGCTAGTATCCACTTCATAGAAAGTTCCTCTAATTCTATCAATTACCGTAGACAATCAGATTAGTAACTTGAAGAAGGACATATAGTATAGAAGAAGGGAAGAAAGAACTGAGTTTAGAAGAGTGAGCCTACCACCAATAGAGAGTGTTTTGTTAATACAAGAGAAGAGATTTTTAGAGAAAGAATCTATCAATGGTTGCTAGACTCTCCTAAATAGAGAGCATCTCTTGAGGGTCATGCCTAGGTAGGAGAAGGGAAGAGAACCAGGTGAACAATCAAGGATTTTCGAAAGATGATTTCTTTTGTGGGGGGAGGGGGGGTTACCTAGGTAGAAGACATTTGTTTTGTCATAGTTGATGCTAAGCCTTGAAATATTTTCAAAGATGTAGGAAGTTGTTTTGGGGACAACCAGATCATTAATGGTTGGCCTTGCTGAATATAAGAGTGTTGTTGGCAAATTGAAGAGATCCGGTTGAGTTAAGCTCTTGTTTGAGATTGAGCTTAGAAAGATCTCTCAAAGACACACTATTTAGCAGCATCTTATTAAGCATATTTGCCATTAAAATAAACATCATGTGAGATAAAGGATCTCCTTGTTTTAAGCCATGGTAGCATTAAAAAATTTTGGTGGGGAACCATTAACCATGACAAAAGATTTGGAGGAGGAGAGGACATGTTCCTAGCCTTTAGAAGGGTAAGGAGAAAATCTCAATTTACAACAATCGAAAGCTTTCATGAAATCTATCTTAATAGCACACATCTCTTTTCTACCAAAAGAGCAATGGTGTATCATTTCATGGGCAAAAAGGATGGAGTCAAGGGATGAGTTACCACCTCGGAGGTTGTTTGGTTTTTGTCAATAAGAGAGGATAGAAGGGGACCTAGTCTATTTGTTAAGACCTTAGTGAAGATCTTAAAGGAACTATTAAGCAGACTGATGGGTCTAAAATCCTTGAGATGGTTTGCCCCTTTGGACTTAGGAATAAGGCAGATGAAAGAGTAACTAATATTATGGAGGGGTTGAGCGTCGAAGAATAGGGATTGGATAAAGGAGAAGATGTCGTTCTTGATCTAAGGCCAAATTTCTTGAAAGAAGAGAATGGGGAGACCATTTGGCCTTAGGGTATTATCTGGGTTTAGATCAAAAGTAGAGTTTTTAATTTCTTCTTAATAGAAGGAGGATTCTAGGATAGAAGGATCAATAGGGTTACGAGGATATAGAAGAGACCAGTCTACCTCAAACATTGGAGCATCTCTGGCTAGGAAGAGGTTAGAGAAATAGCCCAGGAAAGCTTGTTTAATGTCTTGATTAGAGGAGAGAAAGTTGCCAATGAGTAAAATTCCTCCTTTTGTGGTAATAGGCTGATTTATGGGGGGGAAGTGGTGTCCCTAAGCCACTTGACCCTCGATCTTTCTTTCCAGTAAATTTATTTATTTTTGGCTATATAAAAGAGTTCTTCTTTAAGCCTAACTCTCATATGAATTTCATCTTCAGTGAGAGGTCTAAGGTCCTCTACCAATTGTAGAGAATCAAGGCTGACAAGAAGTTTGTTTCTATCATATTTTAGAGATCCAAAAGAATGTTTATTCCACTATTTTAACTATCTCTTGATGAGTTTGGAGAGAATCAAGGCTGACAAGAATTTTGTTTCTATTATATTTTAGAGATCTGAAAGAGTAATTATACCACTATTTTAACTGTCTCTTGATGAGTTTAATCTTGATGGGAAGGATAACAAATTGATCACTACTGATAGTGAAAGAGTTCTAACAAGATTTGACAAAAGGTCTGAGAGAAGGACTGGAGAGCCAGATTTTTTCAAACCTGAAGATAGGGTCGGGTGGGGAACCTCTTTATCTTTTCTATTGTGAGACGCATAGATAAAGGCTGCTAAAAATTGCCAATTTGTGAACTTATATGTGAGGACTGCCGAAATAATGAAGATACATATGGAAGAAGAGGAACAATTGTAGAGAGAATCATTCCAACCAAGGAGGAACCCCCCCCCTAAATTCAGAAGCTTCTAGATTAATGCGTGATTCCTATTTCCACCAAGGTCCTTTAAGGTATTGTCCCTAATAGAATTGAGTTTGGTCTCTTGAAGACCAACTATATCAACTTTGTGTTGGTCTTCTTGTTTTGATGATGATTTACAAATAATTTGCTACTAATGTTGTTTGTCTAGTGTTTGTACATTCTTATGTATTGTAGACAAACAACGTAGTTGGAGGTTGGATAGATTGCGCTTCAACGATGATATCCAAAGGAGGTTGGCGGAATGTCGGGTTGAAGCCTATACAATTCAAGTTAAAGATCAAGTTCAAGCTTCATCCGCAAGTGTACCAAGTCAAGCTTTATTAAAGATCAAGATTGCTTGGGTAATGTAGTTTTAGATTTTATATTATGTGTGTTATATACTCTAAGCTCAATATCTATACACACACATTTATTGGTTTCTTCGTATATATATATAGTTATATATATACATAAGTTTTGGTTTCTATACATATATATAGTTATATATATACATACATAGTTTTCTAGTTTTCATGTTTATAATATGAAATCACATATTTCATATTTACTATTGTGTTTTTGAAAACATTGCATAGAATATGCAATTTTGTGAAAATATTGTATTCTTAGTTTGTAGACTTGAATATTAGTTTATACATGTTTTACTAAGTCTATAAAAATATTTCACAAAGTTTCAAAAGTTGGTTTATGTCAAAATTCAAGTATCTCATATTTTCATGTTTTGGACTATTTTGTAAAATGATGATATTTTCATGTTTATAGCATGTTTATTATCATGTCTACAATCATTCCCCAAAGTTTTATATTTTTTGGAATTTATTTGATATTTTTAAACAGTGTTTTAAATGAGCATATCAGTTTACTGCTGTGTCAGTTTTCGGTCGACCGCACCGGTCGACCGATCATTTGTTCTTTCGTCACCATGCAGCAGAGAGTTGGTCCGTCGACCGATGCGGTCGATCGAGAGCTCCATCGGTCGAGGCTTCAAATCATCTCTCTCTCACTCTTGTCATTTATTGGAGAAGTTTTCTAAACTCAATCTAGCTTTACATTTTATTGTTTGATTATCATTTTATTAAGCTAGTATTCATATTGAGTTTAGTTGATTTTATTTTCTCTATGTTTATACACACAACCATTTGAGCTTATTGTATTTACATTCATAGTATAATTGGGTTGTGGGATTGTGTAACTTAGAGAGTGAGCTTATAATTCGTTCTCATTCATTGTAGAGAACAAACACTTTGTATTGAGCCTAATTGTGAGGATTCACTTGTAATACACTTGTACACCGAGAGAAGTGTGTGGTGAGAGACGGGGTCGAATCCAAGAGGAGTGGCGTCGGTTGACGTGCCTAGGGAGAGGTTGTAACCGAGCACTTGAGGAGGAGGACACGGGCTAGGACCAACACTTAGTGTGTGAGGTGTGATTGCATAGTGATTGTATTGTGAGGTGTAAACGTTGTTCGGGTGAACGTAGAAAACCCGGTTGTGATAGTGGAAATCTCCTCGAGGTGAGGAGCGGAGACGTAGGTCGTGGGGACCGAACTCCGTAATCATATTGTTTGTTTGTGATTGCATTGGCACACTCTTTTATGTTCATATCTTATATCGCCTTTGTATATTGCTTGTTGATTATATTGCCTACTATCTAGTTTAGATTGTTTACTCTTGAGTTTATATATCCTTGCACATACTTTGCATATATCTCTTTGTTAGGATATATCTTGTTGTTCATATTGCTTATCCTAGCTCATATACATTGTTATAGGATATATCTCATTGTTTACATTGCTTATCCTAGCTCATAATTCTTGTGGTATTTCATACTTGCTAGGATAACTCATTAATTAATTTTAATTGGCATTTAATCGGATTAGATTAGCATAAGACCCTAATCACCCCTCCTCTAGGGTCTAACAATTGGTATCAGAGCTTGGTGCTCTTTGATTAAAGGTCTAACCGCCTTGAGTTAAAGATCCAAGTTATCTTATTTGTGCCAATCTAGTTATGATTACATTTGTCTTGCTTGTATATATTCACATATATATCATGAATATAAATTTATTTCGTTTAGGCTATGAATCAAATGTTGCTCCTAAATTCATTAGTTTTCCCTATGCACAATGGGCTTCTAGATTTAAACTATTTGTTGAATCTAGAAATATTGACTTATGGAAAGTTATTGATTGTGCTTATATTGTGCTCACATTGAAGAAATCCAAGTGGAGTAATCATGATAAGAAAATATTTTCTATGAACAAGCTTTTGTTAGAATTTTTGCTTAATGCTTTTGACTCATCCTTTTCTAACAAATTTGTTCATTTTGATAGTGCTTACGAACTTTGGAAATTTATTGAAGCACATCAAGGAGACTTGGAGGCAATCCGACAAGCTTTGGAGGATTCTTCTTCAAGTTCATGTGGAGCATCATGCACACGGCCACAAGAGGATAACTCTTGTGTAGTAAGCGATTCCGATTCCGATAATGATTTATCTATTGATGAACTCGCTTGTGCATATGAAAGATTATCTCATGCCTATACTAAATTGCAAAATAATTTTATTGATCTTAAAAGCAAGCATGTAGATTTGAAATCCGATCATGAGTCGCTAGCTTCTAAACTTGATATTGTTGTTAAAGAGAATGCTATTTTGAAAGAAAACAATGAGTTATTAGGTTTGGAAAATAATAACATGTCATCATCTATTGCTAGCTTAACTCATGCTAATAATGATTCCATGATAGAAGTAGAAACTATTAGAAATGAGTTTAGTTCTTTTAAAAATGATCATGTTTCATCTACTTCTATTTCCAATGCTTGTATGCCTAAAAATGAGTTGGATCATGTTAAAGAACGCATATCATCTTTAGATTCAACCCTTAAAACATGCATTGTAGATAATAAGAAACTTATGGACTTGGGTGCAAAGTCTCGTACTACAACTTCTAAACCCGTACACTTTGCACACTTGTATAGCAAAGCTTATAAATGTTCTATTTGCGGTCGTAAAGGCCATTTAGCTAAGTTTTGCTATGATGCACAAAAACATAAGAATATTAATTCTTCTTGTGCATCTCATAAGGCTTCTTCTTCATCACATGTACACACACATGCACCCATTGTTCATCATAAGCATGCTAATGTGTATCATTGTGATTTTTGTGGTAGAGTTGGTCACTTAGCCAAGTTTTGTTTTGATTTGCGAAAAGTTTCTAAATCGCAAAATATTTCAAGTAGACCAACATTATTTCAAAATGTTTCTCATTTGCAAAATAATCTGGTTTATTGGGTGTTTATTCCCAAATCATGTTTACCGGATGCTAGAATGATTATATGGGTTAGAACAAGCTTAAGGGCTTGATATATTGTTGCCTCTCTTGAAATTCTTTTATCAAAGATTTTGTTTTGAATTATTGCTTTGAATTCATTATATTTTACTTATATGATGATATTTATGTGTTTGTGCTTATGGATCATCTATTCGTGCCTTATAATGTATTCCAGATGTGGTTTGCTCAAATCCCACAAAGAAAATTTTTCTTGATTGATCAAACATCGTTTTTGGATTTAAACTTTGATTTATGATTTTTTTTGGTTGATTTGTTTTCATTTGAAAACTTTTTGCATGATTCTCATGTTTCTCTTCTTTTGATTTCATAAATCTACCTATACAAATGGTTTTTATGTTCTTTGATATGAGACACTTCTTTTTCATATTGACATTTTATATGTGTTCTCATTGTCTTTTTGTATGTGAGAGGTGTTTAGCATATTTTTCATTTATGCTTGCTCACATATGTTTGTCATGATCTTCATTTCTTATATTCATATGGCATTTTGATAGGGGGAGCAATCCCTATATCTTTCTATATATTATACTCACCTATGCTTATTGATAGGGGGAGCTTTCGCTCTCTTAATTCTTTTGTTCCCTTTTTGATGTTGTCAAAGGGGGAGAAATATTATGAGTATATTCTTTCTTGTTTATATGCATGATATATTATACATTGTATATTTATTTCCTTTCATGCATATATCCTTTTTGTAAATTGTTTGTCGTCATCAAAAAGGGGGAGATTGTTGGTCTTCTTGTTTTGATGATGATTTACAAACAATTTGCTACTAATGTTGTTTGTCTAGTGTTTGTACATTCTTATGTATTGTAGACAAACAACGTAGTTGGAGGTTGGATGGATTGCGCTTCAACGATGATATCCAAATGAGGTTGGCGGAATGTCGGGTTGAAGCCTATACAATTCAAGTTAAAGATCAAGTTCAATTTTTACGTCTATAAAACTTTCACAAAGTTTTAAAAGGTTCCGGTTTATGTCAAAACATCAAAATTCAAGTATCTCACTATTTTCATGTTTTGGACTAATTTTATAAATGATGCATATTTTCCATGTTATATAGCATGTTTTTTATTATCATGTCTACAATCATTCCCCAAAGTTTTATATTTTTTGGAATTTATTTGATATTTTTTAACAGTATTTTAACTCAGCATATCGGTTTTCTGCTGTGTCAGTTTTCGATCGACCGCACCGGTCGACCGATCATTTGTTCTTTCGTCACCATGCAGCAGAGAGTTGGTCGGTCGACCGATGCGGTCGACCGAGAGCTCCATCGGTCGACCGAACCAGTCGACCGACGATGGTCCAGAACAGTCCTTCGCGTTTTTGTTCTCCGTCGGTCGACCGACAGAATTTCCGGTCGACCGCCAATGTATCCGTTGGCTTCCAACGGCTATTTTTCTGAGTTGTTTGCTGGGGCTGTTTTTGTTTTTTTTTAGGGGTTTTGGCTGAGTTTTTGAGTGGGTATAAATACCCTATTGCTGTTAGAGCAAGTGGAGATCATCCTTTGGTGTTTGAGCATTCACTCTTCTCCCACTCTCTTGTCATCTTTAGAGAAGTGTTTCTAAACTCATCTAGCAATTTATTATTTTGATTATAATTTCCATAAGCTAGATTTATATTGAGTTTAGTTTAATTGATTTTATTTATCTCTTTGTACACACACAACCATTTGAGCTTATTGTATTTACATTCATAGTATAATTGGGTTGTGGGGTAGTGTAACTTAGAGAGTGAGCTTATAATTCGTTCTCATTCATTGTAGAGAACAAACACTTTGTATTGAGCCTAATTGTGAGGATTCACTTGTAATACACTTGTACACCGAGAGAAGTGTGTGGTGAGAGACGGGGTCGAATCCAAGAAGAGTGGCGTCGATTGACGTGCCTAGGGAGAGGTTATAACCGAGCACTTGAGGAGGAGGACACGGGCTAGGACAAACACTTAGTGTGTGAGGTGTGATTGCATAGTGATTGTATTGTGAGGTGTAAACGTTGTTCGGGTGAACGTAGAAAACCCGGTTGAGATAGTGGAGATCTCCTCGAGGTGAGGAGCGGAGACGTAGGTTGTGGGGACCGAACTCCGTAATCATATTGTTTGTTTGTGATTGCATTGGCACACTCTTTTATGTTCATATCTTATATCGCCTTTGTATATTGCTTGTTGATTATATTGCCCACTATCTAGTTTAGATTGTTTACTCTTGAGTTTATATATCCTTGCACATACTTTGCATATATCTCTTTGTTAGGATATATTTTGTTGTTCATATTGCTTATCCTAGCTCATATACATTGTTGTATTTTATACTTGCTAGGATAACTTATTAATTAATTTTAATTGGCATAAAATCGGATTAGATTAGCATAAGACCCTAATCCCCCCCCCCCCCTCTAGGGTCTAAGAGAATTGGATACAGTCTTTAACCAATCTACATTTAGCAGTGTTATTCAACCTCTAACATTCCATGACCCTCTCTTCATGGGGGGTGTGGGGAGGAGGATAAAGAACCACTGAGGAAAGAGGAAGCATAGAAAGCAGGTTCTGTCCTTTCTTTCTCTAGGGCTTGAAGATTAACAGGATCCTTAATACCGTAATTAGCACAAATTGATAGAAATTTCTGCCTACTCATTGAATTAATAGGAATAGAAGATAAAGAGGATATAGATTTACTCTTGGCTCCACCCGGATGGGGGGCTTCTCTTCGTCAGTGAAAGGTGTTTCCTATGTGGGAGATTGTAGGCGTCAAAAAATGCTGAAAGATATCCAAATACAGCTCAAGAGGAAATCATCCAAAAAGACAGAAAAATCCAGTCTGACTGTCTCGTCGTGCGGACAGACTTGACTGTGTCTCGCGTGCGAGACGACTTGACTGTCTCGCGCGCGAGACAGACTTTACTGTCTCGCTGCGGATCCAGTCTTTACTGTCTCAAGCGGGCGAGACAGACTTTTACTGTCTCGCCTCAGCGAGCTACAGTCTTTGCCTGTTCTCGCGTCTAAGCGATGATCAGTCTTTGCTGTCTGCGATATGCGAGCAGTCAATTTTACTGTCTTGCACGTTGAGACGTTTTCAGATTTTTTTGGTCAAACTACCTTTTAGCAACTGCTCCCTACACGTGGCTCTTAACTGTTTCAGACGATGGCAAACTTCGTGGGCGAG
>NC_033798.1:3866771-3879100 GCF_001876935.1 Asparagus officinalis | reverse complement strand
TATAAAGGGTGAGACGATTTGGCCACATTGTGCATTCATAAGATAGGGCATATCGACAATATATCCCTGACTTATAAAACACAATGCATTGTCAAAACGCCCCCTTTATTTTGAGATATGGTTTTGACCAAGCAAAACCTATCTTTAAAGCGTCGATCCTCACCAAGGAGAATCAAGGCTCTTCCCGATTGCCTCACCAAGGAGAACAACATGGGGTAAAAGGACTAATTTGTAAATTTTCAGAAAAAGAGGGTTAATTTGTAAAATTTCTATCTTTAAAGCGTCGATCCTCACCAAGGAGAATCAAGGCTCTTCCCGATTGCCTCACCAAGGAGAACAACGTGGAGTAAAAGGACCAATTTGCAAATTTTCCGCAACTTCCGATGCGGGAGGCGGGGTCGCCCGACGGTCACCCCCTCCCCGAAACCTTGTCCAGAACTCCGCGCAACGAGAAACCCGGCGTGCTTCTCATTCCCAGGCGTCCACGCTGACGGCGGGAATACAACAAAAAAGGAGCCGTCGATCGGAGCAAAACAATAAAAAAAAAAAATTTTCACAAAGGAACTCGTTGCGCGCTGAGCAAAAAGGAGGGGTGCAACACGAGGACTTCCCAGGAGGTCACCCATCCTAGTACTACTCTCGCCCAAGCACGCTTAACTGCGGAGTTCTGATGGGATCCGGTGCATTAGTGCTGGTATGATCGCACCCGTCCACTCCCCTTCTCCTTCCCCCCTTATACGTCACCCCGCGCGCCTCTCCCGCCCTCCTGGCCCGCTCCCGGCGCCGAACGCAGGGAAACGCGGGCCCGGACCCCTCGCCGTCGCCCCGAACGCCGGGAAACACGGCATTTTGGCCGGACGAGCTTCCGCGCGCCCTCCCCGACCCGCAACTTCCGATGCGGGAGGCGGGGTCGCCCGACGGTCACCCCCTCCCCGAAACCTTGTCCAGAACTCCGCGCAACGAGAAACCCGGCGTGCTTCTCATTCCCAGGCGTCCACGCTGACGGCGGGAATACAACAAAAAAGGAGCCGTCGATCGGAGCAAAACAATAAAAAAAAAAAATTTTCACAAAGGAACTCGTTGCGCGCTGAGCAAAAAGGAGGGGTGCAACACGAGGACTTCCCAGGAGGTCACCCATCCTAGTACTACTCTCGCCCAAGCACGCTTAACTGCGGAGTTCTGATGGGATCCGGTGCATTAGTGCTGGTATGATCGCACCCGTCCACTCCCCTTCTCCTTCCCCCCTTATACGTCACCCCGCGCGCCTCTCCCGCCCTCCTGGCCCGCTCCCGGCGCCGAACGCAGGGAAACGCGGGCCCGGACCCCTCGCCGTCGCCCCGAACGCCGGGAAACACGGCATTTTGGCCGGACGAGCTTCCGCGCGCCCTCCCCGACCCGCAACTTCCGATGCGGGAGGCGGGGTCGCCCGACGGTCACCCCCTCCCCGAAACCTTGTCCAGAACTCCGCGCAACGAGAAACCCGGCGTGCTTCTCATTCCCAGGCGTCCACGCTGACGGCGGGAATACAATAAGAAAGGAGCGGTCGATCCGACGAAAACAATAAAAAATTAAAAAATATATAATTTAAATAGTGGAACACTCTGCGCGCTGAGCAAAAAGGAGGGGTGCAACACGAGGACTTCCCAGGAGGTCACCCCATCCTAGTACTACTCTCGCTTAACTGCGGAGTTCTGATGGGATTCGGTGCATTAGTGCTGGTATGATCGCACCCGTACACTCCACTCCTCCTTCCCCCCTTATACGTCACCCCGCGCACCTCTCCCGCCCTCCTGGCCCGCTCCCGGCACCGAACGCAGGGAAACGCGGGCCCGGATCCCTCGCCGTCGCCCCGAACGCCGGGAAACACGGCATTTTGGCCGGACGAGCTTCCGCGCGCCCTCCCCGACCCGCAACTTCCGATGCGGGAGGCGGGGTCGCCCGACGGTCACCCCCTCCCCGAAACCTTGTCCAGAACTCCGCGCAACGAGAAGCCCGACATGCTCCTCATTCCCAGGCGTCCACGCTGACGGCGGGAATACAACAAGAAAGGAGAAGTCGATCCGACGAAAACAATAAAAAATTAAAAAATATATAATTTAAATAGTGGAACACTCTGCGTGCTGAGCAAAAAGGAAGGGTGCAACACGAGGACTTCCCAGTAGGTCACCCATCCTAGTACTACTCTCGCCCAAGCACGCTTAACTGCGGAGTTCTGATGGGATCCGGTGCATTAGTGCTGGTATTATCGCACCCGTACACTCCCCTCCTCCTTCCCCCCTTATACGTCACCCCGCGCGCCTCTCCCGCCCTCCTGGCCCGCTCCCGGCGCCGAACGCAGGGAAACGCGGGCCCGGACCCCTCGCCGTCGCCCCGAACGCCGGGAAACACGACATTTTGGCCGGACGGGCTTCCCCGTGTCCTCCCCGGCCCGCAACTTCCGATCTGGGAGGCGGGGTTGCCCGACGGTCAGCCCCCTCCCCGAACACTCGTCCAGAACACCGCGCAACGAGAAGCCCGACGTGCTCCTCATTCCCAGGCATCCACGCTGACGGCGGGAATACAACAAGAAAGGAGCCGTCGATCCGACGAAAACAATAAGAAATTAAAAAATATATAATTTAAATAGTGGAACACTCTGCGCGCTGAGCAAAAAGGAGGGGTGCAACACGAGGACTTCCCAGGAGGTCACCCATCCTAGTACTACTCTCGCCCAAGCACGCTTAACTGCGGAGTTCTGATGGGATCCGGTGCATTAGTGCTGGTATGATCGCACCCGTCCACTCCCCTTCTCCTTCCCCCCTTATACGTCACCCCGCGCGCCTCTCCCGCCCTCCTGGCCCGCTCCCGGCGCCGAACGCAGGGAAACGCGGGCCCGGACCCCTCGCCGTCGCCCCGAACGCCGGGAAACACGGCATTTTGGCCGGACGGGCTTCCGCGTGCCATCCCTGGCCCGCAACTTCCGATCCGGGAGAAGGATTGCCCGACGGTCAGCCCCCTCCCCGAACACTCGTCCAGAACTCCGCGCAACGAGAAGCCCGACGTGCTCCTCATTCCCAGGCGTCCACGCTGTCGGCGGGAATACAACAAGAAAGGAGCCGTCGATCCGACGAAAACAATAAAAAATTAAAATATATATAATTTAAATAGTGGAACACTCTGCGCGCTGAGCAAAAAGGTGGGGTGCAACACGAGGACTTCCCAGGAGGTCACCCATCCTAGTACTACTCTCGCCCAAGCACGCTTAACTGCGGAGTTCTGATGGGATCCGGTGCATTAGTGCTGGTATGATCGCACCCGTACACTCCCCTCCTCCTTCCCCCCTTATACGTCACCCCGCGTGCCTCTCCCGCCCTCCTGGCTCGCTCCCGGCGCCGAACGCAGGGAAACGCAGGCCCGGACCCCTCGCCGTCACCCCGAACCCCGGGAAACACGGCATTTTGGCCGGACGGGCTTCCGCGTGCCCTCCCCGGCCCGCAACTTCCGATCCGGGAGGCGGGGTTGCCCGACGGTCAGCCCCCTCCCCGAACACTCGTCCAGAACTCCGCGCAACGAGAAGCCCGACGTGCTCCTCATTCCCAGGCGTCCACGCTGTCGGCGGGAATACAACAAGAAAGGAGCCGTCGATCCGACGAAAACAATAAAAAATTAAAATATATATAATTTAAATAGTGGAACACTCTGCGCGCTGAGCAAAAAGGTGGGGTGCAACACGAGGACTTCCCAGGAGGTCACCCATCCTAGTACTACTCTCGCCCAAGCACGCTTAACTGCGGAGTTCTGATGGGATCCGGTGCATTAGTGCTGGTATGATCGCACCCGTACACTCCCCTCCTCCTTCCCCCCTTATACGTCACCCCGCGCGCCTCTCCCGCCCTCCTGGCCCGCTCCCGGCGCCGAACGCAGGGAAACGCGGGCCCGGACCCCTCGCCGTCGCCCCGAACGCCGGGAAACACGGCATTTTGGCCGGACGGGCTTCCGCGTGCCCTACCCGGCCCGCAACTTCCGATCCGGGAGGCGGGGTTGCCCGACGGTCAGCCCCCTCCCCGAACACTCGTCCAGAACTCCGCGCAACGAGAAGCCCGACGTGCTCCTCATTCCCAGGCGTCCACGCTGTCGGCGGGAATACAACAAGAAAGGAGCCGTCGATCCGACGAAAACAATAAAAAATTAAAATATATATAATTTAAATAGTGGAACACTCTGCGCGCTGAGCAAAAAGGTGGGGTGCAACACGAGGACTTCCCAGGAGGTCACCCATCCTAGTACTACTCTCGCCCAAGCACGCTTAACTGCGGAGTTCTGATGGGATCCGGTGCATTAGTGCTGGTATGATCGCACCCGTACACTCCCCTCCTCCTTCCCCCCTTATACGTCACCCCGCGCGCCTCTCCCGCCCTCCTGGCCCGCTCCCGGCGCCGAACGCAGGGAAACGCGGGCCCGGACCCCTCGCCGTCGCCCCGAACGCCGGGAAACACGGCATTTTGGCCGGACGAGCTTCCGCGCGCCCTCCCCGACCCGCAACTTCCGATGCGGGAGGCGGGGTCGCCCGACGGTCACCCCCTCCCCGAAACCTTGTCCAGAACTCCGCGCAACGAGAAACCCGGCGTGCTTCTCATTCCCAGGCGTCCACGCTGACGGCGGGAATACAACAAAAAAGGAGCCGTCGATCGGAGCAAAACAATAAAAAAAAAATTCACAAAGGAACTCGTTGCGCGCTGAGCAAAAAGGAGGGGTGCAACACGAGGACTTCCCAGGAGGTCACCCATCCTAGTACTACTCTCGCCCAAGCACGCTTAACTGCGGAGTTCTGATGGGATCCGGTGCATTAGTGCTGGTATGATCGCACCCGTCCACTCCCCTTCTCCTTCCCCCCTTATACGTCACCCCGCGCGCCTCTCCCGCCCTCCTGGCCCGCTCCCGGCGCCGAACGCAGGGAAACGCGGGCCCGGACCCCTCGCCGTCGCCCCGAACGCCGGGAAACACGGCATTTTGGCCGGACGAGCTTCCGCGCGCCCTCCCCGACCCGCAACTTCCGATGCGGGAGGCGGGGTCGCCCGACGGTCACCCCCTCCCCGAAACCTTGTCCAGAACTCCGCGCAACGAGAAACCCGGCGTGCTTCTCATTCCCAGGCGTCCACGCTGACGGCGGGAATACAACAAAAAAGGAGCCGTCGATCGGAGCAAAACAATAAAAAAAAAAATTTTCACAAAGGAACTCGTTGCGCGCTGAGCAAAAAGGAGGGGTGCAACACGAGGACTTCCCAGGAGGTCACCCATCCTAGTACTACTCTCGCCCAAGCACGCTTAACTGCGGAGTTCTGATGGGATCCGGTGCATTAGTGCTGGTATGATCGCACCCGTCCACTCCCCTTCTCCTTCCCCCCTTATACGTCACCCCGCGCGCCTCTCCCGCCCTCCTGGCCCGCTCCCGGCGCCGAACGCAGGGAAACGCGGGCCCGGACCCCTCGCCGTCGCCCCGAACGCCGGGAAACACGGCATTTTGGCCGGACGAGCTTCCGCGCGCCCTCCCCGACCCGCAACTTCCGATGCGGGAGGCGGGGTCGCCCGACGGTCACCCCCTCCCCGAAACCTTGTCCAGAACTCCGCGCAACGAGAAACCCGGCGTGCTTCTCATTCCCAGGCGTCCACGCTGACGGCGGGAATACAACAAAAAAGGAGCCGTCGATCGGAGCAAAACAATAAAAAAAAAAATTTTCACAAAGGAACTCGTTGCGCGCTGAGCAAAAAGGAGGGGTGCAACACGAGGACTTCCCAGGAGGTCACCCATCCTAGTACTACTCTCGCCCAAGCACGCTTAACTGCGGAGTTCTGATGGGATCCGGTGCATTAGTGCTGGTATGATCGCACCCGTCCACTCCCCTTCTCCTTCCCCCCTTATACGTCACCCCGCGCGCCTCTCCCGCCCTCCTGGCCCGCTCCCGGCGCCGAACGCAGGGAAACGCGGGCCCGGACCCCTCGCCGTCGCCCCGAACGCCGGGAAACACGGCATTTTGGCCGGACGAGCTTCCGCGCGCCCTCCCCGACCCGCAACTTCCGATGCGGGAGGCGGGGTCGCCCGACGGTCACCCCCTCCCCGAAACCTTGTCCAGAACTCCGCGCAACGAGAAACCCGGCGTGCTTCTCATTCCCAGGCGTCCACGCTGACGGCGGGAATACAACAAAAAAGGAGCCGTCGATCGGAGCAAAACAATAAAAAAAAAAATTTTCACAAAGGAACTCGTTGCGCGCTGAGCAAAAAGGAGGGGTGCAACACGAGGACTTCCCAGGAGGTCACCCATCCTAGTACTACTCTCGCCCAAGCACGCTTAACTGCGGAGTTCTGATGGGATCCGGTGCATTAGTGCTGGTATGATCGCACCCGTCCACTCCCCTTCTCCTTCCCCCCTTATACGTCACCCCGCGCGCCTCTCCCGCCCTCCTGGCCCGCTCCCGGCGCCGAACGCAGGGAAACGCGGGCCCGGACCCCTCGCCGTCGCCCCGAACGCCGGGAAACACGGCATTTTGGCCGGACGAGCTTCCGCGCGCCCTCCCCGACCCGCAACTTCCGATGCGGGAGGCGGGGTCGCCCGACGGTCACCCCCTCCCCGAAACCTTGTCCAGAACTCCGCGCAACGAGAAACCCGGCGTGCTTCTCATTCCCAGGCGTCCACGCTGACGGCGGGAATACAACAAAAAAGGAGCCGTCGATCGGAGCAAAACAATAAAAAAAAAAATTTTCACAAAGGAACTCGTTGCGCGCTGAGCAAAAAGGAGGGGTGCAACACGAGGACTTCCCAGGAGGTCACCCATCCTAGTACTACTCTCGCCCAAGCACGCTTAACTGCGGAGTTCTGATGGGATCCGGTGCATTAGTGCTGGTATGATCGCACCCGTCCACTCCCCTTCTCCTTCCCCCCTTATACGTCACCCCGCGCGCCTCTCCCGCCCTCCTGGCCCGCTCCCGGCGCCGAACGCAGGGAAACGCGGGCCCGGACCCCTCGCCGTCGCCCCGAACGCCGGGAAACACGGCATTTTGGCCGGACGAGCTTCCGCGCGCCCTCCCCGACCCGCAACTTCCGATGCGGGAGGCGGGGTCGCCCGACGGTCACCCCCTCCCCGAAACCTTGTCCAGAACTCCGCGCAACGAGAAACCCGGCGTGCTTCTCATTCCCAGGCGTCCACGCTGACGGCGGGAATACAACAAAAAAGGAGCCGTCGATCGGAGCAAAACAATAAAAAAAAAAATTTTCACAAAGGAACTCGTTGCGCGCTGAGCAAAAAGGAGGGGTGCAACACGAGGACTTCCCAGGAGGTCACCCATCCTAGTACTACTCTCGCCCAAGCACGCTTAACTGCGGAGTTCTGATGGGATCCGGTGCATTAGTGCTGGTATGATCGCACCCGTCCACTCCCCTTCTCCTTCCCCCCTTATACGTCACCCCGCGCGCCTCTCCCGCCCTCCTGGCCCGCTCCCGGCGCCGAACGCAGGGAAACGCGGGCCCGGACCCCTCGCCGTCGCCCCGAACGCCGGGAAACACGGCATTTTGGCCGGACGAGCTTCCGCGCGCCCTCCCCGACCCGCAACTTCCGATGCGGGAGGCGGGGTCGCCCGACGGTCACCCCCTCCCCGAAACCTTGTCCAGAACTCCGCGCAACGAGAAACCCGGCGTGCTTCTCATTCCCAGGCGTCCACGCTGACGGCGGGAATACAACAAAAAAGGAGCCGTCGATCGGAGCAAAACAATAAAAAAAAAAATTTTCACAAAGGAACTCGTTGCGCGCTGAGCAAAAAGGAGGGGTGCAACACGAGGACTTCCCAGGAGGTCACCCATCCTAGTACTACTCTCGCCCAAGCACGCTTAACTGCGGAGTTCTGATGGGATCCGGTGCATTAGTGCTGGTATGATCGCACCCGTCCACTCCCCTTCTCCTTCCCCCCTTATACGTCACCCCGCGCGCCTCTCCCGCCCTCCTGGCCCGCTCCCGGCGCCGAACGCAGGGAAACGCGGGCCCGGACCCCTCGCCGTCGCCCCGAACGCCGGGAAACACGGCATTTTGGCCGGACGAGCTTCCGCGCGCCCTCCCCGACCCGCAACTTCCGATGCGGGAGGCGGGGTCGCCCGACGGTCACCCCCTCCCCGAAACCTTGTCCAGAACTCCGCGCAACGAGAAACCCGGCGTGCTTCTCATTCCCAGGCGTCCACGCTGACGGCGGGAATACAACAAAAAAGGAGCCGTCGATCGGAGCAAAACAATAAAAAAAAAAATTTTCACAAAGGAACTCGTTGCGCGCTGAGCAAAAAGGAGGGGTGCAACACGAGGACTTCCCAGGAGGTCACCCATCCTAGTACTACTCTCGCCCAAGCACGCTTAACTGCGGAGTTCTGATGGGATCCGGTGCATTAGTGCTGGTATGATCGCACCCGTCCACTCCCCTTCTCCTTCCCCCCTTATACGTCACCCCGCGCGCCTCTCCCGCCCTCCTGGCCCGCTCCCGGCGCCGAACGCAGGGAAACGCGGGCCCGGACCCCTCGCCGTCGCCCCGAACGCCGGGAAACACGGCATTTTGGCCGGACGAGCTTCCGCGCGCCCTCCCCGACCCGCAACTTCCGATGCGGGAGGCGGGGTCGCCCGACGGTCACCCCCTCCCCGAAACCTTGTCCAGAACTCCGCGCAACGAGAAACCCGGCGTGCTTCTCATTCCCAGGCGTCCACGCTGACGGCGGGAATACAACAAAAAAGGAGCCGTCGATCGGAGCAAAACAATAAAAAAAAAAATTTTCACAAAGGAACTCGTTGCGCGCTGAGCAAAAAGGAGGGGTGCAACACGAGGACTTCCCAGGAGGTCACCCATCCTAGTACTACTCTCGCCCAAGCACGCTTAACTGCGGAGTTCTGATGGGATCCGGTGCATTAGTGCTGGTATGATCGCACCCGTCCACTCCCCTTCTCCTTCCCCCCTTATACGTCACCCCGCGCGCCTCTCCCGCCCTCCTGGCCCGCTCCCGGCGCCGAACGCAGGGAAACGCGGGCCCGGACCCCTCGCCGTCGCCCCGAACGCCGGGAAACACGGCATTTTGGCCGGACGAGCTTCCGCGCGCCCTCCCCGACCCGCAACTTCCGATGCGGGAGGCGGGGTCGCCCGACGGTCACCCCCTCCCCGAAACCTTGTCCAGAACTCCGCGCAACGAGAAACCCGGCGTGCTTCTCATTCCCAGGCGTCCACGCTGACGGCGGGAATACAACAAAAAAGGAGCCGTCGATCGGAGCAAAACAATAAAAAAAAAAATTTTCACAAAGGAACTCGTTGCGCGCTGAGCAAAAAGGAGGGGTGCAACACGAGGACTTCCCAGGAGGTCACCCATCCTAGTACTACTCTCGCCCAAGCACGCTTAACTGCGGAGTTCTGATGGGATCCGGTGCATTAGTGCTGGTATGATCGCACCCGTCCACTCCCCTTCTCCTTCCCCCCTTATACGTCACCCCGCGCGCCTCTCCCGCCCTCCTGGCCCGCTCCCGGCGCCGAACGCAGGGAAACGCGGGCCCGGACCCCTCGCCGTCGCCCCGAACGCCGGGAAACACGGCATTTTGGCCGGACGAGCTTCCGCGCGCCCTCCCCGACCCGCAACTTCCGATGCGGGAGGCGGGGTCGCCCGACGGTCACCCCCTCCCCGAAACCTTGTCCAGAACTCCGCGCAACGAGAAACCCGGCGTGCTTCTCATTCCCAGGCGTCCACGCTGACGGCGGGAATACAACAAAAAAGGAGCCGTCGATCGGAGCAAAACAATAAAAAAAAAAATTTTCACAAAGGAACTCGTTGCGCGCTGAGCAAAAAGGAGGGGTGCAACACGAGGACTTCCCAGGAGGTCACCCATCCTAGTACTACTCTCGCCCAAGCACGCTTAACTGCGGAGTTCTGATGGGATCCGGTGCATTAGTGCTGGTATGATCGCACCCGTCCACTCCCCTTCTCCTTCCCCCCTTATACGTCACCCCGCGCGCCTCTCCCGCCCTCCTGGCCCGCTCCCGGCGCCGAACGCAGGGAAACGCGGGCCCGGACCCCTCGCCGTCGCCCCGAACGCCGGGAAACACGGCATTTTGGCCGGACGAGCTTCCGCGCGCCCTCCCCGACCCGCAACTTCCGATGCGGGAGGCGGGGTCGCCCGACGGTCACCCCCTCCCCGAAACCTTGTCCAGAACTCCGCGCAACGAGAAACCCGGCGTGCTTCTCATTCCCAGGCGTCCACGCTGACGGCGGGAATACAACAAAAAAGGAGCCGTCGATCGGAGCAAAACAATAAAAAAAAAAATTTTCACAAAGGAACTCGTTGCGCGCTGAGCAAAAAGGAGGGGTGCAACACGAGGACTTCCCAGGAGGTCACCCATCCTAGTACTACTCTCGCCCAAGCACGCTTAACTGCGGAGTTCTGATGGGATCCGGTGCATTGGGGGACGAGGAACGGTCCTGACTTGGTTTAATAAGGTGAAAAACTGACCTAACGAAATTAATTTTAAGCTTGCGTTTAGTTATTTACCAAACCATGATTAGCCCCAAACTATTTTTTCGCTCCACTGATAAATACGAAATTAATTTAATCTCTTGTTTAACTATTGATCCCAAACATTGAATGGGTACTGAAATGTTATCAATCCTTGGATCGGTGCACGAACCACAGGCTCATGATCCGATTCCGACTGTTATCCGTTTGATGTACATTTTAATATCATGAACCGGGTCCATTAGATACTTTCTCTACACGATAATCCACCGAAGTGCTTGCAATCAAACGAGCCGCATCGTTGGCTGCACGGTGGCCAGACGAGTTGCCATCCAAGGAGCATTCATCTTATCTTCCAACTGTAGTTTAATGAGCTTGTTTGGTACGGGGTACGGCTGTTGTAATTGTAACTGTGGTTGAGGTTTTTTTGAGGGAAAACATACATGGCACACTCCTCAACCATACCTTGGTACACACCCCCTCTCTCAGCTTACAGTGCACGGGCGGCCCACTTTATATTTTTTTTTAAAAAAAATCTAAAGTGGGCCCCGTGCACTGTAGCTGAGAGAGGGGGTGTGCCCCAAGGTGTGGTTGGGGGTGTGCCTGTAGTGCCACTCTTTTTTGAGGGGCGGGTGATGTGAGGCGAGGAGCAAGCAAAAAGTAAAGATGAATTCGAAAGGAAAAATTCTCCAAGTACCCAAAATATAGGACTAACAGGGGGGACAGGTAAGGTGTCTCACTCTTATTGCATAATGAGCTGACCATCATTAATGATGGCCAACTCATTATGTAAGAGGAGTGGGACGCCTCACATGTCCTTACTGTTTGGTCTCATATTTTTGGTCCATGTAGCAAAACTAATTAGAAAACAATAGGATGTGCTTTGTACGGAGCCGTGATTTTTAAAAAATAGTGCTACTATATAATTAATAATTATAAACTTTACAATTGTCCACATTAAGTTTTCATATTCTGAAAACATACGTACTCTTATCATTAGTAACATGGTCAAATACAATTTTTTCAATTAGTGGCTACACATTTAGTGATGTGAGTCAGGTGATCCAAGATTTTAGTGGAAAAGGTTTTACTCTGCTTTTCTAACAAACCCGCAACTTGTTTTAACAAAGGAACCCCAAAGTTTTTTACTCTCTTTTAAGAAACCCTCAACTTTCTTGTCAAAGCCCCTAATTTTAGTTCTCTTTTCTAAGAAGCACCCAACTCTTCTTGTCAATTTAGGATTTTTCTTGTAAAAAAAAGAAAGAAAGAAAGAAACTTTGAGGCTTTTTAGAAAAGAGATTGTAAAATTTAGGGGCTTCAGAAAGTCAAGAGCTTCTTACATAAGAAGAAAGTTAGGGGCATGTAAGAAATGAATGGTAAAATGTAATGTTCACGTAACAGTTTTAGTGGCGAGTTTTTTTAGTAGCGATGGTCTTTGAGGTCATCTCCAACAGTTTCTTCAAAATTTTCTCCAAAATGGGAAAACAAAAGTCATATTTTTCAAATTATTTTTACACCAACTCTAACAGCTTCCCCATTTTGAAGAATTCATTTTTTCCTCTAAAAATTTGGAGAATGCTGCAGATTTAGGGAAGCTTCCATATTTTTTCTCCTCCATCCCTATTTAGGAGAATGAGATGGAGAATCTGTTGGACCAAAAACCTAACTAAATTCTCCAAAAGTGGGAAATGGAGAAGCTGTTGGAGATGCTCTGAAAGTGGATACAAATATGGTAAGTAGACGAAGCCTCTTTGCTACGTGTAGATCCGCCAATGCTACCACCTCACCTCCAACCAAACTTCGGTTAAATGACGTGTCTAATTAATTGG
>NC_033798.1:3863474-3866755 GCF_001876935.1 Asparagus officinalis | reverse complement strand
ACGATTTCAAGGACTTAAAATTGTTAGAGCATCTCCAACAGCTTCCCCATCTTCTTGAAATACTTAATTTTGGGGAATATAGAGCTTTTTTTTTTGTCCAACAGATTCTCCATCCCATTCCTCAAAATAGGGAAGGAGGAGAAAAAATAAGGAGCCTTCCCCAAATCTGCAGCATTCTCCAAATTTTTGGGGAGAGCTTTATTATTGTAATAAATGCGATTTTTTAAAATGGGGAAGCTGTTGGAGTTTGAGCAAAAATAATTTGGAGAATATGACTTTTGTTTCTCCATTTTGGAGAAAATTTTGGAGAAACTGTTGGAGATGCTCTTAGCTACAACTAGAAAGGAAACCGAACCATTTGCAGAACGGCATAAATGGCTCTCAACTCTACTACACTATCCACTCAAGAGAATTCCTACGAACGGGCCCACCACCAAAACTCAACACAATCATAACATGGGGAAAAACTCTTTTCCAGATTTAAAAAAAAAGAATTTAGGAAGCAATTAGTTTTTTTTTTAAAAGATGAAAGTAGTTTATTAATTCAATCTTTTGAAATACAGTATGGAATTTAAACATACAATTTTTAATTGAATAGATCGTACAAAGAAAAGAATTTTAAATTGTTGTAGTTTTATTCTAAAAAAAAAATGTTGTAGATTTTTGAGAGGGTAGGTATGAGGTCATTATATTTATCTTTATTATTGAAATGATTCTTAAATCGAATTGACATCCAAAAAATCTTATCACAGTTTTTCTTAGGGGGGGTTAGTCACCTAGAACTTTTTAAGTAGAACTGGGATAATTGGTAAAGTGGGATAATATTTTAACACTAGGATAATTTAGTAGAACAATGATGGGTAATTCTTAAAGTGAGATAATTTGGTAGGATAATTTGGTGGGATAATGATGGATAATATTATGAAGTTGTATAATTTGGTAGGAAATTTGGTGAGGGTAATGGTGGGTATAAATTAGCATCGTTAATAATTGTATATTAAAAATAATATAATATTGATAAGCAAATTCTAGTAATAACTATAAAATATAATAATATTGATAAGCAAATTCTAGTAATAACTATAAAATATAATGCAATAAAGCATCACTATTCATCTCAAATAATAAAATAATTTACAAATAAATAAAAATCTAAATCCCTAGAGTGACTCGACTTCCATCATCCCACATGGCTTCTATCATCCCTAGAGTGACTCGACTTCCATCATCCCACATGGCTTCTATCATCCCACATGGCATCTGCCATAGATTTTCTCCAAGCTCCTATAACTGCTCGTTGAGTCTGTAACTCGTCTTCTTTATCGGAATCATCGTCTGCATCAGGAACATTTCGTGGAGCTTCTAGCGGAGGATCATAAATGTCGAAGTTCAAATCTCATAACATCATAAAGAAAGAAAAATAAGCATTTTTCAGCCATTAACCCTTTGGACCAATCTCATCATGATCGCTGAAACCATATCAGCAAATAAATGAAATGTACACAGGAATCATCCATGGCCGCTAAACAGATGATCGACAGATGAACTATAAATATCCCAATCAATTTACTGAGCCGATTTAATAATAATAGATATCACCATTAATCATTCAACATCTAATCATCAATGTGATCGCAAAGTTGCTTTCTAACTTATAAAAAAAACATAAATAGCCTGCATATCTTTAGCACTAACCCACCAACACTATATTCTTAACCTAAACCACTGTTGTGGAGAGAAAACTTAGATCAAACAAATAATAATAAAGTAATTTAACGTCAAAAAGCTATCAATAAAGTAATACATCTTGAAGATAATAATAAAAGATCTAATCATCACAAAAACAAAGTAAAGACAGAAAAATGAACGGATGATTAACTTCATGGCAGAGAAATTTTCTAGGCGGAGAAACTAACCAAGAGGGAGGGAGGTGGCGTTTCACTTTTTTTTCTCAATTGTATTCTTTCCAATGTGTGGGATAATTTGAGAGAGGAGAACTTATGGTTATATATATATAGGTAGTATAATTTATGGGATAATTATGACCAATTATCCCAATTCTAATTCTAGTAGAATTCTACTTGACTAACGCACCAAAAAAATAATACAGTTCTAATTCTACAAAAGTTCTACTTGACTAACACTATAAAAAAATATCTCGTTTCCTAGTTCTATGTGACTAACACCTTAAAAATTTATCCCACAAATTATCTCAGTTCTAGTTTTAAGTTCTAGATGACTAACCCCCCCTTAACGACTTTCATCTTAATATGAAAAATTGATCTAAAATAAATTAACGGAAACACAGTATATACACTAAACAATTACAATATTGATTAATGATAATATAAGATAATATTGTTTATTTTTTGTCAGAATTGATTGACTTTTTGGGTTTTCAAATGGGATAATACATCTTGGTTAAATACTGCATGCATGAATCTCAGCCAATTACGAAAGAACAGATGGAATTATGGAAGAAATACCAAATATTTTTTTACTCGAGTCCAGTTCAAAAAATAAACCCATTTATAATTCAAAAATAGAAATGACAAGAATGAGTAGTTGAAATTAAATAAGCCGTAAAAATAAAGGGGTAATTTCAAAAAATATATATTTTATCTATACCCAGATTTTTGAGAGACCCCCTCGTCTATTAAGTTCAACACAGTGACCCCTTATCTAATCTATAATTAAAAGCATTAGTTTCTTAAACAGCTTCAGAATAAACTTTGTGATAAACGCGAGAGGATCAAATTTAAATTTGGCCGCGTTCTTTATGAATGTGATGAATTGATTGCATTTATTTACAAATTTACAAAATTGTTAATAGATGAAGAAGGGGTTAACAATTAGTAGACGTTAGATGTTTTCTTGAAAAAAAAAAAGAGTGTAGGTTAAGGGTGTTTCTTGCAATTTACAGAAAATAAGATTAAAAAAAAAAAGAGTAACATGATTCTTTGGTGAACCCTTAAATTTGGTTGTTGAGACACGTGATACGAAGGCTAAACTAATTAGTTATCCTTCATTGATCTCTTTAAAAAAAAAGAAAATACTGTTTTATTTATTTATCTTTTTGGATTCCATCAACTTAACATATATATATATACACTCAAGTTTAAATTCATTAGATAGTTGGTAAATAAAAATTATCCAGTGGATAGTTTTATGTTACTTGTTGAAGCTCCAATAAATTAAGGGTTTATTCGTGTGTGAAGCTAGAGAGAGAGAGAGAGAGAATAGAGAGAGAGAGAGAGAGAGAGAGAGAGAGAGCTTGGCAA
>NC_033798.1:3849310-3863464 GCF_001876935.1 Asparagus officinalis | reverse complement strand
TGGTCCAGTGTTCCGCAATGCACTTGCAAAGGATGGTTTTCCTCCGTCGGATTCTAACATGGCCACCTCATGGGAAGTTTTCAGGTAATTTCTCAGTGAAAAAAATTAGGAGCAAATTCATGAAGTTTTGTATATACTGCTGTAATTTGGAACGGTTCATGACTTTTTTTAATAACTATTTTGGGCATGACATTGTACTTAATTTGGATGTGTCAATTTCATCTGTTAGTTATGTAGAAAATTTTCATGGAAATGAAAATATTAACTGATCTGATTATGAATTTTCCTTTATACTGCAGATTTTCAGCAGAGAAGTATCCTGGAAATAAAATGCTCGGCTGGCGAGAGTTTGCGAATGGAAGGGTATCTAGTTTTCTAACGTGTGCCGAAAGTTTTCAGTACATTTAGGAATTTTAGCTTCTAACATTACCAACAATTTTATGTACTTTCTTCATTTTTCTAACATATATAAATATAACTATCTGTTAACTGTGTGTTTTAGGCAGGGCCTTATAAATGGAAAACCTATGAGCAAATATATGAGGAAGTCCTTCACGTTGGTTCAGCTCTGTTGCATCTTGGTGCTAAACCTGTAATTAAGCTCATCTGGGATTATTAAATTTTGAAATTTATGGAACCAATTTGGGAAGATTTTAATATTTGATTTGGTTGTCGCTAACGGTGTTGTCATGTTGATATGTTAATAAAAGGGTTCAAGAATAGGAATTTATGGAGCAAATTGTCCTCAGTGGATAACGGCAATGCAGGTTCTTGTGCATCTATCTTGACAATTTCATTCTATTATTAGAATCGTGGTAATTTTCTTATATATATATGGTTTGTATTTTTTTTTCAATTATTACAGGCTTGCAACGGATACAGCTTAATTTGTGTTCCTCTCTATGATACATTGGGTTAGTCATTTGATCAAGGGGGTTTTGTGAAATATACCCATTTTGATTTAAGATGCCATTAATTTTTACTAATTCATTCTTTTCTTTTCTTAATATTGAACAGGGTCAGGAGCTGCGGATTACATAATAGACCATGCAGAAATAGATTTTGTGTTCGTTCAGGATAAGAAGATGAAACAAGTAAGTTTTAGCAATCAACATTTCATGAATGTTATGTATAATTTTACTATGACATAATCTTATAACTCATCCGCTCTTTGTAGATTCTATCCTCCATATCAGCTCGACGTCTAAAATGTGAGGTTCACTATGTAAAACATTTAAAATATAAAATATTTAAAATGTAAAATATTTCTTTTTTGCAATGCATGGTCTTTAATTTTTTATGTTTATTCACTGAAATCACAGCTATAATATCATTCTCATCGACGACTAAGGAACAAAAGGATGAAGCTCGAAACACAGGCATGAATATTTACTCATGGAATGAGTTTCTACAAATGGTTAGTGTCTCAGGATTTGCAAAAATCATGTGATGGTTTTTCCCCTCCTTACATTAGGCTCTAAACTCAATTATATTTTTATATTGGACCACTAAATTTTCATATGTTTAATTTACACTCTCAAATTCTTTAGTTGTTCTAAATACACCCCTGAGTGAAAATCTTCCTATTTCATTTATGGATGTAATTTATAACAACTTAAGTAATTTGGGGGTATAAGTTGAAAGTATGAAGAACTTGGAGGCCTAATGTAGAACTATTGATGGAATTTAGGGTCTAATATGAGATGAAACCTATCTTATATCACTGAATTAAGATTTATCTTTAAGTTTTAATCAAATTTTGTTAGCATTTGCCAGGGAAAAGAATTTCCTTTAGAGCCTATTCCCCCTAGATCTCTTGATATATGCACAATTATGTACACAAGTGGAACTAGTGGACAACCCAAGGGGGTTATTTTGACGCATGAAAATATTGCAACTTATGTAAAAGGGGTGGACTTATATATGGAACAATTTGAAGAAAAGGTAAAGGTTTATTTTCTTGTAAATTTTTGGTGAAACAAGAATTTACTTTTACGTATGCATTCATTTAAATATTTTAATTGTTATTAGATGACGGTGGATGATGTCTACATCTCTTTCCTCCCTCTTGCTCACATCCTTGATCGCATGATCGAAGAGTATTTCTTCCACAAGGGAGCTTCTGTTGGATATTATCAGGGGGTAATTTTTTTTTTCTTTTTAATTTTTTTTTTATTTTTTATAACAATGATAAGTTCATTATAGGGGTAATCTCACGAAACCACCTGAACTTTGAGGGTTTTTGCACAAAACTCTTTGAACTTTAAAATTTGTGCTAAATCCTTCTGAACTGTTAGAAAATCTCATAAACGGTTCTAACGGCATAATAAGCTTGAATTATAACAAATCAAGGTTCATGATAAAAACTTTCAATGAAAAACGTTCATGCAGGAGAACAAGACATAGCCATGTCATAATTTTAGACTTTTGCTTTACTTGCTAACACTGTTTATGAGATTTTCCAATACTTCAGGGAGTTTCATGTAATTTTGAAAATTCAGGGTTTTTTTTAATTAATTATTTATAAATTTCAAGGAGTTTTGCGCAAACTACTCCAACATCATGGTGCTTTTGTGAAATTTACCCTTTTAGTATATTTGTAGGACAGTTCTCAGTTCTCACTGATATCTCTAATTCGTTGTAGGATATTAACGTTTTGAGGGATGATATCATGGAATTGAAACCAACATTTCTTGCGGGTGTCCCTCGAGTTTTTGAGAGAATTCATGAAGGCATGAGAAACTACCAAGATTAGCTAGTTATTTCTGTCTCTTTATCTCATTGATATTATTGTTGTTCCTTTTGCCTCCTATTTCATGAAATTTTGGTTGTCAGGTATAATGAAGGCAGTGTCAGAACTGTTACCACACAGAAGGATGTTCTTTAATCTTCTGTACAAATAGTAAGCTGGCGTATCGCCTGAAATTCTCTCGCTTAAGCACCATGATTGACGAAAGTTATTCTAATTTGTCCAATCTTGCACTTATTTACTGAATGTAGCTTACACAATGCCGTTTTCAGATAAGAGTAGTATAATTTTGAAAGGTCAAGGGGTTTTTTAAATGATTTCTGAAGTTCACGGGAGTTTTATTAGATTTCCCTTTTAATTTCTGTGAGAAATTAATACTTGGTTTCAGGGGAAGACTAAATGTCATACTCTGTCAGTGCAGCAAATTGTACTGGATGAAATCAGGATACAAGCATAAGAAAGCTTCACCATTAGCAGACTTACTGGCATTTCGTAAGGTAATATTCAATATAATCATCCTTATTTCTCTTAAAAAACTTGATAATTTTTGCTTTGCAATTGTTCATTTCAGGTCAAGGCTAGGTTAGGAGGCCGTATTCGCCTTATAATATCAGGAGGCGCCCCATTGAGTACTGATATTGAGGAATTTTTGAGAGTCACTAGTTGTGCTTATTTCTCTCAAGGATATGGTAATATGCAGCCTTTTTATTTTATTTTATTAAAGCAGTAGATATATGATGAGATGACTGTTCCTGTAAATTACTTCAGACAATGCTACGTATATTCAGTTAGGCACATAAGTTTTGTTCCGCGAATTTGTTGATACAAACACCAAATTTACATTGAAAGTTCAAAATCATAAACATCTTCATATCTAGTCTATATATGCTGTAGCAAACCAATTCTTGTGTTATGTTCAGCATGTGTGATATTTAAATATTTAGGGTGAAGTTTCCGAAACCCCCACGAGCATTGGAAGAGTTTTGCACAAAACTACCATAATCTTATTTAACTACAGGAAACTACCATGAAGTTAAAAAAAAAACCAAATATGCATATCTGATGACATTTATAGTAAGTTGTCAGGTGATTTGCACATGGAATGTTTTGGACAACTTTATCCTTATGTACTTTATACATCCTCTCCTCCTCTCCTACTTTCAAGTGGAATTAAGATCCTCTATCCGAGTTAGTAATGTCGTTTGCAACAAATTTCATTAGTTCATGAATTTTTCTGCAGTTTTGAAAGTTCACGATAGTTTTCTCTAGTAAAAGCGTTAACTGTAGTTTTATGGAAAACCCAAGATGTATAGTGGTGTTTTGATAGTATAATTTTGTTTCTTCAGGACTTACAGAGACTTGTGGGCTGAGTTCAGTCGGATTCCCTGATGAGATGTCCTTAATAGGAACAGTTGGTGTCGCTTCAACATTCAGTGAGATTAGGCTCGAAGAAGTCCCTGAAATGGGTTATGATCCATTATCAATTCCGTCACGCGGTGAAATATGTGTCAGAGGGAAAACTCTTTTCTCTGGGTACTACAAGAATCCAGAGTTAACATCAGAATCAATAAGAGATGGTTGGTTCCATACAGGTAAAGAGAATAAAAATTTTCATACAAGAAGAAATTAAATGCGTATTATACTTTAAAAAAAATGCATATTATTGGTATTTTCTCTTGAATCTCATTCAGATCTCTGGTCAGACTTCTGACTGGTGTCAGACTTGCTCCAAACATGGTTAAATCTATGTATTTTTGCGCGCGCGCGTACATATGTTATCGAATTTTCTTGAATTGTTTCAGGCGATGTTGGAGAGATGAGCCCTGATGGGATCTTAAAGATTATCGACAGGAAGAAGAACATTTTTAAGCTTTCTCAAGGGGAATATGTTGCTGTTGAATATCTGGAGAAAGTATACTGTTTTGCTCCAATTATTGAAGATGTAAGTCTCTCATGTCAGTGTAATCATATGTAAAAGATTTTGTTTGCTAATAATAATAAATTATGGTGTCTCTGTCTGTATAGATTTGGGTATATGGAGATAGCTACAGATCTACGTTGGTTGCGGTAGTGGCTCCACATGAAGATAACACTAAGAAATGGGCATCAATGAATGGTCTCAAGGGTTCATTCATAGATCTGTGTGGGCTTCAGGAACTCAAACATTATATTCTTCAAGAGCTTAAAGCGATTGCTGAGAAAAATAAGGTATGGGTTTGAAAAGGTTCATCTACTTTCTACTATTTTCGGATAATAATGTAGGTAAAACTAAGTTATGATTAGTCATAGCGTATACATCACACATACCGTGGACTTTTGTCTTAGACGTTGCGTTGAACATGACCCGAGTGAACAAATGAGAATGTAATTCTCGAATATAGATTATAATGAAATATTCACACTATATATAGGTACTGATAATTTAAAACAACACATTTCAGATACATGCACTAAAATTGGTGATAATGCGTCATCTTATCTATGTATGTGTCTTATGGTTAGTTTCAATAAGGATTATTCGCGATAGCGTTATGCTTGATTCGTCACTCACAGTCACTTGGTGTTTTGATTCAGCTGAGAGGTTTTGAGCACATCAAAGGAATCATTGTGGATGCTCGACCTTTCGACATTGAAAGAGATCTAGTCACTCCTACCATGAAGAAGAAAAGGCCCCAAATGTTGAAATGTTATCAGGTGAATATTTTACAGACATTCAAGCAAACAGTTGTATTGTTCATGTTTAATGCAAACTGCACGATGCTTAACTGAAAAATGCTTCGATATTATTGCAGGCTGATATTGAAAGGGTTTACAAGAACCTGGCAGAAGAGAGAAAGTGAGGTTTTGTGCATTCATAGGCCAAAATAATTACTGGAAAGACTTAGGGAAGATTCACTACTTTAGCTTCTTGCTTCTCTAGAGGACCATATTTGAACTGTTCTATGTAATTCCTCGAAGGATTTCAATGATGTGAATGAGTGTTAATAGTCGCTGAAAGAATAAAAGCTAAAAGCTCAAATCTATTTTTTAAAGGGTTCATTGCGAACGGTCCCCTATAGTATCACCATATTGCGATTAGATCCCCTGCAATTCCAATTGTGGCGGATAGACCACCTGTAGTATTGATCCAGGTGCGAATACAGCCTTTTATTAGTGAATTTTTTTGGCTCTTTAAAAAGTAAAAAAAAATGGAAATTGAGGGTATATCCTCACTAATAGAACCATAGCGGGTCTACCTGCCTCTCAAAAAATTCAATTAGATGGTATACTTGCTAAAATAGAACTACATGGTGTCTATTCACAATCGGGTGACACGACAAGGGGTCCGTTTGCAGTCAACCCGTTTTAAAATAGGCAATTCTAAAATAGATTTCTTTTGTGCGTATTTCACTTCAATCTAAGAAAACAGTTTGCCTGTTGAATCTTTTTTGCATTTTCCAACAAAACCTGGTGAACCTCGTGAGTTGCATTGACATACTTCAAAAGTTTTATGCCGAGCACCAAACTAGTCTTGTCATTAAATTTGAGGACCCTCTAGTTCTATATAAGATTTTTTGCATTGCGAAACCATTGAAGAGAATCATAGATTGAACATGCTGCAAATTGGGAAAGATTAAGATCAAATTGAGCTGTTGGAGCAAATTGACTGTATTTCCAGTTTGATCTTATAACAATTGACAACAATCCTGTAGACGACAACTTGTGGAGCTTTACATTTCTCCAACACAATAGAATAAAAACAAGAGGATAGAGTAGAAGCAATATCACTACAAATCCATACCGTAAGAAACTCCTCAGGAGTCGGCCCAAAATCGCTAATCCTTCGGTGGTAACTTATAGTGATTTAAAAACCATTAATCTTCAAGCAATGGAATTGTAAGGAAACCCATGAATACGCGGGGAAAAAATGAGACGGTTCAACCCAACTTGAACCCACCCTGGGGAGGCATTTGACCTCCAAATTCAAATACCTGCTGCATATTACCCACACTTTGCATATTCTGCTCTTCATCTTCATCATCAACCCAATACCGCTCAAGAATCTTCACGCTCTTCTCATATATCTCATTGTTGTCGTGCCCTTGCAAGCTCTCGATTTTATCTAAACCATCACACTCATCGATCATCTGGGCAAACACGTTCACTCCATTAGTTTCACCCGATTCCTTGTTGCTCTCTCCGACTTTTAGAATGTTCTCGAGGCCCTCAAGGCAAACTGTTACTATCCTTGGATCTGGACAGATAAGGAGATCACATAGTGGCTTTATACAACCCTGGCTCACCAAATACCTGAGAATAAGTTACAAGCTATAACAGATTAGGTATTGGATATGTTGGTAAAGGTAAAAATTACGGAAGTTTTCTTCAAAAAGAGAAGATCCCCCAAAATCAAGCAAGAATGTTCAATGTTGGGTCTAGTATATTGCAAAAGGATTGTAAATTAACAGACTTAATTTCATAAAGGACCTCAAAGAGAGCCAACAAGACCAGTAAAAACAACGGAAAAAATAGAGGCAAATTGTGTTATAGAATAAACTAGGAAGCATTAAGACGAGATAAACAGATGATAGAAAAAAGTTCTGCAAGGAAATATTGTACACTCTGCTGCATAGAGGGTTAATTTTAATATACTGTTGCATTTCTCGAACTACTCATGATGCTCCTTGATTTCCATGCTTAAAAGTTAAAAGTCATAATATAAGATACTCAGCTAAAGCAGCAAGTAATTTCAGCAAGTAGTCGTACTTTCTTCATTTAAAAAGTAAGTGTATCACATCATTTGCAATACTGCAACAAGTTTAGATTCCTCAAGTTCAAATTGAATAAGGAAATAAAGACAGGATACTACGAATTACAAGATAAAACTAGATTTTTTTCAATACATTAATCTGAAAAACACAAGTCACATAAACCAAGTCCATGAGAAAGTTAGATCCAACTCTTTGACTGGCACAGACTCACAAACAAGTTAGCTTTTGCTTTCTTTTGCTTTTTTCGTTTGGACCAAGTGATAAAACGAAAAGTTCAGGAGAATGTCTCTCTGAATGCGTATACCGGAACTAATATGGTAGTTTCTTGCATGCAAACTGCCCTACTAGGTTTCATATATAGACCAAACATTGGGCTACAGTTCCCTTGCTAGGAATGCGCATCAAGCTATAGGGCTGAGATCACCACCATCATCACATAAAACTTGATCAAGTAGCAAATGTTTGTAAAGTTCTACCTTTCCATTAGAATGTCATCCCCAGTTTATGTGGATAGAGTTAAGTGAGACAAGCAGCTAAACGGGACAAAGAGAGAAAAAGGTGTTATATTCTAGATTTAAGTTAAAAATCTACTTTCCAAATTAGATGTAGAGGCAAAACTAACTGCAAGTCAATATATCACAACACAAATAAGTAAATAACAGTGAGGGAATCAATTAAAGAGAAATTTCCAAAGGCAACTAGAGGTTTCAAAGGGTTTCTCCAGTGAAGGAAAACTATTGAGGTGGTTTGCACATCCATCAAATAGATATGTGCACATGCCGGTTAGTTAAAGGAAGTGAAAACATTAACGTACAGAGCAAAGTTGGATGTGGATATGAATTAAAAAGATGAGGTGTTTCTAATTTAACAAAGGCAATGGCCTTTAGAGAAGCTGAAAGAAGAAAATAATTTCATATAGCCAACTTCAAAAAAATGGAGGTATCAGCCTTGTGGTGGTTGTGGATTAACTTTAAAGTTGTACAATAGTATTTCTTTATACATCATTATACAGTTTCAAGTAAGTCAAAAATCTTCAAGTTCAACCCTAACATACTAAAATTATAGGATGCTTAGATGATATACCGATATACACACGACTGCAATTTTACAAAAAGTCCAGAATTCCATTTCGAGTTACCACCAGGTGTGGCAGTAAGTTAATTTAGCAATATTTTTAATTTAGAAATGCAAAGAAAAAAAATATAAGCATTATGAAGGACATAGGATCAATACTGTATCTGCTCATGGGAACCCCCAGAAGTAGCATTTGATATAGCCCATGCAGCCTCCTTTTTAATCTCGAATTCAGCATTTTGCAAGAGATAAACTAGTGGACCTATGATGTTTGAATCAATAACGGCCTGAAAATCACCATCAAGAAAATTTCATGATCAGTGCTTTTTTAGGAAAGGCCATATTACAAAATGCTCTTAGACGAGCACTATGCTAGGTCAAATAAATTGTTTTGGCCAAGGCTGTCATCTCTATTGACATGGTTATGTTTGACAATTGACAAAGAAAAGAGATTGTGTAATCTGTATGATTCCAGGCTTCCAGCAAGAATGGTTATGTTTGACAATTGACAAAGAAAAGAGATTGTGTAATCTGTATGATTCCAGGCTTCCAGCAAGAATCTCAGCATGGGACCATTAAGAGAAAGAAGAGATTGTGTAATCTGTATGATTCCAGGCTTCCAGCAAGAATCTCAGCATGGGACCATTAAGAGAAAAGACTGGGAAAGAATGTATTACCTGGATCTGAGTTCTAGTTCCAGCGGTAATATTTGAGATCGTCCAGCAAGCTTCTTTTTTAATGCTCTTTTTGTAATTATGCGTGAGTAGTTGAAGAAGGCAAGGAAGCACTTTGTTGTCGATAATAAACTGCAAAATACTTCACAGGATTACTCTCCGTTATTTAAACACAAAAATTAATACAAAATACAAAATAATGCTAGTAAAAGTGGAGTTTCATTTGTACTATTGCGCGTAGGGAAGACAATGCACTGAATCAATGTTAAATCATCCTAGTCACAGAAAGCAGGTCCAATGTAAGACAGGGCTTAACGTCAAATCAGTCAAGAACGAAAAAAATGAGGGGAAACTAATGGAAAGAAAATAGATGCTGTCCCATATTGCTTGCACAATCAGGCTTATGCAGGTTATGCACCTGCATACCTGATTATGAGGCTGCACCGAGACCTGACAGAAACTAACCTTACCAAACAAGAAACTTTGACAAAGTATATGGTCAATAAAATGTGACTTACTGACATTACATTAGGCCTCTCCTTTCTCCCTCTCCCTAACCAACAATGAATCTATCCTAATGACAACAAGGCTTCTTGACAGGAAGGGTTTTTCTTTACTGTCTCCCAAGCTAATAAAGGCATGTCCCAACAGTAATAAGGGACACAATCGCAAGAGATCTTCTGCCCTCAAGCGGCAAGAATTTGCCCCAGCAACGGTGAGAGCTTCTCGATGATGAGAGCTTTTGGATTCCTAAGGCTAGATCACCGGCAAGCCTCTTACAGGACAGAGATCAGCAATTACCACTAGATGAAATCCTAATTATGTTCGAATCTTGCTTTTACTTGATATCCTTCTTAAACATATTTATTCTAAATTGTAACAATGACATATAGCTCTCTGATAGAGGATGTGTATTGTGTCATGGATGTAAGGCGTATGATTTGGAATAGAAAGTGGAAACTGCAACTAAAAAGTTCTCTAAATATTAAATACAACATTATAAGTCTGAATTTCAAAAGTATGGTTTAACAGTAGAGAACTTCCTTAATAGAATGTGAGGAGAACAGCTTGTTTATAAATGTGAATCTCTTTTGGATTTATTTTTCGACATTATAAATGCAAGTCGTCATAATCTGTTTTATAGACGTATGAAATGTTTATCTTGCTTACGCATCATGCACTTTTGTACTGAACACATACTCTAAACTGAAAAAACAAAGCATCGAGCCTTAGTTGTTCGAAGTTCAAACAAATCCTTTTTATCCCTGTAGAAAAAAGAGATGAGGAAAAAAATGCTCAGTTCCATAATTGCTTATTGCCTTATTGGTTATGGTGGTAGTTTTATGTGTTTCTATCGAGAATAAAACAGATGTCCTGGGTTTTGATATCTTCTTTAACTAAAAAACTAGGCCTAACTTGCAAGCCATAGTTAACCTAGAAAGGTCATTCTCGCTATACTTGAGATATATTCATAATTCAAGTAAATGTACTGTAAGAAATCATGTACCATATAAATGTAGAATATGCACTAATTATCTCGTAAGATAAATCGACCCATTAGAAAAGACATGAGATGGATATTTCCTTGTATTATAAAATACTCTGAGGTACTTGACAACTCTGAATACCCCCACCATCCTTTCCATCATGTTTTCCATGATGTAGCCCTGGAATATTAATCCATTTAAAGGTGAAATTTATTGACTTATTTTTTACTCATTGATATTTTTTTCAATATTAATTTGAACCCGGTTAAGTTAGCTCCCATCACGGATGCATGAGTATGATTGCTTAACTTAGCCCTCGATTATTAGTCTAGATCTAAAGGGGAATTTTACTTTTTAGTTTTCCAGTTTGGTTTCCAATATTAATTAGATTCCTATCTAGAAATTTACTTGCACTTGGGGAATTGTCAAATGCAGTCACATTTTGCTTCCTACTAGTGTCCAACCTTTTTGAGACAACAACCACTCCACCAGAAAAAACTCAGTGCTAAAGTACAAGAAAGTTTACATTCTTTTTTATTATTATGGACCCGTCTTCTAAGATTTCTAACTTCATCGAGGTATGAATAATTGAGCAATAATGGAAAGCAATTGTTTTAAATTTTATGGAAAAGTTTATATGCACAGGCTATCATAGAAAAAGGTAAAGGTCAATTGGAACAAAAATTGGTTGTAGATGAAATAAAGCAGGAAATAAACGAGCAAAGTAAATAATATTTTTATAACCCCTTTCAGCTTTACAGCCCAATAATGATATCCCACATCCAAACAAAAGAGTACCTGAGTCTGAGCATCATCTCCAGTGACTATATTCCCCACTGTGCGAAGGGCGGGTATCAGAACTGTAGGGGTTGGATGACTGCGTGAAAGTGAATCTAGTTAGTGATATTAATGATCTCAGACGAAGAAAATGGAAGTATGTAGTGGCAGCGGATATGAAAAAGATAGCTAAAAGCGTCTTACAGCAAAAGTTCTACTAGTCTGGGACAGACATCTGCCTCTATCACAGCTTGAATTCTGTCATTTGTTCCATCAGAAAGATAAGAGAGGGCCCAGCATGCATCTGTCAGTACTTCATCATCAGTTGAATGAATAAGTTGCTGAAGTATCTGCAGTGCTGGCTTAGTCTGGAATGGTTGACAATAGAAAGATCATCTATGGGAAGCAATTGATATATCATTACATATAAATTAGAAAAAAACAAAAAATGGTATAACCCGCTTCATTCACCTGCTCAAATGGTGCTGGTGGTTTTCCACGACAGAAGTTAGACAATGTCCATGTAGCGTTTCTGAGCATTGACATTTTTGACTGCTGAATCAATTGAGCCAGGAGAGGCATGAGGGCACCATGTCCTAGAACAAGGTCCCTACACCGTGGGGAGTCACCAGCTACATTTCCTAGGGCCCAAACAGCCTGCTTATCAAATAAGGAAGTATAAATAATTCTATACACAGAACAGGGCTCTTTTGGGTGTTGACATCTGCACAAAACAAAAGGAAGCAGCAAGAAGATATACCTGCTCTCGAACATCATCACTTGAAGAATTCAGAAGCTCTACAAATTTTGGAACCGCTCCTTGTTCAATGACATGATGCGTGTGCTCTGAAGTCCCAGAAGCTACATTTGTCAGAGCCCACGCTGCTTCAAACTATAGAAAACAGACCCAAAAAAAACTGAAATAAACCTAACCATGATAGCATTACATCTCACAATTAGAACATATCACATAGAAACAAATAAAACATACTTGCAGTTGTGGAAGATCATTCCTTGAAAGAAATCCCACAAAGCGTGGTATCACACCTGCCTTAATGACTTCTTCGATTGGGGGACACCTCTCTACAAACAGTAGGGGAAAAATCATAAACAACAGGAAATAATAAACATTCCCCAAAGGAAAATGTCTAGAATCTCAGAATATACATATACCAATTGATAGAAGCTTCCTAAACTGGGTAGTTGCTTCCAACTGCGTCACTGGATTCTCAGACCAAACTCCTTGTACCATTTCAGGAAGGCTTTCCAGCTAGCAGAAAATAACATTTCAATATTCCAATCACAATGATATAAAGGAAACTTAAAAACATCAACTGGCTAGTGATGTCTGACTCATGTGTCAACTAAAATTTGGTAAACAAAAGTATGCTGCATTTGTGTTATCTAATACAGTTAAAACAATCTGTTCCAAATGGTCATCCTGAAAAGATGAGCTAAAGATTCCAGGTCGTGGTCAGAGTGAGTCGATGTGCAGCATAATGTCATACCAACATAGCACATTGGTAATTTGGTACAGTTAAAAAGGCATATGCACAGACAAAAAAAAGACATCTTCTGTTATTGAAGTACATTCAAGTCTTCATTTAAGCACTTCATGAAACTTATTTAATTCCTTAAATGCTCAAGGCACTGCAAGTGACATTACAATATAGCAGTCTGTTTAAATAATACACTTTAATTTCATAGCAAGTACAGACTTCATTTACTCCCAATACTAATAAGTTAGCTACTAAATGACGAGTGATCTTAGAAACTAACAGAAGTTGATAGAACAGAAACCAGCTAAATAGAAAATTATGAATGCATAGTTCTAATATACCTATTTCAAAGAATTATAGCAACAAATATATCGATAGCACATCCTCTCCAGAAAAAAGTTCTTCAAAACAAATTAAGCATAATACTAACTGAAATTTCATGGCTCTCGTTACGGGATCATACTTTCCTATACATATCATTATATATACTTACATAATACTAATGTAGATTCAGTTGTTATATAAAGTCTTCGAGTACAACAATTCATGGTCACTGGCATTGGCATTCTCAGCTATTCTCCCTCGTCATATCCTCAACAAACAGTGATAATTGTAGACAAATAAAAAATCTAAAGTTAAACAGGTTGACTAAAAGCTTAAAAACCTAAACCCATACTGCTACCCAAAAAAAAAGAACTGAATTTTATTAACATGTAGTGAATACATTTCTGAACCAAAGACAAATAAAAATCCATTAACTAAATCCTATAAAATCTATCAACAGCATTGTGAACCTCACTCAGATCAGCCATGGGCCATCAAATTTTTCCAAAAGTCACACGATTACTATGATGATCAATGAACATGAACCCTAATTACTACCACAAGTCACAATAGTGTCACAAAATACCCTAGAAACTGGGATCAGACCACACAGTCTAAAAGGATCCAGAGACGCGAACCTTCTTCTCGAGCCCTAGAGCGGTCTGCGACAAGAGATCTAGCGAGTTCAGGCCTCCAGCGAGCAGAAGGCCCTCCCTTCTCTTCTTCAAGAGGTTGTCTTCCCTCTTGTTCTTTCGGATCTCGACGAGGTTGTCCTCTCTCCTCCGCCGAGCCTCGTCGACGTCGACGCCGATCTTGTAC
>NC_033798.1:3829948-3849300 GCF_001876935.1 Asparagus officinalis | reverse complement strand
GCCGATCGACGATCGACGGGGGGGGAGATAAATTTTTTTTTTTTTTGAGAAGAGAGTGAAGGCAAATAATAATTAATAATAATCATCAGTTAAAAAGCACCGCCCACGCTCTTTTGCTTCGGGCTTATGTGTTGAATTTACTTATGTGCCCTTCCTTTCGTTTCAGGTGGCTTTCTATGGGTTTTCGAGCTGCTATCATTAAAAATTATTAACGTGTACACGACGTGGAGGGCATTTTAGTCAGCAAAAAAATTAGTTAAAGTTACTAGTTTGTCTTATCACGTTGTTAACACGTGAAACAAGATTTAACAAAAGTTCGCGAAAAAGGCGTGGACTAATGACGGAGATAATATTTGCATAAGTTTAAATACTTTCTTTGATATTTACTAATTACTGACTTCATATTAATAGTCTGGTCAAGTTCTCTTATATTACTGTTTTGATTTTCTACAGACGGTCGCTGCAAAACTTTTGTTGCAAATAGGCCCCTGTATGTAGTATTGCCCAATTGCGAATAGCACTCCTATAGTATTTGCCCAAACGCAATCGATAAGTAGATATTTATCCTCACCGATAAAACTACGAGAAGTCTATTTGCAATTGCGCGACACTCCGAGGGGTCTATTCACGGGTAACCCTTTAGAATTTATAAGAACATGACGGTTTGTATGACAACTCAATTAGTGTGACGAGCCTTAACTTTCAAACTACGTTCTAATTAGAAAACCAATCTATATCCAGCAAATGAACAATAACCTCCTAATAATGTTTAGCAAACCACAAAACAAAAAATATAAGGGTTTGACCACGTTTTTCATGTCATCCTTCTAATGCTTAAGTTAGTATCTAATCTTCTAAGGTTATTGTGTAACAGTGTAAGCACATAGAAAAAATTTGGAGATGGTCGTGTGCAGTTAATGTCTTACCTCCTTTTATTTCTCTCCGTTGCAAGAAAAAGTATACTAGTACGATGCACGTGCGTTAAACGTGGACTCAAGTTTTGATTAGAACTTTGAAGAAAAGTATGACGAAAGTTTTTAATGTTACATACGACAATATGTAAGTCTTGATTGTTCGTTATTTTTTAATATTAAAATAGTCGTCTCATTTGCTAAATAATTCTACATTTTAGCTAAGACTACACAGAGTAAATGCAAGCAACTCTATATACAACTATAAGCACTAATCTGCTCATTGCATCTGCTAGTTATATGTTCCCCACTTATTCTACTATCATTTATTCTTTTGAACACTGGGAAAAGTCATATTACTTTAACATGGCTTTTGAGGCCAATATTCTCAAGAATTTAGGATAGTTTAAATCCCGTAAAGACTATAAATTAAGTTTATTTAAAATTCTTACATCAAGTGATTATGAGTATCAAAGTATCTATGGATTGTAGACTTACTTGAGAGTAAAATGAATACACTGAAGTGATAATATAAAAAATGATGGGCAAGACAACGCGGCGCTTTTTTGCGGGCATGCAACTTGAAATAACCTTCATCAGCTTAAAAATTGTCATTTGGGGCATGTTACACCTTGTATACATTTGTAAATTTTTATATTTATGATAACAATAATTGTTATAGTCTGTCAAATAACTAAGTATTAAGCCCTTTGGGGAGGCCCACGTGTGTCCCGCTCCATGTCTGACCAGACGTATTCAATGACGGACAACTCACGATGCTCCTGTCGTCAAACCAATAGACCGATAACTTGTGTAGCCGATTAAAAATGTGATACTTGTCAACCTACCCATCAGATCAAGTCTACAAGCATTCACACTCGGCCTACCATTAAAGTCGACAACTTGAATAGCCGACTAAAAAGGCGGTATTTGCCGGCCCTCAGCCACACGAGTAGAGAGACAGTATTCCCTCAAACCCCCCGTCGCCAGCCGATTACTCTCACCTTAAATGCATTGTCAGAGTCATCATTGCTCTAACCCCCATAGTCTTTATGACTCATTGGACCTAGTTAGCTCTAAACATATGTTGCCACCCTCACATTAAATGCTTGGATGACTCACTCCTTTCAGCGACCGACACTTGCGAAGCAGGTGATGATCGAGTCACTAGTTGGACTCAACCAAAAGTACATATCTGTCCTTCTGATCTACTATAAAAAGGAGTTGTGCTGCCTAAGGTAATGGCTTCGGCTCCCATGCAATTCTAAGCAACTCTTTTCTACTCTTATTTTCCCACTCAGTCTCAAATTCTGACTTGATCGTTCGGAGGGCTGGAGAACCCAACTCCGGCCTCTCACGAGTTCTTCATGTGCAAGATAGAACGTCGGATTTCAGAACCAGCCACCTGAGGAAGTTTGAGGACCTTAACACCACCATAATCTACAAATAAACACCCTGTTCGATAACTAACATCGACAATAATAGATAATGATAATCTTATAAAAGAAAATTTTAAGAAAAATGACACAATCTGGTGGTCTAAATTGTTAGACATTGTGGAGAAAACTAATCGATATGAACTTCATTATATGCATAATTAAAGCTAGCAAATTTTAACGATTAGTTTAAAGAAACATGATCACATAACATTACCACCTAAATAGAAAACCTAACAAAATAAGTATATGCTCTCAATAAATAGAAATAACAATTCTAATAAAATAGCGTCAAATTTAAGTAGGCACGCTATTTCATCATATCTTAATTCTTAATTGTTTGACAATGAAAGGGTTGTAACCTAGAGAAACAACTTTGAAAGATTAAGTAACCAAAAGAGTAAAACTCATCTTCACATAGGGTGCAAGTATGAGCTATTAGTATTCCTAATTATAACATAAAGAATAATGTCAAAAGGTAGGCTCTTTAGATTCCATAACAATTGTTTTAATTGCCCCTTAAATAAACACTACAATTTAAATGTAACTCACGATTCAAGAATACATACTGCATGCACCAATGGCATTTTAAGTTGACACATTCATTGCAAAATGAAATGTGCAGTAGTATTAGTTTGACATATGCATTATATCAATTATCTATATATTATATGTGTACTATAATATTTTTATTTATTATATTGAGCGTGTAATTTATATGTATTGAATAAAAATGAGACTTTATATGCAATTAATTAAAGATAGAATTGAAAAATATCAAAATAAGAGGGGCAAAAAAGAATTTAAAAGTTTTAACACTTGAATCCTCTTTCATATGCGGTATAGATTTTTCACTGTAATAGATTTAGTTGTGATTTGGGGAAGATGACGGTAATGATACCAACTATCAAGATGAGATGCTCACGTCAGTCTTACTTTTATGTTGTTGCTTGCCTGACAACGTAATGTGATTGTAATTTTGCACATTTGTACAACTATCATGTTTTTGAGCTATGTAATTTTTCAGCATGTACATAAGTATGCTTGAGTTTACTATCTTGTTTATTTGGTTGTGATCTCTCTTGTTCGGATTGTGTGATTCGACCGCTTCCGCGCCGCGCACAACAGCGATGATCCATAAGCCCCCTTCAAACGGATCACTATGAGCTTTCAAAGTTAAATCAATAACCTTGTTAACATGCGGACCTAATTAAAAGAGTATAACTATTTTACATCAAAAAAAAAAAGAGTATAAGTTCTCCCTTCTTCCGAAGAAATAAAATAATAACGGTTTTTCTATAGAGTGTCAATGGGCATTCTATAAGAGAGGAGAGAGATAGAGAAATGAATTATGCACAGAAATTAATGCAAATCAGGGGGGGCCATGAGCTATTCATTTCTCTCTGGGGGCCATGAGCTATTCATTTCTCTCTATCTCTCTCCTCATAGAATGCCTATGAATACTCTATAGAAAAACCGATAAAATAATAGTTAGTAATAACAAGAAAAAAGAATGTTAACTTCTCCCTTCCCAAAGGGGCCGGGCTCAATCCAAGCTTTGAAACGGACATATAAGTATGACTACATGGCTCCGAACATGAGTGCGCTCTCTACGAAATAATCATTTCGCTGCAACTTGGATGCCGTTTACGCTGAACCACTTGATGCAGAAAACTTTTCATCAAGTACAAATAATAGCACCAAATAATGGATTTGGATCCTCTCCACTATAAAAAAAAATAGTGGAGAGATCACTACTTTTAATCACAATCATTGATTAATTAGTAAACAATTATGATACAATTTAAATCTAACACTTATCATACCCCGTGTATTGCACTCATTCCTAATTTGCACTAAAAAAAATCACAACCATCAACTAGATAATCAATGACTGTGATTATGTAGTGACATCCATTTTTTTTATAGTGAAGAGGATCTGAATCCCCAAATAATGGACATAAATAGTTTCCAAAAATGATTTGAATTTGGTGACGGATCGTTTACAAAACGAGATAATAAAAGTTCAATAGTGACGCTCTACAAATAAATCAAATAGCAAGCTAATAGAACACACACCGATAATATTAAAGCCGTAAAATCAATGTATGATATCGGTATGATTAGGGGCTGTTTGGTTCATTTTTTAACTTGGTGGAAAAGTTTTACACCGTCTCCACATCAGATTTTTCGTGGCCACGTAGGATATAAGCTTTCCGTCGGGTTTTTTCTCATCTTTGGTTCGCTAGGGTTGAAGAAGGGAAACTCGGTGAAAATCGCCGCCGTATCAGATTTTTTTCTCTTCCCCAATTCCTTCCTCAACCTCATGAAATCGACGAAAACTGCAGCTACGTCAGCTTTTTGCCATATAAACAAAAGTTTTTCCTTTTTTTCCATGCGAACCAAACACAAGAAAAATAAATACATTGGTTTCCCACCATTTTTTTTTTGTGCGAACCAAAGCGAAACAATTTATTTCTTGGAAAAGTTTGGAAAACTCAAAAATTGTGTTTTTGTACATGAAAATGCATTTCCCTATATCTAGGAAACGAATCAAACAGCTCCTTAGTAAACATTAATGCAAGTAGAAGTAGAATATTAATGGAAGTACCTAAACTTGGGCCAAACATCAAGAGACTCCCCCCGCTTATTGCTCAAATATCATCTAGATTTTTAATGTTCGGAAGTCATTATTCCCTTAGGGGGTGTTTGGTTGCACAATTTTATAGAAAATTTTTCTCAAAATATTTGAGAATGACAATTTTGTAATTAAATTTTTTTATAGTTTTTCGTAAACCGTGTTTGGTTCAAAAAATTTACAGAAATGTTTTCTGTAAAGTATAAAAAAGTAGCAAAATTTACAGAAATCAATTTCCTCTCAAAATGGGTGGAAATCACCTAGAAATCTGACAACACATTGACAATTTTCTATAAAATTAACATTTTTCTATAAATTTAGGGGGTGTTTGGTTCAATTTCTACAAATTATAGGAAATCTTGCTATTTTCTATAAAGATACGGGTGATTAAAAAAACAAGAAAACTAGTATTTTTTGACTTTTCAAAACTTTTCCTATAATTTTTTAAAAAATACGAGGAAATCATATTTTGGACGGAAAACATTTTAATTCCGTCATCAGTCCTCCAAGTGCTTTTCATAAACTTCACTAAAAATCTCGCTATAATTAACGAACTTCTCAAGTCAAAATCAGCACCGAAACAATCGCGGTGTTTTCCCTCGGTAGTTCGATCTGCATAGCACGGCCTCCTCTCTTTTTTTTTCAAGTCGAAGCAATCTCTTCATCAACCGACAGTGGCAGTTCCGTAAATACGAACCCTCACCCAATCTCACCCACTCCAATCAACCCCAACAAAAAGCACCTCGTTCTCCCACCCACAAAATCACCCTCTCCGGGGGCCCACGAACCTCTTCCTGGTGCGAAGGCGGGGTCCCAGGTATCCCCACCGCCACTCACACAGTCCCTTTAAATCTACACCTACGCGCTTCATTAATTCGCCTTCGCTAATCTCGAGTTGGTACAAATATATAATAATTCTTTCTTCATTTCTCCTTTTTAGATCTCACATGATCTTTCTCCAGATCTGATCCAGTTTCGAGCTGAGGCGATCGTCGATGGAGATCTCAGGGCCGCTCACACCGGGGCAGGTACTGGATTTCCCCGATTATTTGAAAAATTTCGATGCGATTTCGGTCTCGTTGAGCTCGCATTGCTTCGATTTGAGTGAGGGTGATAGATTTAGCTGAGAGTTTGAGGATTTGTGAACTGAAGCAGCGTTAGATTTCTAGCGGGATTGATGGTGAAACCAGGGGAGTTGAGCGAATTATTGATGCGCGTTTGTGAGGTTTATAGGGTTTATGAGGATCAAATGCGGTCCAGTGGCAATTTTGTAATTTTATTTCAGTAATTGATGGTAAATGCTCGTGATTATTTAGGTGTGAGCTGCTGCGATCGTCAAGTTAGTGAGGATTATCATGTTTTTGAGTCAAGATGTGATCGAAAATTGGCAACTGTGTAGTTCTTTTAGCGACTCGTGATGAATCTGATGTTTGTGTAGGTAATAAGTTTCTGATGCAAAATCGATGTTATGAGAAGAAGATTGGAAATTGGACTGTTATAGAGCTTTGTAGGATGACAACTAAAGAAAGGGCACCAAAGAAATGTCTAACGGATGAATGTGAATCGTGTGCTTGTTATATCTAATGACGTACGGAGAGCTGTGTTACTTAAAAATTTTCATGCTTTCGCTCGCGCTATAAATCTGATATAATTTTTTTGTCGTTCTGTAATGTTAGTGATATGAGAAGGGATAATTAATCGTCAGTGAGGTTTATAAGGTTTAAGAATGGTGTGTATTAGGTTTATAAGGCAAGTTGTAAATTTTGCAAATTTCGTTTGGCTAAGTAGAGAGTTTAATGACTTTTCTTTTGATGATTCAACTTATTAAATGTGGTTCACATATCCATCAAAATGGTTGACTCCATATTTTCTGAGCATCTGAAATCTGATGTTTGTCTATTGTGGAGCATCTAGTATATTGAAGCATTCATGTGTGAATTTACTGCAGGTGTCATTTATCCTTGGGTTCATCCCCTTACTAGCAGCATGGGCATACTCTGAGCTATTGGAATACAGGAAGAATTCAGCTGCTTTGAAAGGGTGAGCTGTATTATCTGTGAGAAATCCATTTTATGATAGCTCTCCACGTGTTGTATGCATTCTCCATATTTCTTATTCTAACTGCCTAACTTATTCAGAGCAATTCTAATTGATTCTTGATAGAGCAATTCTAGTTGTTGTACAATGTCTTTTTGATGCTTAAGTTACCTTAATATAAAGTTGATGTGAGAAAGGAAAATCATCCAATAAGAAAAAAGAGCTGAGCTGCTAGGCAGATGGTCTACAAAACCTCAAGGGAAAGTTGGTGTCTCTTTTACACCAATCAATTATCAGTCCATCAACTGATTCGATCTTCTCATCCTTTCCCATTCATCACTATTCAAGCCTTCTCCATAAAAAAATGTTCCCAGTATGGATGAAGAACTTAATGGGTGGGCTTTCCTAGCAACTATTGCCAAACTTTTTCATGCTGTCAGCTTAATGTTACTATACTCGGCTGGTGCCTATTTTGTAGTAAAGACACATATTGCTGAGTGGTGGTCTTGTAAAAAGGTCATAGAAGGGTAGTTAGATAGAAACCATTACCTTATAGTGTTTTTGTTTGTGCTCATGGGCCATGGCACCACGAAGCAACCTCAAAAAGCCCCTAGTGTATGAATGGGACTAAGTGATAGACTAGGAATATGATCTGTTATAGGGAAGCCCGTTCACTTAAGATACACATCGATATACCATTTAATGTTTCAGAAATGTAATGCATAGTTGTATTACATTTTAATGTTTTTTTATTCTCTCAACTAACTTGTTATGGTTCAAAGGCTGTACTTTTACACAAGAGCTTGTGGCGTTGCCACTTCCTTTATGATTGCACTTCATAATGGTTATAGATAAATATTTACTTGACTGTTTTTAATGGATTTGGACTAAATTTCTCCCTTGTTTAGCAGCAGACTTTCAGATGTAAATTTGGTTGAGTTAAACAATGCGCCAAATGATGAAGATGACAGAGTTAAGTTATTAGAGGGAGGTCTTCAGGCAACATCTCCTAGAGCTCATAATTCATCTACCTCTGGACAGCTTATCAGGTATAAAGCGTATGGTAATGTCCTTACTATGCTTACTAAGAAAGGTCCTCTTAACTATTGAGAGTGCTCATTATGACTTCTTAGATTATTCTCAATGGACGAGGCGTTCTTGTTAGAGAACCGATTGACACTAAGAGCCATGTAAGGAGCTTTAACTGATGATAATCCTTTAAGCTGCAACTATTCTGTCAAGTTATTTGGATTGTTGGCTTGCAGATCTGAATTCGGAGCTCATTTGGTCTTTTTTTACTTGTGTGATAGAACAAATCTATTTGGGCAATCGGAAAAGGTGATGTTTAATTTCCTAGCCAGAAGAAATCTATATTATCCTATGTATATTTAAAAAAGGTTTTCGTCTGTTCTGGTACATTGGCCAGGTGTAGTTGTGTCCATCATTTTCTCTTTGCAACTTTGGAAAGAGATAGTATAAGTGAAAAATCTATTGGAGAGAATAGTTGCTAAAACAAGTAATGCTGAGATGTTTGAGCACACAAAACAAAGGATAAAATATGAGAAGTTAGATAGACAAGATGAGGCAGTCATTTCAGATTGCTAGGACATGCAATGGAAAGTAACAAGTGCACCAGTTGGAAAAACATAGTTCATCTGAGAACAAGATGGGATAGAATTATTGTAGAAGGTCATACACAATGGAGAGTAATAAGTGTTCCAATTGGAAAGATAGGGCCATGCTTGAAGAGAGTGTCTAGGTCTAGCATCTGGTTTTAAGTAACAGAAAATGATATGACATGTAACCCACTGCATAAATTGCAAATAAAGGCTTTGTTGATGTTGCCGTCATGTTGTAGAAGAAAACAAGTAGGGTTTAAGCGAAAGACAACTTAACATGACAGAAAAACATTTCATATATCTAGGGTTTAAGAGGAAGACAACTTAACACGACAGAAAAACATTTCACATGTGTGATTAGATCTGAGCAAACTTCAACCTAAACTCATCGAACCACCCGATTTTTGACAATTCGGTTTGGTTTGTGGTTTGATTGGACAGTTCGGGTTAAAAAAAATTTCAACCCATTTTAACCTAATCGACTGAATACCCAAATTAAACTCTCTCATAAGTCATAATTATACCCTATATCCTCCTATATCTCTACATGCGAGACCCCCACACGCGATTGATTCCAATTGCAGCTCAATGCTAGCTGTTATCAACTCATCACAACACAAAAATAGGGAAAGGCATCCGTCAATACCAAAATCAAGCCATGTCCATGGCCTCCCTCCTCTCATGATGGCTATCGTAACCAACTTATTATCTAATTCAACATTTCATCCATAATTCTCTTTCTTTCTCATCTTTGTTTTTTCCATCAACCATCTTTGCCCATAGTGAGAGCCTCCCATTTCTAGGTTTTGACCATGATGGCTGTCTCTTTTCACTTGTTCATGGAGGCTATTGTAACCCGAAAGAACCAACCAAACTGAATGGTTCGGTTCAATTCAGTCTTCACTTTTTGGCTTGGTTCAGTTTCATCTAAAATGACGAAAACTGACCCGACTGACCATTTGTTCACCCTATATGTGACCCAACATTTGAGATGGATCTTCATTATTCATCCTTTTAATTGTACTAGAAAATAAAAATCTACAAGACTGCAATGACTGTGTAGAATTTTAAGCTTTCATTGCCATCTATGAACATTACTTTTTCTTAAAATTTATGTGATGTGTGATAGTTGTCAACTTGCCATTGCCACCTACATATGTCTAGGTGCTAACCTGTCACACCCCAAGCTACGAGCATGTTGGCATGATATAAGTTGGGGGACTCGCTTAGTGCAACACATTGTTTGACTCGATCTACTGCTAAAATTGGCTATAGCCAATGTTACACTTGTATCCCATGACCCGTCATTTATGAAAATTGGTCCATTCCAGTATCACGAGGTGATGTGCATCGTAGAAGTGGATCTTAAACACGTTAGTGCGGATTAGCACTTAGTCCCGTATAGCACTTCCATACTTTTTGGCTGGTTTGGCTGGTTAACTGCATGATATCATTTGTCATGCACTGGGCCTGTAAGCATATTGGCACGGTGTAACCCCATGGACCCATTGATAGTTGTCAACTTGCCATTGCCACCTACATATGTCTAGGTGCTAACCTGTCACACCCCAAGCCACGAGCATGTTGGCATGGTATAAGTTGGGGGACTCGCTTAGTGCAACACATTGTTTGAATCGATCCACTGCCAAAATTGGCTATAGCCAATGTTACACTTGTATCCCATGACCCGTCATTTATGAAAATTGGTCCATTCCAGTATCATGAGGTGATGTGCATCGTAGAAGTGGATCTTAAACATGTTAGTGCGGTTTAGCACTTAGTCCGGTATAGCACTTCCATACTTTTTGGCTCTGGTTAACTGCAGGATATCATTTGTCATGCCCTGGGCCCGCAAGCATATTGGCACGGTGTAACCCCATGGACCCATTGAGTGCAACATGTTGTTTGGCCTCAATCTAGTACCAAAAATGGCTAGCCAACGTTACACTTGAATCTTATGATTCATCATATAAATTCTCTGTATTCTCTTAGTTTTCCTAATGGGGGACTAAGTGGGGCATGGGCATCACATAACCTGGGTTCTCTGTCAGCTCAAACCATCTCAGAACCTGTTTTGATTCACTCCGTTCATATAAATTCTCTGTAAATTCTCTGTATTCTCTTAGTTTTCCTAATGGGGGACTAAGTGGGGCATGGGCATCACATAACCTGGGTGCTCTGTCAGCTCAAACCATCTCAGAACCTGTTTTGATTCTCTCCGTTCATATATTTTCTTCTTGTAGTCAATCTGCATACAGTTTAAACTCTCTGGTGCTTCTCTCTGGAATGTGACAATGGAGGAGGTTAATTTATGAATTTAAACATTATTATTTAGCCCTGCTGGAAAGATTTGTTTTGTTTCTGCAAGTATTTTGTTTGTATATTGTAAATATGTTTGTTTTGATTGCTCTTTCTTTTCCTTGTTTGCAGAGTTACAGCCGTGACCTTTTCCTTTTCCTCTACTTTCTTCTCATCATTGTAGCAGCAGTGACTTCTTTTAAAGTCCACAATGATAAGTCAGCATTCTCAGGAAAATCTATTCTTTATCTCAATAGGCACCAAACTGAGGAATGGAAAGGGTGGATGCAGGTTAGTTGGCTTCTGATATTAGCATCCTGCAAATTTGAGAAACCTACATTCTCTAGTACTGTTGCTATTCCTCATATCTGTAATTTAGACTCTCCAAGCTAATATAATGCAGGTGTTTTGTATGCTACCATGTGCAGTATTATTCACGCTATATACTATCACCGATTGATTTGTTTGATATTCCATGGTCTTATCTGCTGTCTGGTATTCTCTTCTGTTTTCCCGCTGATCGATGATATATTTGGATAGATAGAAATGAGGGAGGAGAACCTTAGATTACTGGAGTAATCCCCAGGCATGTTTCGTATCCTTCCACCACAAACCAGTCAATTATCAAGGACAATTCCCATTAGGGTGCCTCCATTTTGGAAGGACTAGATCAAACTCAATAAGCCTCTTAGGAGAGGTTTAACCATCTAACCTTTTTCTTCCAGGTGTCACTAGATAGTTCCTGATATTATCAAGGAAACTCCCACTGGGATGCCTACGTTTTCGAAGGATTGATTCAAGCTCAATCAACTACTTAGGAACATAAGGTGTAAGCGTCTAAAACCTTTTGCTCAAGCTGTCAGTAGATAGTTTTGATACTTGATTTGAATGTCCTCGATTCCCTTTTCATTGCACTTGCAATCACATTGTTCTTATGGATGTTGGGACTTGTGGATGTTGGGACTTGGGAGTACACCAATTGCATCATGGCTTTACCTTTGGCTTTAAGCACTGCAAATGAAATTTTAAAGTATTAAAAAGCCTGGAAGAAAAGAGAATAGTTAACTCCTCCCTTGATTATTTGTATTATATGTTGATACTATTATAATAAAAGATCCTTTGTGAATATATATTCAATAAAACCCTCCCTCAAGCTGAGAGTATATATAATTACATTATCAACTTGTTGTCATTAAGCTGAGCACAAGGCTTACCAAGTGTTTTGGTGAGAAAATTTGCTAACTGGTAATTGCTCTTGTCTCGATTTTCTCTTCTACTGCCATATCTGGTAGGAGATGGTTCGTGTCTACTGCCATATCTGATAGGAGATGGTTCATATCTTTCGTATATACTAGTTCACATATATCCATGTAAAAGTTTTCCTTTAGCACCTGCTTGAATTTAAGATGTCTTGAACAGGAACTATGATTAATACCTAGTTTTCATACCTTGGAAAAGGGAGTTTTTGCTTAATAGTTGTGTTTTTGACAGTACGTTTCAAAAATAGAAAGTTAGCTCTTTTGTGCGGGGAAAGATCCCATCAATTTGAGTGGGTCTGTTTAATTTAACTTCGAGGAATCTTGTTGACATTCTCTTCTCAATATAGATGTACGTAATTATTTGTTACAAATTTCCATACTATACACCTGTGCTGCCAGGAAAACATAATTTGTGATAATTAATTCTAGCAAATTAAACTTGAATGCCTTCACCTATACAGGTACTGTTTCTAATGTACCACTATTTCAGTGCTAAAGAGCTCTATAATGCAATCCGTGTCTTTATCGCTGCATATGTCTGGATGACTGGGTTTGGGAACTTCTCTTATTATTATGTCCGAAAGGATTTCAGCGTTGCACGTTTTGCGCAGGTAGAGTACGTCAGCATTCTCATTTTTGTGTTAGCATGTGGTTCCAAGTCCTGTTCATGATTTCTTCTTCTTCTTCTTACTTTAAGCGTACCCTTTCTTACAGTTTGTCTTGTTGAATAGATGATGTGGCGTCTCAATTTCTTCGTAGCATTTTGCTGCATCGTCCTTAATAACGATTACATGTTATATTACATATGTCCCATGCACACCCTTTTCACCCTTATGGTCTATGGTGCACTGGGAATTTTAAATAAACACAACGAACATGGTTCGGTCATTGCAATAAAGTTTGCTGCCTGCTTTCTAGTGGTTATTTTCATGTGGGAGGTCCCTAAAGTTTTTGAAATTATGTGGAGCCCGTTCACATTCCTTCTAGGTTAGTACCATTCTAAAGTTACTACTTACATTTGATCTCTCTCATGCACTACTTATTGAAGTTAATCTTGCTCAGGTTACAGTGATCCAGATCCCTCAAAACCACCATTTCCTCGCTTGCATGAATGGCACTTCAGATCAGGACTTGACCGATATATATGGATAGTGGGAATGATATATGCTTACTATCATCCAACTGTAAGTTCTATTTTGTTTTGATAAATTTTTCATTACTAGGAAGTTTATTGCAGTCTATTGCAATAATATGTGAACTTTATATTTAATGTTCCATGCTGAATCTGGAGGTATAAGTTTACCCTTTACTTACAATCTTCAGTCTTGCGCTTGTTTCAATTTTCAGTGTTATCTTCTCTGTTCTATATCACTACTACTGTAATCAAGATGTTAGTTTTATACAGGTTGAGAAGTGGATGGAGAAACTTGAAGAAGCAGAAGCAAGGATAAGAATATCAATCAAAACATGTGTTGTGACAATCTCTATGGTGGTAAGTTCACTAAATCTACGTTTTCCTCTTGTAGTTTGTGATTCATCTATCCAATCGTTAAATCTCTCGCATCTAATTTCAGGTGGGATTACTGTGGTATGAATACATTTATAAGTTGGACAAGGTTACCTACAACAAATATCATCCATATACATCTTGGATTCCGATAACGTATGCATAATACATTATTGCTTTATGCAGCAGCAAGTTGTTACTTGAAATTACTGACTCCTTTTCCCCCCTTTTTTCAATGTGTGTACTTTGGGTAGACAGTGTTTACATCTGCCTGCGAAACTTCACTCAGAAGTTCCGTAATTGCTCCCTTACCCTCTTCGCGTAAGTGGTTTTTCCCTCCTATTTCTTCATTCTACTTTTACATTCATCAATCAGCTTTCCGTTGTGTCTACTGATTATGTCATCCTATTAGATTTGACATATCTACCTTCAAATTATTATACATCTCCAGCTTTTGGTAATTCTAAGAAATGTTCTGTTCACTTGATCAGTTGGCTTGGAAAGATTACTCTGGAGACATATATATCACAGATCCACATCTGGCTCAGGTAATCACACATTCGTTACTAAATGATTTATATGAGCTCAGGTATGTCCAGAAAGACTAGTTCTTTCAACTCGTGATTTCAAGTCATTGTGCAATATGTGCATCTGGAGTTAAATTAGAGGCCAACCTTAACAGGAATGGTGCTATCTCACGTAACATTGACATGATCCACCTATTCCTATGCTGGGTATTTCCCATTCCAACCTTTCTCAGACTACTGATGTTGATGTTAGGTACTGGATTGCAATTGTATCTACTTTTCTAAACGAAGTAGATAGTGATTTATGACTCTGTCATGAATTATCAACTTCTCTAAATCAGATAGTGATTTATGACTCGCGCATGAATTAGGCAACATATTTGTTCCTATGCTGGGTTTTTGTTTATTTTTACCAGTCCCAATAGGCCATAATAAAGACCCCCACCCCCCCCCCCCAAATAAATAAATAAATAAATAAATAAATAAATAAATAAAAGGAAACCTACCCACCCACACACACAATGGAGACTTGGAGAGCCAAAACAGGATAACCCATACACATTTAATTCTCACAAGGTTGTCTAACATATGGCTAGAAGTACTAAATTATAGAACTTGCAGGTCAGCAGTGCCTAATGGACAGCCTCGATGGCTGTTGTCTCTCATCCCCAAGTACCCATTGCTGAATTTTATGCTCGTTACTGCCATATACATTTTGGTGAGTAACCTTCGTGTTGCATGCAGGTTTAATCATCAACAAGCATATGGATAGAGACATGCTGAATTTTCACTTTAATTAACAATGCAGGTTTCACACAGAATATTTGAACTGACGAACACGCTGAAGATAGCATTTGTGCCTAGTAGAGACAACAAACGCCTGAGGAATAACATGATTACAGCAGCTGTTTCCGCGATTGTCTTATACTCCTTGGCCTTTGTGTTCCTCAGTGTTCCAAGAATGCTGGTACGCCTTTGTTATCGATATACTAAATGTTTCATCCTAGAAAGTGCTAACTAGACATCATCCTAAACAAGAACAGTTATGTATGGACTCGACCACTGGGCAGAGACTTAGCTATTTGACCTCTTTAACTATGCATTTCAGACTTTTATAGAGCATTACGTAAAAGATTGCTTCAAATCCTTATAGAGCCTGGATAATATTCAAAGTATCTGTAGAAAAAGAATGTGAAGAGAGGAGATCATTAAATTATATTAACTGAATTAGACCAATGAAGAAAAAAACGAGTAAGGTATGGATGAAATGTGTACCAGAGTCTCATACACATTGATGTCCAAGAGTTCTAGATACTCATACTAAGATATTTAAAGTTATCTTAATTCTAACCATGCTAAATACGTTTATATAATACAGTTTCTGCTGAAGTTTTGTATTATGGCCTTCTGTGGTATGGAACTACGGATTATAGAAACTGTTCAATATTGTAAGAAAGGTTTATACATTATTATTTTTGTTAGTACGCATATGCATCCACAGTCCCAGGAGTATTTAGTATTACTGCATTAGTAAGATACATCACTATGTAAGTTAAAGTAATCTGAAATAACAAGATTACAAGGAAATTTAATTTTTTTAATGTTGTGTTTTCGTACTGCATGATGTAAAGTGGAAATATCTGTTCAACTCATTCCATTTTAAGTGAAAGAATAAGGATAAGTGGTCTACCACACATCAAAGTGAGAATATCAGAGATGGGTACATAATGTTGATTTCATTTGCCACCGACTTATTCGTGGGGTTTTACCTAATGCTGGTTGTTTTAAAGCGATGATGCGAACTCAGTACGCTGCCGATCTTCAGGCTTAGCTGACATCTATTCTTTTGCCAAAGTCTTTCAATTGCCCTCTTCTCATTGTTTTCTCCTTTCATCACATGCAGTAGCAACCGCATCAATGATGAATTTGAAGATGGAGGTTAGGAAGCCCAACCCGAGGCAATAGCGACAGGAAAATACAGTTTATGCTACAGGAGAACGTTCACGGTAAAAGGAGAGTAGGAGGTATTTCGGTGAGTGTCATGTGTTTTTTCCCCAAATATCGAATCCAATTTTATCTGTACATACAAAGGGTACACCCCTTTTTGTTTGAATCATGTAAACATCATTGGAACCTTAATACGACGACCACAAATTTCCAAGCAAAGCAACATTCATGATTTTTTCTGTTCTTCCTCTGCCTGTAACAGTACTGTTTTCGACTTGTAATTCGCTCTTACGGCAAAAGCTGTAATAAACTGTTTGATTGCGTAATATCTTATTTTTTTGCAACTTCCGACCAAATGTGGAACTCTCTGTTGGGTAATCTCGACTTGAAATAACTTTGAACTCATAATATCTCTGTTGGGTAATCCCAAATTTGATGCTTGCAATGCCCATTAATCCTCAAAGTTAATATTTTTAAATTAAATATATTGTGATAGCTATTCTATTCCACTTACATTATTTCTCTACGACAAGAGAGAAATTTGTAATGTCCAACAATTACTAAGAGACATTTTCATCATTAATATACGCAATTTTTTCTATCAAGGATTAAAAAAATAAGATAAATCTTCTATCTTTTGTGTTGTCAACAATGTCAGTTTGACTTGAAGGGTTCATGCGCCTTAAATAAATATAATATTAAAATATTTAGTTATATAAAATTATTTTTTTCATAGATTATGTTTATAAATTGTTTAATATTATTTTAAAATATTTTTATAAATTATTATTTTATATATTATATTATTATTTACCAATATATATTTTTTTATCTTCATAAAATAATATATTATATTATTTGTATATGTGTATGTCTATATATAACCATCAAACTTATATACACTCAATTTTATACAACTAACATATAAATTTAAAAATAATTGCAAAAAAAGAAAACAAAAGTGCGAAAAATCTTACAAATGCTCGCATATATAACTTAGAATGAAATTGTTTTTGACCCTAACGAATTAAAATATGAAATCAACTAAAGTATGAAGGAGTAAAAATGAGAAGGAATAAAATAAAATATGAAGTGATAAAGAGGAATTATATAAAATGTTTTGAAATTTAAAATAAATTACAAATTAGATCTCTAGTGAGGCTGTAAGTTTTACAGAATGATATTGTTACCATTATTTTGAGGAGAGAAATTGACATATATATAGATAAAATTACAACCCATGTTAGAAAATAACGAGAGATTGGGGGGGCATCCAAGGAATTGAAGAGAATATATACCCAATTTCATACAATTACAAAATACAAAGAAAAAAAAATTAACATGGGCATGCGTTAGAAGTTTTGCATTGAATAAATGAGTAATGATCAACAAAAAGTAGTTGAAAGAGTAATTGCAATAAAGTCTACAATTTTGAGGATAGTGAATGTTAGTCTTTACATCAGAAGTTCAAAACAAAAGTGCGAAAAATCTTACCAATGCTCGTATATATAACTTAGAATGAAATTGTTTTAGACCCTAACAAATTAAAATATGAAATCAACTAAAGTATGAAGGAGTAAAAATGAGAAGGAATAAAATAAAATATGAAGTGATAAAGAGGAATTATATAAAATGTTTTAAAATTTAAAATAAATTACAAATTAGATCTCCAGTGAGGCTTTAAGTTTTACAAAATGATATTGTTACCATGATTTTGAGGAGAGAAATCGACACATAGAGAGATAAAATTACAACCCATGTTAGAAAATAACGAGAGATTGGGGGGGCATCCAAGGAATTGAAGAGAATATATACCCAATTTCATACAATTACAAAATACAAAGAAAAAAAATTAACATGGGCACGCCTTAGAAGTTTTGCATTGAATAAATGAGCAATGATCAACAAAAGTAGTTGAAAGAGTAATTGCAATAAAGTCTACAATTTTGAGGATAATGAATGTTAGTCTTTACATTAGAAGTTCAAAACAAAAGTGCGAAAAATCTTACCAATGCTCGTATATATAACTTAGAATGAAATTGTTTTAGACCCTAACAAATTAAAATATAAAATCAACTAAAGTATGAAGGAGTAAAAATGAGAAGGAATAAAATAAAATATGAAGTGATAAAGATGAATTATATAAAATGTTTTGAAATTTAAAATAAATTACAAATTAGATCTCCAGTGAGGCTGTAAGTTTTACAGAATGATCTTGTTACCATGATTTTGAGGAGAGAAATCGACACATAGAGAGATAAAATTACAACCCATGTTAGAAAATAACGAGAGATTGGGGGGGCGCGTCAAAAGTTGGTTTTGTTATGGAATTCTTTATATCTTCGGTCGATTACAACAAATTCAAAGAAATAGTCTTTTTATAAGACCTCTTTTACACAACAAAATTAAAAATTACAACTCTTGAGAAACAAACGCAGGATCGTTGTTTGGATCGCTGCTTGCGTGGGATCTTTGCCTGTGCCGGGAGCGCTTTGACTCGTGGACCACCGAATCACGGATTCTGATTGAACCATGAGGGGTTTAATGATTCTTCCTTCGTTTATCGAAGTAAGAATTTGAAGTGAATATCTTATCGATGTAAGTAACACGATTTCACTCTTCTAAAAGATGCAGTCAGAGCAGATCTCAGGTAAATCGGCCAGCAAGCTTCTTGGAGGATGCTGTTGTGAAGAAGGAGGACTCTCTTTCTTGTTTCTATTCCGCACCAAACGTCAAGGCCTGCATTGCTCCCTTAAGATCTGGCCGTTCCCCCCCCTTTATTTGTGTCAGGGAGGTATTTATTAGGGTAACAATGCAAATAACAGTTGAAAAAGAGAAAGCGAAATAATACCGATAGCGAACTATTCTTATTGGCCGTTGCACCTCAGTCTACACGCCGCGGCTATTGGCGCGGCATTGTGTGACTGCCACGGCTATTGTGGCAGGTGAATGCCGCGGCAAGGGGTGTTACGCCAGCAGTCCATTCGTGCCTAACCGTTCCCAACGAGCCTTAACGATCACCTTTTCGTGGTAGTTAAGACTGCTTTGTCCGACTCGCACACGTTCTATCTCTGATATGCCGCGCTTGAGCGTGGGCCGTTCAATAATCATTCATCGTATAACTGGTCTTGTACCGTCACATGTGACCCGACGGGCACTCTCTATAAAACCGC
>NC_033798.1:3817687-3828326 GCF_001876935.1 Asparagus officinalis | reverse complement strand
AACAGACAGTTGGCGAGAAGTTTCTGGAATATTTTTTCCTAAAGAATTTCCTTATGCAATAACTCAAACACACTGCGCGGCGGGACAACGCGTCCACGAAATAGAAGACTCACACGCCAGCAATCGACCTGGTTTTAGTTATACCGAGCTGACAAGATGGAAATAGGAATCAGACCTTCAAATTCGATAAACTTCCGACCAAACGTCCACGACAACTAGACGTCGCCAGCACACCCGAGATACCCTCTCACCACGCCAGCATTCCCACCAAAACGGCACCGAATAGCGCCTGAAGGATTGAAGGAAGTCAAACGAGACAGAGCGAGGGCATCTCTAAGGTCCGTTACACTCCCCCTCCGACTGAAGGTGGGCGGCACTCATCACTCCCACGAGTATTCAGACTCTTCTACTAAAAAGAACGAGACTGGAAAATACTGTCTTGGCCGGGGGCTCTGTGTAGCGGCCATATAACATTGCTCTCATCAGCGGTCCCGGTCTTGCAAGCACCAGCTCCGGCACAGCACAACCGACGAACCAACCGAGCGAAAGAGTTGTGGACTAAGTAATTGGGCACCGCAAATAACGGTACCACTTAACCTCGCGTCCATGCCGCGCCGCCGCGCGCGCGATCGCGCTGCGGGATTCCAAGCCACAGCTGTTCGGAAGAGCTCAACGGAGCTGCATCCAACCCATCGCCACACCGCCCGTGTACAAAGGCACCTACCTCGGGACGACGATATGATGCGAATCAAGATCCGGTTTCGGACTCTCAACTCAGAACCAGCATTGCTACTGCCTAGATCGGACGCGAACTTCCGCATCTTCCTAAAAACTCCATGCCAAATCCACGAGCTCAGGCAACTCGCGACGATTCGAACCTATCAAAGCTTGCACGCGAAAGAACGGGCACGCGACAACGAGGAAAACGACAAACACATGGAGGCGCTCACCGACCCACCCAGAGCTCGCTGGCCGAGCACAACGGTGGTTGCGGCTCCGCGAGAATCGCCGCCGCGGCGGCCCAGAGACGCCCAGGCCGCCGACGGACGGCCCCGCAACCCACCGCGGCCCGGCCCCCCGCCCCCCCGCCCCCCCGCCGCGGCGAGCGCGCGGCCGCGGCCCCGCGCGGCCGGCAGCCCCTGTCACCCCGCCGCGCGCGGCCCCGCCCCCCGAACCGCCAAAGCGACCTAGGTGGCCTCGTAGCCGAGCCACTTGGTGCGTCACCGAGCCACCTTGTGGTGGACTCGCCGCCACCAAGGTGCTCGGCCCACCACCGGACCACCTATAGGTGGCTCGGCGGCACGACGTTGGGCTCGGCCACCCCGAGCCACCCAAGAGTCTCGCGGTGGCCCCCCGAAGCCCACCAAGCGTGGCACCCGTCCGACGGCCGACTAGATTGGTGGCTCCGTGCCGCCCGAGCCACTCTGCGGCCGGCCCCACTGCCTGGCCCACGCGCAACACTGCAGGACTCAGCATACATAAACCGCTACGCCGCCACCCCCACTTTCCGTTCAAATCCGCTTGAAGCGGGTCTCGGAAATTTAGCTGGCGAGACGCGCCGAAGCTGGCTAGGCGCACTCTGGCCGACGACACTCCGGCGACCGTCTTACAACCACAGATTCCGAGCACTTTGGCGAAATTCAGGGGAGAGGTCGCACTCCTGTCAAGACTCTGGTGCTGCGGCGATCCGACTGCAACGTCAGACACATAACGACCCCGCAGGTGTTCCGGAGAGGAGCGCGCCCCCGCCCCCCGGCCCGCGCTCAGCCACCTCTCAGACCTACGCACGCCACTCACTCCGGCTCATACACAGCTTGGTCTTCTTCACCTTCCAACACACCAATACACACAACAATAAAATTACCATAAGATACAAACAAACACACACCGCCCCTCGCACGCTCGCAGCGTTTCCGGGCCGGCCGTTGAGCGACCATCCATGCCCGCGCCGCCGACCGCGCGGCGGGACCCGCCCCCGACCCCGGCCGGCCCGCCACGGGCGGCGACGGCCCGTCGTACTGCACCTAGATCCACCGCCGGAACCTCCTAGATCTCGTGTTCCACGGCACACACCCGGCGCAGGCAAAGCCGGGCCGCAAAACAAAAAACACAAACCCACCAAGCGAGCGAACAAAACAGGAGCTCGCGATTCGTTCACACAAAAGGACGAAAACAGTTGTAACCCTTGTTTATTTTCTGTTCTGATTTTCGTTGTAACCCGGATCTTATAAAAAGAACCGGATCTTTTTGTAAACCAAAAAGTTGTAAACCTCAAGATGACAATGGAATCAATGAAAAAGAAAGCAACGAATTTTCCACGCGAACACAAAGGGGATCATTTAAAGGAACGAACCAACATGGGAAGAACATGTACACCACCAACAAACAGCTTTTGGTGTCGCGGCCTCCCAGCGCGCGTTTCATGGCGCCGCGGCCATAGGGCGCGACCGCCCCAATCGATGCGCCGCGGCTATGCGCGTGCAGCTTGGTGCCCGCGGCTATGGCGCCGACAACATTCACCGGATACTACCGCCGAGCGAGGTTCTCATTACTCAACCTGCAGCGGGACGACGGTGCGCTGCTGACGGTCTCCACCAGAGCACCAGTTGGTACCTCCACACCATGAACTCCTCATTACTGCAAGCAGCCGACGCCGGCTCGGCGCAGCATACCTCAGACGCACTACCACCGCCAGGCCGTGGCGTGCTCGACGCTGGACAAGCAGTTAAACCACGAAAAGGTGGTTAAAGGTCGTGGGAGAACGTTTTAAGCACGATGGAACGTGCTGGTAACCACCCTTTGCCGCGGCAGTCCACACTGCGCACCCAATAGCCGCGGCAGTCCCACACTGCCTGCGCCAATACCGCGCAGGTGTAGACTGCAACGGCCAATAGATAGTTCCGCTGATATCGTTATTTCGCTTCTATTTCAAATGTTAGTGCATTGCTGACCCACTAATTAAATAACCTCCCTTAGACACGAAAATACAACCGGGGGCGAGAGAGATTAGAGCAGAGAGGCCTTGAGTTTGGTGAATTAGAACTAAGTAAAGAGAGTCTTCCTTCTTCACAATACTCCTCCAAGGAGCTCTGGCGATTCCTAGAGATCTAAGCTCTGACCTTGATCTTTAGAACAGAGTGACAGTCGAACAAACTTTCCATGTCATCCCAGCAATTGACGCTTTCTGGCTTGAGCCGTCGGTACCAATCGAAGGCGGGCCCGTGAAGGGTACCAACGAATGACCGGACCATTAAAGCCTCGTTTCCAGTGATTATGCCCAAATGAGACTTGAAATAAATCAAGTGCTGAATCGGCGAACTCTTCCCCTCAAACGGTGTGAAGTTAATCAGATTGAACTTTGTCGGATACGGTATTGAATCCCATTCTCTTGGATAGGGACATGGAATACCCGTCCTCTTTACTTCTTGAGCCGTCATCAAAGCGTTGACTTTGTTTTCAAGCTCTTTCATTTTCCCGTCATCGTCTATGTCTTCATTCGAATGACGTTGAGGAGAATGAGTTAGACCACCCCCTGTAAAGAGGTGCCATTGAACCACCCCTAATATCGTTATTGGGAGGATCAGCGTTATTGCTATTGGGAGGTGTATCAGCAAAGATGACTTCATCCACTTCTGGATCACTATCATCTGCCACATTCTGAGTGTGGCGGCTGGATTCAGCTCGCTGACTGGACTCAGGAAGTTGAGACCGTTGAGCTAGCAATTCTTTTATTTGTTGAATAGTTAACTCCATCTCTGTCTTCATCTCAGCTCTAATTTCTTCACGTTGCTTCGCTAGAGCTTCTTGAAGCATTTGAGCAAATTGATCAGAGGTGATCGTGAGTACTTCTCTGGTTTGTCCCGTGCTAGACATTGTATCATCAGAAGCGATTGCAGAACAAGTGTCCGAGAATTCATCCTCCGAGGACATTCCTTCTTGCATTCTCTTGTAGTCTATACGCCCGATAGCTCCTAGCTGGAGTCGAGACATCCGTTGAGCAATTCTTGGATTGACCTTTCCTCTCTGGGAAAAGTCGGGATTTGAGTCATTTGAATGCCGCTTAGACTTCCTTTTATCAGCCACGTTGATGGTGACTTCAGGGAATTCAATATCTTGGGCAGCTGATTTTCTTTTGCGGAAATGTCTCGGTTTAGGCTTCGACAATACAGAGACTCTTCGTGGAATGGCTTCTCGTTTGAAACAGTCATATTATGATAATGCTGCTTTAACGAGTCGCGCACAGGAATAATGAGAGTTTATTTCTCGAATAACTCTCTTTCGAAAATTATTCACAACCCCAACTTGATAATACGACTCATCAGTATGATTGCCAAAAAATCGTATCGTCTGTTGGCATGACCTCCCAGGTATGACAATATCATTTGGTGAATGCGTCTTCTTCTGGGGGTGTAAAACCTTGTTGGCATTCTCAGGACAATTTATTTTTGTCCTTGAGCGATCCAAGGTTATGTCAGGAGTCGCACGTCTAAAACCACCCCCTTGCGGGTATGGAGTCTTAACGGGCTCCGAATGCTGATTTTGCATAAGTCCAGACTTTGGAATCCAAACTTGGCAGAGTTTCGGTGGTTCTTTGGCCACCGTTTCCTTCTTCCTTTCTCGTCTTTGTTGTAAGAGAGCACGAGCATGAGCTGCGTTTGCACGACGCTTTAACGAGTCCTTTTGACAATAGTCCATTCCTCCGTCGTGAGTTTAGCAGAGACATGAGTGATTGGTCGTTGAGACAACTGAACCACTCGATGTCTCCTCGACTCTAGGTCCGCGTGATAGCAAACCCCATCGGTTTGTTCCAATGCCTTAGCTAAATGACGAGCGCGGCGTTGACGTTGTCTCTGACGAGCTCTCTTCGTCAATGCTGCTGGGCTTTGATTCGATGACTCTTTAATTAGATAAGAGTCATTGTGAGCAGAGGTGTTGCGAGTAAAATTCTCAGCAACAATCAGGCGAGAGTCTTCATTTTGTGTCTTCTTTGGCATGTAAGTCTTCCTCAATTGTGAGATCCTCTTGTACTTGCGAGACAATGAAGATCTTGAAGAGGATGATGAGAGATATTCCTCAAACTTGGTTTGGTCGAATTCGTATTCGACCATGGATTCAACCGGGATCTTGATGATTGGCTGCGACACGACGGTCTCGGCAGCGAGACCGTTGGCTCCCACTGTGGTCGCCAGTTTGTTTGCGTCAAAAGTTGGCCTCGTTATGGAATTCATTATATCTTCAGTCGATTACAATAAATTCAAAAAAAATAGCCTTTTTATAAGACTTCTTTTACACAACAAAATAAAAAATTACAACTCTTGAGAAACAAACGCAGGACGTGTGTTTGATCGCTGCTTGCGTGGATCCTTTGCCTGTGCCGGGAGCGCTTGACCGTGGACCACCGAGATCACAGATTCTGATTGAACCGTGAAGTTTAATTGATTCTTCTTCGTTATCGAAGTATAAGTATGAGTGAATATCTATCGATGGTGAGTCACTCTTCTAAAGCCAATTCAATCAGGCTTAGATCCTAGGAATCGCCAGAGTAGCTTCTTGAGGATGTTTGTGAAGAAGGAAGACTCTCTTTCTTCTAATTCACCAAATCAGCCCTCATCTCTATCCTGCTCGTCCGTGACTGCGGCACTCTTTATTTCGTTCTAGGGAGTATTTAATAGGTAGCAATGCATAACAGTTAAATAGAAGCGAAATAACCGATCAGCGAAGATCTTGCGTTGCATCTACACTGCCGCGCTATTGCGGCGAAGTCGTGACTGCGCGGCTATTGGCGCGGCAGTGTGAGCTGCCGCGCTATTGTCGCGGCACGTGGACTGCACGGCCGAACTATGGTGGTCAGCACGTTCCATCGTGCTTGAGAACGTGTCCCCACGCTCACTTCATAACATCTTTTCGCTGTTATGCTGCCCACCGTCAGCACACGTTCTAACTCGTATGCCGCCACGTGGCTTCAAATAATCATCGACACACTGTTGTAACCGCCCAGACTCTAACTATAATACAGCGGCACTATAAGTAATGTCGCGCAGTGGGGCGAACCCATAGGCTGCGCGCCTAAGCACGCAGGATCGTTGTTTGGATCGCTTGCATTACGTGGGATCTTTGCCTGCTTGCCGGAGCCTTTGACTCGTGGACCACGAACTCACACGATCTCTCGCATTGAACCGCTTGCGCTGGTTTAATGATTCTTCCTTCGCTTTATCGAAGTAAGAATTTGAAGTGAATATCTTATCGATGTACAGATGTTCACTCTTCTAAGATCAGTCAGGCTTAGATCTCTAGGAATCGCCAAGAATTCCTTCTGAGCGATGTTTGTGAAGAAGGAAGACTCTTCTTCTCTGTTCTAATTTCACCAAAACTCAAGGCCCTCTGCCCTTCTAATGCTGCTCTCCCCTCCTTCCTATTATTCGTGTCTAGGGGAGGATTTATAGGTACCCGGTTGCAATGCAATAACAGACTCCTGGAAACTCAGAGCCGAATACGGCCGATTCACGCGCGAACTATCTCTTGCTGCGCCCGTTGCCAGCTCCTACACCCTGCCGCGGCTATATGGGTCCCGCGGCTCACGCTGCTGGACTGCCCGCGGCCCTATTGGCCGCCCGCCGCAGTCCTGGCTGACTGCCGGCAGGCTCTCATCTTGGCCGCGGCAGTGCTTGGACCCATGCCACGGTGCCCAACAGCTCCGCGATCTCGCCGTCGCTAACCAGTCACCGTTCCACATCTGCTTGCTCTGCAGAAAGACCCTGTCTCTCCCCCTACCGCATCCTCTTAACTCCACTCCTTTTCGTGGTTTAACTGCTTCCGTTCCACACGTCAGCATCACCAGCATTCCTATCTCTTGATATGCCGCCAACGACTTGGCGCCTCTCAAATAATCATCGTACAAACTGTCTTGTAACCGCCACAGCACTCTATCCTATAATTAGCCGGCACTATTAAGTTGTCGCGCGCCATAGGCCCGCGGCACACATAGGCTGCCGCGCCTATAGCCGCGACATCGTTGGCTGCTCGCGCCATGTCGCGGGCCGCCATGAACTGCCGCGCCTGGAGCGCGACACCAAACGCTGTTTGTTGGTGTGTACTGCTTCTTCCATGTTGTTTCGCTTCTTTAAATGATCCCTCTTGCATAAGAGAATGGCTTTATCGCAATCTTCTTACTGTCGAGAGTATTTGGATGTCTGTAAGTATTTTTTGACGCCTACAGGGGCCATCCAATGAATTAAGAGAGAATATATACCCAATTTTATACAATTACAAAATACAAAGAAAAAAATTGACATGGGCATGCGTTAGAGTTTTGCATATGAATAAACTGAGTAATGATCAACAAAAGTAGTTGAAAGAGTAATTGCAATAAAGTCTACAATTTTGAGGATAGTGAATGTTAGTGTTACATCAGAAGTTCAAACAAAAGCTGCCGAAAAGATCTTACCAGTGCTCGATATATAACTTAGAATGAAAATTGTTTTAAGGACCCTAACAATATTTAAATATGAAATCATCTAAAAGTCATGAACGACTAAAAATGAGAATGAATAAAATAAAATATGAATGTGATAAGGAAATTATATAAAATGTTTTGAAATTAAAATAAATTACAAATTAGATCTCCAATAGGCTGTAGTTTTACAGAATGATAATGTTACCATTATTTTGAGGAGAGAAATTGACATATATAGAGATAAAAATTACAACCATGTTAGAAATAACGGAGAGATTTGGGGGGGAGGGGGGGGGGTGGGGGGCATCCAAGCGAATTGAAGAGAATATATAACCCAATTTTCATACCAATACAAAATACAAAGCAAAAAAAATTAAACGGGCATGCGTTAGAAGTTTTGCATTGGAATAAATGGAGTACATGATCAAACAAAAGTACGTTGAAAGATGTAATTGCCCAATAAAGTCTACAACTTTGAGGATAGTGAATGCTTAGTCTTTACATCAGAAGTTCAAAACAAAAGCTGCGAAAAATCTTACAATGCTCGTATATTAACATTAGAATTGAAATTTTTTTTAGACCCTAACAAATTAAATATGAAATCAACTAAAGTATGAAGTCGAGTAAAAATGCAGAACGGAATAAATAAAATATGAAGTGATAAAGAAGGAATTATATAAAAATGGTTGTTGAAATTTAAAATAAATTACAAATTAGATCTCCAATGAGGCTGAAAGGTTTTACAGAAATGATATCTGCTTACCCATTATTTTGAGGAGAGAAATTGACTATGATAGAGATAAAATTACAACCCATGTTAGAAATAACGAGAGATTGGCGGGAGGGGGGGGGGCATCCAAGGAATTTGAAGAGAATATATAACCAATTTCATACAATTTACAAAATACCAAGAAAAAATTTAACACGGCATGCGTTTAGAAGTTTTGCATTGAATAAATGGCTAATGATCAACAAAAGTAGTTGAAAGAGTAATTGCAATAAAGTCTACAATTTGAGGTAGTGAATGTACGTCTTTACATCAGAAGTTCAAAACAAAAGTGCCCGAAAAATCTTACCAATGCTCTTATATATAACTTTAGAATGAATTTTTAGACCCTTAACAAAATTAAATATGAAATCAACTAAAGTATGAAGGAGTTAAAAATGAGAAGGAATTAAAATAAAATATGAAGTGATTAAGAGGCAATTATAAAATGTTTGAAATTTAAAAAAATTACAAATTAAGATCTCCAATTGAGGCTGCTATTTTTACAGAATGATATTGTTTACCATTATTTTGTGAGGGAGAAAATTGACATATTATAGATGATAAAATTACAAAACCCATGTTAGAAATAACGAGAGATTTCGGGGAGGGGGGGGGGGCATCCAAGGAATTGAAGAGAATATATACCCAATTTCATACAATTACAAAATACAAAGAAAAAAATTGACACGGGCATACGATTAGAAGTTTTGCATTGAATAAATAATGGAGGTTAGGTAGGTCTTCAAGGTTTGAACGTGCAGTAATGATCAGCAAAAGTAGTTGAAAGAGTAATTGCGATAAAGTCTACAATTTTGAGGATAGTGAATGTCAGTCTTTACATTAGAAGTTCAAAAGGTATTAATCACAATGGATAGTGGCTAATTGAATAGAGTAACTTACGCATTAACTTTCACAATGAAAAAAATTACGCATTAAAGTTCGTAATAAAAGATTTATGCATTGAATTAATGCTAGTGGATGAGGGATTATTAATTAAGTAAATTGGGGAATTATCAAATTTAGGAATTATAAATATTAAGAGGGGCAAAATAGAAAGTCAAAAGTTTTGACATCATTATTTTCTTCTCTTTTATAAATAGTATAGATATAGAAACAGATCGGTTAATGATAGTCAGGGGGCATGATCCTTTTTTGTTAGCAACCATTGGTTAATGATTAATGTTTTGCTGGAATCCTAGATATTCCATCCTTTTTGTCTCAAAAAAAAAAAGTAATATTTATCTTTTATATATAATAGTTTCCCATTTCCTAGTGTTCTTGACGCAATGACGTTCTTTAGGTGCGCTAAAATTATCTTTCCACGTCATTCACACAATTTCATTGGGACAAGGAAACCTACTTTTATTTTGAGCCAAAGATGCAAAGATGCCGAATTGGTAACATCCAAAGCTTAATTTGAGAACGTGGAAGATGGAGACGTGCGTGCGAAGAAGAAAAATAAACAGATAATTGCCCTCGCGAGGAGCAAAATCTATTAAAAATTAATATCTTATTTATTTCTGATTTAACCCGGCAGCAACCCTAAGGGCCCGTTTGGTTCATTTCTTTTGCCTTGGGTAGTGGGCAGAAAGCCTGCCAAAAGAGCACTTTTGGCAGGCTTTCTGCCCAAAACGTCTCTTTTAAAGGCGTTTTGGACAGAAAGCCTGCCAAAAGCCAAAAGTGCTCTTTTGGCAGGCTTTCTGCCCACTACCCAAAGCAAAAGAAATGAACCAAACAGGCCCTAACAGGATGGTTTTTGGCCACATACAGACTTTTCGGTACATTACACGCTCCTTGTAATTCGATTAACAAAGGTTTAATGAAATATATCTAGTGGCAAAACCAATGTCTTCTTCAAGTCCTACGAAAGCTACCGTTAGAATGTGAAATGCTAACCCTCGACGTTAATCACAGCTTCGAAGTTTTGGAGCAATTAATGGTAGGACACGATTTCGTAGTTTTAGTGCGGTGACAAGAGCTTTAAGAGCTACAAAATGTATGAACATGGTAGGACACAATTTATAGAGAAACAGCAGTTAACTACCCTGCAACTTTTTTTGGTTTTCCCACGAGGTATCCCCCCACCTTTTGGATGGGACTAATCCTCGCTCGCGCTTCGAGGTTGGCGCTGGCCCGAAGGTTTTTTTTTACTCGCTAGGAGATTTTACCACGGGACTTCCCGCTATTATTCACCGCTTAAGTCAATTATGAACCTTGGCACAATATGGCAACACTGTATGAAATATCCGGGACCCACATGCTAATCAGAAAATGACACTGATATTAACCAATTTTATTTTATTGATAAGAAATCTCTAACCAAACTTTGTGTGTGACGCCAAAACTCTAGAGAGAGAGAGAGAGAGAGAGAGAGATGGGGAGGAGTCCATCATCAACCTCCATGCTCCAGTGGCTCG
>NC_033798.1:3807709-3817677 GCF_001876935.1 Asparagus officinalis | reverse complement strand
CGGCCTCCGGCGAAGCGTGTCGAGCTCCGTGCTCCGGTGGTGGCCGGAGTTGGGCTTCCCAAGGCTCAATCCCGGCTGGGCCTTATCGGGCCTCCGGTGGCCCAATATAGCTGACTTGTCTCTGGTTGACAGTGTGTTGTGGGCCTTTGTGGTGGCCTTTGAGAGTCTCGTTTTGGTTTCCATGTTGTGCTTCTTCTACATTTGTTGCGGTTGTACTATTTAATAAATCTGAGGTTTTTAATTAGGTAAGCTTTTTTTTTTATGATTATATGAGTGTTTTATGTAGGCATATTGTGAGATTTTTATCCATGAGGGCAAGGTTTTTTATTGAGAGATTGCTGGATTTCGGAGAAATTATAATTGTAACGGTAGTTGTATTTTTATAAAAGGTGGTTATTGTTGTAAAAGTGAACCACATTAATTTTTATGCACTATTTGAAGTAAATGTTTTGTGACATCTCTGTTTTAGTTACTTCCACATGGACTAGTATGAAGTAATATTAGTGGTTTAAATAGAGAAAAACCCAATGCCCAAGAATAACTAGTGCTAGCATTTTGGCAGTGAATTTTAGCCTACATCGCATTCGTGGGAGGAAATTGAATCCAAATTTGTTCGCAATTTTGTTGTGAATACATGTTTTCCGTGTAAATTCGGTGTTTAGTTGAAATATATACAGGATTTTTACAATAATTAGAAATGATTTTCTTTACATTGAATTAAAAATTTGTTTTTCACAAGGTGACATTTGCTCCTTTTCCCCCCTTCTCTTTAGAAAGTTGCACCTTTGGTTCTCACAAAATTCAATTGCAGCATTTGTTGCATTTTTTCTGCAAATTATCAGTTTACTTTTTTTTTCTGTTTAGGGGTTGTTTGGTTCGTTTTTTAACTCGATGGAAAAGTTTTACACCGTCTCCACATCAGATTTTTCGTGGCCACGTAGGATATAAGCTTTTCGTCGGCTTTTTTCCCCATCTTTGGTTCGCTAGGGTTGAAGAAGGGAAACTCGGTGAAAATCGCCGCCATATCAGATTTTTTTTCTCTCCCCCAATTCCTTCCTCAACCTCGTGAAATCGACGAAAACTGCAGCCACGTCGGCTTTTTGCCATATAAACAAAAGTTTTCGCTTTTTTTCCATGCGAACCAAACACAAGAAAAATAAATACATTGGTTTCCTATCATTTTTTTTATGCGAACCAAAATGAAACAATCTATTTCTTAGAAAAGTTTGAAAAACTCAAAACTTGTGTTTTTGTACATGAAAATACATTTCCCTATATCTAGGAAACGAACCAAACAGCCCCTTACAATGTTACTAACCAAAAATTGAAAATATAAATCCGAAGTTATCTGTCAGCTCTATTTTCTTTCACTATACAATTAATTCCTTGCATGGCAAGTATCTTTTTGATGTTTGCTTATGTGGGAGTTGGGTGAGTCTGTTTTTTTATTTTGTTTTTGTTTTTTTTTAATATTATGAGTATGTTATCTTGATTTAATATTTTCTTTCTGTCTATCTATCTTCTTGAGTTTGGAAGAAAGACGGAATCTCTATGACTAGTGGTTTGAATGTAGAGTTGTTGTTGAAGCGTTGGAATAGAAAAGTGGTTGCTTAATTAATTTGCTCTGCCTCCATGTGGATAATAATTTCTTTGATGCTAAGGTTCGAGGGTTTCACACGATATGAGAGGGACACTGGGACAGGGACTAAACAATAATTGGGAAATTGTTCAGAGAGAGAGAGAGATAGATTAGATTCTGAGATTTTAACTTGACCCTATTTTTTAATAAGGTACTTTAATTTGTGCCTGATGACAATAAGGTCCTTTCCAATAAACTATCTTTTTAAAAGAAAATTCCTTCCAACCGACTTATCAAAATTATTAGATCTATAGCCCCTTCTCCTTTAATCTCTCACATTTCAAATTTCTTTCACCATTTTACCCAATAAGACCCTCACTGACTTTTTCTTTTCCTCTCATCAATGGAGCTCCCTCTTTTTCTTCAAACTCTCGTAATTTAAACCTAAACCCCCGTTCAAATTAGTACCAAGATGAATGTTGTCGGGGTTGGATTAGGGTTCAGGTTTAAATTGATGGAGATTGAAGGAGAAGAGGGCCTCAAAGGAGGATCTTATTGGGTGAAGTGGTAGAAGAATTTTGAATTGTTAGAGATTAAAGGAGAAAGCGAATGTAAATTTAATAATTTTGATAGGTCAGGAGGATGGCAGAAAATTTTCCAAATAAATACACGCTAGAATTCTTGTTGCCAACGAGAAAAAAAAGGATCTTATTGTCATCAGAGGCGCAAGTTAAAGTACTATATTGACGTCGGAGCAAAAATAAGTAGCTTATTAGAAAATACCCAAAGCTAGCAAAGTCAACAACAACGGTAGAAGGGACTAAACTTTCTTACGAAGTAGGAGCGGAAGCTGAAAGGCTAGAGAAAAGAGAGGTAATTCCTTAGAGCTTAGCACGCTATCGTAATAGACTGTGATGCCAGATAGTAAAGTTCGAAGGGAAAGAAAGTCAATAACTCTTTTTTTATCACCATAAATAGCAATAGGCTGATTTTAGTCTTTTGATTCTTCTTTCACTAGATTCACCACTTCAAAGGAAGTGAGCCGAGGAAAGGCAATAAAGGTTTAACTCCATTCTAGGGTTAGGTTAAAATACCAATATAGTAATTTAGCCATAGAGAATTGTAGGCTGTCTAAAAATCAAAATAGATAGCTGATCCCCATCAAACACCGATGATGGAAGTTACAATCTAACGACTTACAGAAGGCTACAAATTGAAGACTTTCACGTAGAAGGTTACAATCTAACGACCTTCACAACAACTGATGAAAGCTCTAATCAACAACCTTCAAAATCAACATCGAGAGTTACAATCTGACAATTCTCATATTTTCGAGGGGTCAAGACGAAGATCATTCAACAATGGTCTTTACAACGCTCTACAGAAGAGGCTACAAGTCAACTAGCCCTTTCTAAACTCGGAAGTCATCTCCGCGTTCCAATTCTTGAAACGCAGGCGACCCTCGCGTTTCCAAGCTTCAACAAGCAAAACGCAGGTGACCCCCGTGTTTCCAATCCTCAGCAAACCAAACGCGGGTGGCCTTTGTTGGAAGCTTTGTTCATGAAAAGGCAATTTTGCCTTTGTGAATAGTCCCACATTGGAAAATGAGATGAATAGTGAAGGGTATATAATGGTTCTCTCCTTATTGGGCTTTGAATACTGTTTTGGGTTTTGTGGGCTTTGCGTTTCTACCACACACGCGCGCGCGCGCGCACGCACGTTTCATCACCTATAAAAGGAGGCTTGGAGCTCATTCAGAAACACACCAACGAAGAGGAAAATCTCTACACTCTCTTCTCTTCTCTACTCTTATACCTCCAAAGATTTCGGCTACATATTTACATATTCTATTTTCTGGGCAACTGTTTTCGTCTGAGCATAAGCTCTGTGACTCACGCTCGAGTGCAGAGGCCGGCCGATTCCGGGGGTTTTTACCGCTAGGGGAGAGAGGACAAACTGCGCCAGGGCGATAGGCGGGTCCTTAATCTTCTAGGGCAGTGATATCACGACTGCTCCCAATCAGGCCTGAATTTTCTAACTTTTGAATTTGTTTTTATATTTTATATCTCTGTTTTGATAGCAATCTAGAAGATTAATTATATTCTTGCTGTTAAGATAATTAGTTTTTAAAATTAAAAAAAAATTCTGTTCATCAGGATTACTGTTCACCCGAATTTCATATATTTTAATTACTTGTTGTATTAGTTAATTGTTTTAACTTGTTGCATCTAAATTAGTTAAAAAAATATTATTTCTTTGCTACTTCTGTGCTCAAATTCAGTATCTGTCATAAACAAAAAATCTTTAAGTGAACCGGTTCAAGTTTTCTTGGATTAGTTGGTGTCTAAGGAAAGGTTTAAGGGTTGCGTAAAGCGCTCTGCAAGAAACGAGGTACTTAATCGATCATTGATCAACCTCTAGTACTATCCTTACCTGGCCAAACTACCCGAGTAAAACTTTTATCTTTTCACTTTAAGAGTTTTTTGATTTAAAGCAGGTTTAATTAAGTTTCTGGTCTAGTAATATTGACAAAATCCTTTTTTATATCAGATTACATCTACCTAGACTAGTAAACTTAAATTGGACTTATGGCAATTCCTGATCATTCAAAAAGTGTCAAGCCTGAGAAGTTTACTAGTGTTAACTATAAACGGTGGGCTAATCAGATGAAATACTGGCTTACTACCTTAGGTCTTTTATCTGCTATTGACACTTCTGAGTCATCTACTAGTGGTTCTCAACCTTTGACTCCTGATCCTGCTCAACCTGCTCCTTCCACTTCTGGTTCTGGTGCTAGCTCCTTTTCTAGCTCTATGAAACCAGAAGAAATCAACTATCATTGTTGTCATAGGATCCTTAGTGCACTTGCGGACAATCTTTATGATATATATTATGAGTTCAAAAGTGCAAAAGATCTATGGAATGCTCTTAAAGCAGAATATGGCTATGATGATGCCGGAATTCTGTGCTTCACCTCCTCCTCTTTCAATAAGTTCATAATGGTTGATGACAAGCCCATTAATGATCAAATTCATGAATTCCTAGATTTCCTCCGTCATCTCCAATCAAAAGGAAACACTTTTACTGACGATTATAAAGTTTCCTGTTTGATTGATAAACTTCCTCCCTCCTGGTCTAGATTTGCTGGAGATCTCCGACACAAGCAAGGAGATCTAACTTTAACTGAAGCCCTTAAGGCTATTCGTATTGAAGACCAGCACAGGAAAAATTCCAATACCAAGAATGAAACAAAAGCTAAAGTAAACTTGGTAGAGGATAAGCCTAAATCTAAGAATTTCAAACCCAAAGGGAAAAAATTCAAGAAAAATCAACAATCTTTCAACAAATCTTTCAACAAACCCTCCTTCAAATAAAATCCCAATTCTTCCAGCCATAAGTCTGATGAGAAGTTCTGCTTTGTCTGTGGTAGAACCAACCACATGGCTCACAACTGTTTCTTTCGGAAGAAGGAACCGGCCAAACCTGCCCCTAAAGGAAATGGATCCAACAAAGTTAATATGATTGAAATGAATCCAACCTCCTTCAGGTTAGCCTCTTCATCTCATCTTGTAAATTCTCTAACTTCTTCCACTGATTGGTATTTGGATTCCGGAGCAAATATCCACGTCTGTAATGACCGCTCTTGGTTTTCAAATTATCAGGAACCACGTGGAGGAAGCATAAGCTTAGCAGATGACTCCACTAAATCAATAATAGGAAGTGGACGTATAGAGCTCACCATGACTTCTGGGAAAGTTCTTCATCTGCAAGGCGTTTATCATGTTCCTTATCTCCGTCGCAATCTGATTAGTGAATCTCTTCTTCTTAGAGCTGGTTATAGGATTGTAAAAGAATCCAATAAATTTGTGATTACAAAGAGTAATGTTTTCATAGGAAAAGGTTTTATCTGTAATGGCCTTTTCAAACTCAATGTAATCAATTCCAGTTCTAATGAAATTTCTGAGTCTTCTGTTATTCAAATTGTTGAGTCTTGTGATGTTTGGCATGGACGACTTGGACATGTCAATTTCCAAACCTTGCAGAGAATGAGTAAATTAAACCTCATTCCCAAATCTTCTCATGATCCCTCATCTAAATGTGAAATCTGTGTTCAAGGGAAACACACTAAAAAACCCTTCAAGTCTATAACTAGAAACTCTGAACCCCTCGAATTAATTCATAGTGATGTGTGTGACTCTAACCGAGTTCTCACCCGAGGGGGTAGGAGATATTTTGTGACTTTTATAGACGATCACTCCAGATATTGTTACACCTATCTTCTCAAAACTAAAGATGAAGTCTTAGATAGGTTTAAGGTGTTCAAAGCTGAATCTGAGAACCAACTTGACAGGAAGATCAAGATTCTAAGATCTGATCGTGGGGGGGAGTATACCTCAAATCATATGACTGAATATTGCCAAGAACACGGTATTATTCATGAGGTTACTGCTCCCTATACACCACAGTCTAACGGGGTAGCTGAACGAAAGAATAGAACCCTAATGGACATGGTGAACTGTATGTTACTCAGTTCAGGAGCACCTGAAAATCTCTGGGGTGAAGCTCTTCTTTCTGCTTGCTTCATTCTCAATAGGATTCCCCAGAAATATTCCGATACAACTCCTTATGAATATTGGAAGGGGAGATCTCCTAATCTAAATTTCTTCCGGGTTTGGGGTTGCTTGGCTAAAGTAGCTATTCCCGAACCTAAGAAGAGAAAAATTGGTTCTAAGACTGTAGATGCTGCTTTTATTGGATATGCACTTGATAGCAATGTTAACAGATTTTTAGTCATCAAATCTGAAATCAGTGACATATCCAACAATACCATCATTGAAGCAAGAGATGCAGTCTACTTTGAAAACATCTTTCCTTTCAAATCTAAAATCTCAGAAAATCCCAGATCATCCATTCCTTCTGATCTTCCATCTTCCAGTTCTTTTCAACCTCTTGATATTGAACCTCGAAGAAGCAAAAGAGGTAGAATCGAAAAGAATTTTGGAGAAGACTTCCTTACCTTTCTTGTTGAAGGTGATCCAAGCTCATTCCAAGAAGCAATGGATTCACCTGAATCTCCTTTCTGGAAAGAAGCCATTGATAATGAAATTAAATCTATCATGGAAAACCATACTTGGATACTCACCGACTTACCTCCAGGTTGTAAACCTATTGGTTGTAAGTGGATATTCAAGAAGAAACTCAGAGCTGATGGTTCCATAGATAAATTTAAAGCTAGATTAGTAGCTAAAGGCTTTACTCAACAAAAGGGCATTGATTATTTTGATACATATTCTCCTGTAGCCCGAATATCAACTATCCGAGTATTACTAGCCTTTGCTGCTATCCATAAGCTTATCATACATCAGATGGATGTCAAGACTGCTTTCCTGAATGGTGATTTAGATGAAGAAATCTATATGCACCAACCTGAAGGCCTCATTGCCAAGGGTCAGGAAAACAAAGTCTGTAAGCTTGTTAAATCTTTGTATGGTCTTAAACAAGCTCCAAAACAATGGCACCAGAAATTTAACAACGTCATTGCACAATATGGCTTCACTGTGAATGAATACGATAAATGTGTCTATTCTAAAGTGATAAACAATGACTATGTCATTCTCTGTCTCTATGTTGATGATATCCTTATCTTTGGAACAACACTTGAATTAATTTCAAAGGTTAAGGATTATCTTTCCAAAAATTTTGATATGAAAGACTTAGGTCTTGCAGACATGATACTTGGAATGAAAATCTCTAGAGACACTAGAGGAATATCTTTGAGTCTTTCCCATAGCATTGATAAAATGCTAATCAAATTCAACTTTCATAACTCTAAACCTGTTTCCACACCTTATGATTCTTCTATACCTTTGAAGAAGAATGAAGGTGAACCTGTCTCCCAACTAAAATATTCTCAGATGATTGGATCTCTTCTTTACATATCCAACCGAACCAGACCTGATATAGCTTATGCTGTAGGGAGACTGAGTCGGTATACTAGCAACCCTAGCAAAGATCATTGGTCTGCCTTAGAAAGAGTATTCAAATATCTAAAAGGCACAATTGACTATTGCTTGACTTACACTGGTTACCCTGATGCTATAGAAGGGTATAGTGACGCCAATTGGGTCACGGATTCCAACAGTGTAAAGTCTACATCTGGATATGTATTTCTTTTTGGTGGTGCTGCTGTATCCTGGAAATCATGTAAGCAAACAATAATTGCCAGGAGCACCATGGAATCTGAGCTAATTGCTCTTGATACTACTTGCACAGAAGCCGAATGGTTAAAAGATCTTCTATCTGAACTTCCTTTGGTCCCTAAACCCTCTCCTCCTATTTCCATTCACTCTGATTCTAGATCTACCATAGAGCTTCTAAAGCAAGTACATGTAAATAAAAAACATAACAGACATATTCAAATAAGATATAAGTCTGTACAACGCCTATTAGGCAAAGTTGTGATCTTGGACTTTGTAAAGTCTGAGAAAAATCTTGCTGACCCTTTGACTAAGGGATTATCCAGGAGTGTGGTTCTGGATTCATCGAGGGAGATGGGGTTAAGCCCATAAATGAGGTCACTGACAGCGGCAACCCAACCCTTATTTGGAGACGTAGTCCCAATGTCGGTTCAATGTGGTAGAAACAAGCTGGACAAGTGACTCTCGTGTGGAGCATCGACCTAGATATATTTATATATCATTATGTAGCATTTGCTACTACCCCTTCTCTATGGTGACGATGCTCTTATGATACAGCTGGCTAGGCTGAGTTTTACTCTTAATAAGTCCAACGCGTGTATTGTGGGGGGTATTAAATAAACAGCTGTAGTACCCTTTGAGGACTTACCTACGTGAGAGGAACCGTGATGGCCGCGGTTGGGGGGGACAGGGCTGACCCCTAGAAACTCTCATGAGTCGGTTTTTTGTGAGCATGGCCTTTAACGCTCAACCCGCTTTGCTCAATAGATGAAGCGTATTGTGTGTGTTTTCATCAATACCTGATTAAAGGGGCCTAATTCAAGGCCTAGTCCATTATGTCCCTCAGGTGGCGATGAACCCACTAAGGAAAGGTTCAAAGCCGAGAGCTACCTCTCCCGAATTCACGATACGAAAGGTTGCCCAACCTATATTTATTCTGTGATTTATTTATTCCACGCCGCAGCCGCACACGCACACCTTTTTGCTTCTCAAGCCTTTATTTTTACACGTTTTACACATTTTGTAACGGCTGCATGCGGGGAACGGAAGGAATAACCGTGCGTAACGGTCCCTTAGATTCAGCGGGGGGTACAACTTTCATCACCTATAAAAGGAGGCTTGGAGCTCATTCAGAAACACACCAACGAAGAGGAAAATCTCTACACTCTCTTCTCTTCTCTACTCTTATACCTCCAAGAAAAAATTCGGCTACATATTTTCTATTCTTTGGGCAACCGTTTTCGTCTGAGCATAAGCTCTGTGACTCACGCCCGAGTGCAGAGGCCGGCCGATTCCGGGGGTTTTTACCGCTAGGGGAGAGAGGACAAATTGCGCCAGGGCGATAGGCGGGGCCTTAATCTTCTAGGGCAGTGATATCACGACTGCTCCCAATCAGGCCTGAATTTTCTAACTTTTAAATTTGTTTTTATATTTTATATCTCTGTTTTGATAGCAGCCTTCGCGTTTTTCAACATCCAGTGAGTACCCAACTCCGCGTCTCCATTCTAAAACGCGGAGTTAGGGTCCTGAACGCCAACGTGGGCGTTTGACTTGTTCAAACACGAGCTGAACAGTTACAGGAACTGTTTTCCCTCCATGATTTGAGGGATTTTAGCCCCACTTAGGAGCGGATTAAGGGGGGCGGTTACACCCCTCTCAACCCCATTATGGAGACAATTAAGGGGGCGGTTGTTTGCGTCAAAAGTTGGTTTTGTCATGGAATTCATTATATCTTCGGTCGATTACAATAAATTCAAAAAAAAAGAGATAGTCTTTTTATAAGACTCCTTTTACACAACAAAATGAAAAATTACAACTTTGAGAAACAAACGCAGGATCGTTGTTTGGATCGCTGCTTGCGTGGGATCTTTGCCTGTGCCGGGAGCGTTTTGACTCGTGGACCACCAAATCACAGATTCTGATTGAATCGTGAGGGGTTTAATGATTCTTCCTTCGTTTATCGAAGTGAGAATTTGAAACGATATCTTATCAAAGTAAGATAGTCGTTCTTCTTGAAATCAAGTCAAAGCTCAATTTCAAGGGATTGCCGGAAGCTCAAGAACTCTGCTCTGTCTGCTCTGAAATAAGCCCCCTCTCAAAAATGGCATTCGGGGGGTATTTATAACCCCTAGGAACAGTTGGCGGAAAACAAGCTCGCGAGACAGCATTTGCTGTCTCGGCTGGGGGGGGGG
>NC_033798.1:3800791-3807671 GCF_001876935.1 Asparagus officinalis | reverse complement strand
GGTTTTTGCTGTCTCGGCCGGCGAGACAGTAAACGCTGTCTCGGAAACAGTAACCATCAGGCAGTTTTCGTTTTAACTGCCTTCCCACGTTTCAAACTCCGTTATTTTGGCAGTTATCCACATGATTCTCGCCCACGACGTTTCCCACGTTCTTGAACAGTTAGTGGCCACGTGTAGAGCAGTTACAAAAGTGGTTTTGACCATCTGAGAGCTGTCTCACGTGCGAGACAGTAAATTCTGTCTCGCACGGCGAGACAGCAAAGACTGTCTCGCGTGGGCGAGACAGCAAAGACTGTCTCGCGTGGGCGAGACAGTAAAAGTCTGTCTCGCCCGCGAGACAGTAAAGACTGTCTCGCACGCGAGACGGTCTATACTTGTGTTCTTTTTTGACATTTTGGATGACTTCCTTTTGAACTTGTGTTCTTTTTTTAACATTTTGGATGACTTCCTTTTGAGCTGTGTTTGGATATCTCTCAGCATTTTTTAACGCCTACAGATACCCCCTCTAAAGTATTCCAGACTCAATCTTTTATAGAGGAGTTCTGGGATGCTTTGGATAAGATAGGTCTTACTTATGATCCTTTCCATGCTTGGTTGGGTAGATCGTATAGAAGAACCTGTAGATGGCTTCAACACTTGATCTCTTTGTCTCTCAGTCTATTCAGTGCTTTGTAGAATAGCTAAGATCCTTTCGGCATGGCGTTCATCGCTTGACCGTCGTTGAGATCTTGAATTGAAGCTGGAATTTGTACTTATGAATTCAGCTTTTGTCATCAAATTGATACTGCATTGTTAATCACTGTATCAGTCTTCATAGGAACACAGTTTATACTCATGTATTTTTTTTTGGAGTTCTCGGGAAATAGTTTTTAACCTCGTATACCCGTTGGGAGGTAGCCAGGTTATTCTTAAGAATATTTTGAGTGATATTCTCCAGAAACTTCCTGTTGATGGTAGGGAAACAGTTTAGACTCGTATACCTATTGGAGTATTCTGGTCTCTTTTTTGTTGGTAGAGATGAACCCGATGATGGAGAGGAAGAATTTTATATTCTATCTCCTAGTCTCTTGTTTGTTGGTAGAGATAAACCCCAAAATCGGAGAGGAAGAATTTTGTATTCTATCTCCTGGTCTCTTGTTTGTTGGTAGAGATAAACCCGAAATTGGAGAGGAAGAATTTTATATCCTATCTCCTGGTCTCTTGTTTGTTGGTAGAGATGAACCCGAAATTAGAGAGGAAGAATTTTATATCCTATCTCTTCCCTGCAATTTCTCCAGTGCTTTGTTGAGGAAATTGCGTAGAATGGTTTGTGAATGGCTTCAATCCTTGACTTCTTCATCTTTTAGCCTATTCAGTGCTTTGTAGAATAGCTAAAATTCCTCCGGTGCTGCGTTTATCGCGTGGCCGTTGTCGAAGTCTCAAATTAAAACTGCTGTCGAAGAATTTGAGAAATAGTTTATACTCATATACTATATTGGAGTGTTCGGGAAATAGTTTAACCTCATATACCCGTTGGGAGGTAACCAGGTTATTCTTAAGAATATTTTGAGTAATATTCTCCAGAAACTTCCTGTTGAGATTAGGGAAATAGTTTAGACTCGTATACCTATTGGAGTATTCTGGTCTCTTGTTTGTTGGTAGAGATGAACCCGATGATGGAGAGGAAGAATTTTATATTCTATCTCCTGGTCTCTTGTTTGTTGGTAGAGATGAACCCGATGATGGAGAGGAAGAATTTTATATTCTATCTCCTGGTCTCTTGTTTGTTGGTAGAGATGAACCCGATGATGGAGAGGAAGAATTTTATATTCTATCTCCTGGTCTCTTGTTTGTTGGTAGAGATGAACCCGATGATGGAGAGGAAGAATTTTATATTCTATCTCCTGGTCTCTTGTTTGTTGGTAGAGATAAACCCAGAATCGGAGAGAAAGAATTTTATATTCTATCTCCTGGAGTAAAGAAACTCAAAGTGGGATCTCCACTTAGAGAATCTGGATTGGTTTGAATAATCCTAACTGTCATAAGGTTTGATTACTCAATTCAAAAGTGGACCCTTCGTTCGCAAAAAATGAATCGAAAGGAGATTTTGGTTGTGGTCCTAACTGTAGTAAGGTTTGACCAAGTTGGAGTTTTGAGACGATCCTAACTGTTTAAAGGTTTGATCGTTCAATTTGTGGACCTCTCGTTCATGGAACGAATCGAGAGGGGATTTTGGCTTTGGTCCTAACTGTTTAAAGGTTTGACCAAGATGGGAATTTGAGACGATCCTAACTGTTTAAAGGTTTGATCGTTCAATTTGTGGACCTCTCGTTCATGGAACGAATCGAGAGGGGATTTTGGCTTTGGTCCTAACTGTTTAAAGGTTTGACCAAGATGGGAATTTGAGACGATCCTAACTGTTTAAAGGTTTGATCGTTCAATTTGTGGACCTCTCGTTCATGAAACGAATCGAGAGGGGATTTTGGCTTTGGTCTTAACTGTTTAAAGGTTTGACCAAAATGGAATTTGAGACGATCCTAACTGTTTAAAGGTTTGATCGTTCAATTTGTGGACCTCTCGTTCATGGAACGAATCGAGAGGGGATTTTGGCTTTGGTCCTAACTGTTTAAAGGTTTGACCAAAATGGGAATTTCGAGACGATCCTAACTGTTTAAAGGTTTGATCGTTCAATTTGTGGACCTCTCGTTCATGGAACGAATCGAGAGGGGATTTTGGCTTTGGTCCTAACTGTTTAAAGGTTTGACCAAGATGGGAATTTGAGACGATCCTAACTGTTTAAAGGTTTGATCGTTCAATTTGTGGACCTCTCGTTCATGGAACGAATCGAGAGGGGATTTTGGCTTTGGTCCTAACTGTTTAAAGGTTTGACCAAATAGGGTTTTGAGACGATCCTAACTGTTTAAAGGTTTGATCGTTCAATTTGTGGACCTCTCGTTCATGGAACGAATCGAGAGGGGATTTTGGCTTTGGTCCTAACTGTTTAAAGGTTTGACCAAAATGGGAATTTTGAGACGATCTTAACCGTAGGAAGGTTTGATCGTTCAATTTGTGGACCTTTCGTTCATGGAAGGAATCGAAAGGGGATTTTGGTTTTGGTCCTAACTGTAGTAAGGTTTGACCAAGTTGGAGTTTTGAGACGATCCTAACTGTTTAAAGGTTTGATCGTTCAATTTGTGGACCTCTCGTTCATGGAACGAATCGAGAGGGGATTTTGGCTTTGGTCCTAACTGTTTAAAGGTTTGACCAAGATGGAATTTGAGACGATCCTAACTGTTTAAAGGTTTGATCGTTCAATTTGTGGACCTCTCGTTCATGGAAGGAATCGAGAGGGGATTTTGGCTTTGGTCCTAACTGTTTAAAGGTTTGACCAACATGGGGATTTGAGACGATCCTAACTGTTTAAAGGTTTGATCGTTCAATTTATGGACCTCTCGTTCATGGAACGAATCGAGAGGGGATTTTGGTTTTGGTCCTAACTGTTTAAAGGTTTGACCAAAGGAGGGTTTGAGAGGGAAGATTGATCCAACGAAGTGATCGAATCTCATCTCAGCAAAAGAATATTCGGAAATCACCGTGGGGATGTAGTGTTTAACACTTTGTTTGTAATGATCGGGTTATTCCTAAGAAAATTACATATAGCATTCTTTCGGGAACTTCCGTTACATGAACCATCCACCCCCAGCTTTTTCTTGCGAAACTGAGTTTATCATTATGTTTAGCTATATGATCGGGTTATCCTTAAAAGTACCATGCATGGCATTCTCCAGGAACTTCCTGTGAAAGAAAGAAAATAGTATAGACTCATATACCTGTTGGAGTATTAAGGAGCAGTTTATACTCGTATACTTTTCGGAGTCAGGGAAAACAGTTTATACTCGTGTACCCAATGGAGTAGTATGGTCTTCTTTACTCGACCTCTTTCGCCGTTATGACGCCGGAGTCAATTAATGCTTGGATCTTATTTTTGAGTCCAAAGCAAATATTGGTGGGATGAAGAACCCTTTTGTGGTATGCACAGTAGTTTGGATCTGTAATCATTTTAGCACCCTCTTGATCTTTAATAAGCGGTAGCTCGATTTTGTCATTGGCGAGGAGGTATTCCAATATGGCTGGAGCTTCATCATCTTCGAAAGAATACTCTTTTTGGAACCTCGGATCAAAAGTCACATTCCCAGCGGTTGCAGATGTCGTTGGTCGGCTTCTCTCAGCTTTCTTCCTTTTAAGAAAATGTTCAGCTTGTTCACCGCGCATTTTCAAATCCTTCCAAGTTTTGGATGGTACGACCCCCAGAGCTTCCAGGACATCGATGGAGAGATTATTGTGGCATGTTTGCAGGATAAACTCCTCTGTAACAGGATCTCTGCAATTCATTGCCTTATCACGGAAGCGCTTGACAAAATTATCAATAGACTCTCCGTCTTTTTGTTTTTCATCCAAAAGGGTTCCGACTGACACTTCGGTATCATCATCGAAGAAGTTGCTGAGGAACAAATTTTCCATGTCATCCCAGCAATTGATGCTCCCTGGCTTGAGCCGTCGGTACCAATCGAAGGCGGGCCCACAAAGGGTGCCAACGAATGACCGGACCATTAAAGCCTCGTTTCCAGAGATCATGCCCAAATGAGACTTGAAATAAATCAAGTGCTGAATCGGCGAACTCTTCCCCTCAAACGGTGTGAAGTTAATCAGATTGAACTTTGTCGGATACGGTATTGAATCCCATTCTCTTGGATAGGGACATGGAATACCCGTCCTCTTCACTTCTTGAGCTGTCATCAAAGCGTTGACTTTGTTTACAAGCTCTTTCATTTTCCCGTCATCATCTATGTCTTCATTCGAATGACGTTGAGGAGAATGAGTTAGACCACCCCTTGTAAGAGGTGCCATTGAGCCACTCCCAATGTCGTTATTGGGAGAATGTGTTAAACCACTCCCAGCGTTATTGCTATTGGGAGGTGTATCAGCCATAATGACTTCATCCACTTCTGGATCACTGGCATCCACAACTTTCTGAGTGTGGCGGGCGGGGGGCTCTCATTTGTTGGATAGCTAACTCCATTTCTGTCTTCACTTCAGATCTAATTTCTTCATGTTGTTTGGCTAGAGCTTCTTGAAGTATTTGAGCAAATTGATCAGAGGTGATCGTGAGTACTTCTCTGGTTTGTCCTGTGCTAGACATTGTATCATCAGAAGCGATTGCAGAACAAGTGTCCGAGAATTCATCCTCCGAGGACATTCCTTCTTGCATTCTTTTGTAATCTCCGCGTCTGATGGCTCCTAATTGGAGTCGAGACATCCTTTGAACAATTCTTGGATTGACTTTTTCTCTCGGGGAAAAGTCGGGATTTGAGTCATTTGAATGCCGCTTAGACTTTCTTTTATCAGCCACGTTGATGGTGACTTCAGGGAATTCATCATCTTGGGCAGCTAATTTTCTTTTGCGGAAATGTCTCGGTTTAGGCTTCGACAATACAGAGACTCTTCGTGGGATGGCTTCTCGTTTGAAACAGTCACATTCTGATAATGCTGCTTTAACGAGTCGCGCACAGGAACAACGAGAGTTTATCTCTCGAATAACTCTCTTTCGAAAATTATTCACAACCCCAACTTGATAATACGATTCATCGGTATGATTGCCAAAAAATCGTATCGTCTGTTGGATGCTGATTTTGCACAACTCCAGTTTTTGGAATCCAAACTTGGCAGAATTTCGGTGGTTCTTTGGTCACTGTTTCCTTCTCCCTTTCTCGTCTTTGTTGTGAGAGAGCACGGGCAAGAGCAGCATTTGCACGATGTTTTTGTATGCGTTCTTTGAGGGTCGAACGAGTCATTTTGACAATAGTCCATTCCTCCGTCGTGAGTTTGGCAGAGATATGAGTGATTGGTTGTTGAGACAGCTGAACCACTCGATATCTCCTCGACTCTAAGTCCGCATGATAACGAACCCTGTCGGTTTGTTCCAATGCCTTAGCCAATTGACGAGCGCGACGTTGGCGTCGTCTCTGACGAGTTCTTTTCGTCAGTGCCGGCGGGCTTTGATTTAATGACTCCTTAATTGAAGAAGAGTCATTATGAGCAGAGAGGTTGCGAGTGGAATCCTCAGCAACAATCAAGTGAGAGTCTTCATCTGTAGCGTTCGACGGAGTCGAAAACTTGCAAACCTTCTTAGAAGATAAAATCTTCCTGCATTTGTGAGGCGAGGAAGACTTTGAGGATGAGGATGACAAATACTCCTCAAACTTCGCTTGGTCGAATTCGTACTCGACCGTTGATTCAACCGGGATCTTGATGATTGGTTGCGACACGACGGTCTCGGCAGCGAGACCGTTGCCTCCCACTGTGGTCGCCAGCTTGTTTGCGTCAAAAGTTGGTTTTGTCATGGAATTTATTATATCTTCGGTCGATTACAATAAATTCAAAAAAAAGAGATAGTCTTTTTATAAGACTCCTTTTACACAACAAAATAAAAAATTACAACTCTTGAGAAACAAACGCAGGATCGTTGTTTGGATCGCTGCTTACGTGGGATCTTTGCCTGTGTCGGGAGCGTTTTGACTCGTGGACCACCAAATCACAGATTCTGATTGAATCGTGAGGGGTTTAATGATTCTTCATTCGTTTATCGAAGTGAGAATTTGAAACGATATCTTATCAAAGTAAGATAGTCGTTCTTCTTAAGATCAAGTCAAAGATCGAATCTCAAGGGATTGCCGGAAGCTCAGGAACTCTGCTCTCTCTGCTCCAAAGTGCTCAAAAATGATCAGCCCCCTCAAAAATGGCCTTCGGGGGGTATTTATAACCCCTAGGAACAGTTGGCGGAAAACAAGCTCGCGAGACAGCATTTGCTGTCTCGGCTGTCGAGACAGTGTTTGCTGTCTCG
>NC_033798.1:3774088-3800587 GCF_001876935.1 Asparagus officinalis | reverse complement strand
CTCGCGTGCGAGACAGTAAAGACTGTCTCGCGTGCGAGACAGTCTATACTTGTGTTTTTTTTTTGACATTTTGGATGACTTCCTTTTGAGCTGTGTTTGGATATCTCTCAGCATTTTTTGACGCCTACAGCGGTTACACCCTTAATTCCCTATAAATATGGGTAAACTCGATTGAGTTGGGGCTGGCTTTTTGGATCTGAGACTTGGCAGCAAGGTTGGAGCAGAGGGGACTTGGCTCTCGGTTTGACAGCAGCAGAAGAGATCCTTGGAACATTTTCTGGAGCTTGGGAGATCTGCAACAAGAGCTTCTTCATCCTTGGCTTATCAACCAAACTTTCGGTTCAAATCAACTCTTTTTCAAGAGTTAAAACTCGTTTAGAGTTATCAACTCATCAAGAGTTTCAAACTTGCCACGCAAGTTCTCCACAACGTCAAATCGTGAGGAGAAGATATCGTTCCAGTGAATCAAGATGTGCGGATCGTCAACGGAGAGCAAACTCGACGTGAGCATTCGAGGGAGGCATCTCATCGCCACCGTGAAGAACCCAGAATTAAACAAAGGGGAGAATCAAATTCATTCTCCTCTCTTTTGTAATCGGAATCCAAATTGTAATCGATTTTGAGAGAATACAAGTCAATCTTTCATTATTTCTTTTACATCAAATTTTTCCACCAAACAAAAGATGGCGACTCTGTTGGGGAAGAGCTTCTCTGACGAAGAAGTGGTGGTGTAATCCGATGTTCATCTCACTGGAACAACCGTCGAAACTCTCGTGGTAGAGTTTGATCAAGCCAAGTTTGAGGAGGCTATCTCCTCTGGATCCCTTAGCCCCAAGGCTACGCATAAGATCCACAAAGTTTCTAAGGAGACTAAAGCTCCAATTATGACCGACTCATCAAAGGGATGTCTCCCTGGGGGTTGCACTGTTCATACAGTCCCCTCTCTGAAAGTCGATCCTCCAACCAATGCGAGCTTCGCGTTCGTGAGCCTAAACGCGGCCCTGAGCTTCGTGTTTCCACTTTAGAACATAAGCCTCGTGTTTATGAGCCCAAACATGAACTTCACGAGAACCAGACTGAACGTGGCCCTCAATGGCGCGTTTTACAGCCAAAACGCGGACCTCAAGGCTTTGTTGAACGCAAACTTCAACTTCGTGTTTCCCTGTCAAAACACGACCCTCGCGTCGACAATGAAAAACGTGACCCTCATGTCGCCAAACCAAAACGTGACCTTCGCGTCTCAGGTGCCAAACACGACCTTCGCGTCTCAGGTGCCAAACGCGACCTTCACGTCTCAGGTGCCAAATGCGACCTTCGCGTCCCAAGTGAATACTCTGCGTAGCGCGACTAGATCGAGGGGCGGATATAAGAAGTTTATGGATCCAAAGCATCTAAACCAGATTCATGTCCATCAAGAGCCAGTCATGTCCAATCATAGACTGGGGGTTCCAGTTCAACTAAACCAGATTCATGTCCATCAAGAGCCAGTCATGTCCAATCATAGACTGGGGGTTCCAGTTCAAACCTCACGATCAGTGAGTAATTCCCAATCATAGACTGGGGGTTCCAGTTCAAACCTCACGATCAGTGAGTAATTCTCCTCGAATCTTTATAATAGAATTGAGAGAGTTCATATTGAGAGAAAGACCGATGTAACAAGTCATTCGCTTATTCTAATGTGAACGACTGATTCCTACGGTCCTCTAGGGATGTCAATGCTGCTCATATGCGGCCAAACTGTTGGTGTTCGACCAATTCACGAACGTTACTTTGCCCAACCAATGACGACGTTCTCATAGGAAGAAGTCTCCAGAGACCAAATATCCTGGGGTCACTATCAATGTGATCGGCAGAGGAAAAAACTCAGGTCCTAGTTCTGATGACTCTGAGACAAGTCGTTCACCGACCGTCAGAGAAATCGCTAACGAGTTTGAAGGAGTCTACCAACACGCTCGGACGCGAACAGGAGCCATTCTCCCTGTCAACTATCGGAGGTTAGCCAGAGGAACCAATTCCGATGATGAACACTCAGCCATCGTGTAGTCTCAATCGTTAAGTTCCTTTGTTGAACGTGAAAGCTCCGCCTATATGATAGAAAGCCATGAAGATCTCGCGAAGAGACTTGATGAGCAGGAGGCCATGCTCAAATCTCAGCAAGAGGCCATCAATGAACTCATGGCCCTGTTGACTCAAATTATCGCAGACAAGGCCAAATCTCAGAAGACAGATTCGCTACCTAGGCAAGAATCCTCCCAAAGAGGAAAAACGTTTTCATCCCGACCTCACACAAGAAAAGGGAAGGGAAAAGTGATTGATCCTTCTTTTTGGGGGTTCGTGGGTTCAAGCAGAGGGATTTTTGGCTCTAGGATTGATCCTTCTTTTTGGACAGTAAAGAAGAGATCTTCAGCTAGCTTTTTGGGGGAATTGCTGGAGCTTTGAAGATCAGTAACATGAGCTTTCTTTATCCTTGGCTTATAAACCGATTTCGGTTAAATCAACTCTTTCATAGAGTATCAAACTCGTTCAGAGTTCTAAAACTTGCCACGCAAGTTCTCCACAATGTTAAATCGTAAGGAGAAGATCACGTTCCAGTGAATCAAGACGTTCAGATCGTCAACGGAGAGCAAACTCGATGCGAGCATTCGAGGGAGGCACTCCATCATCACCGTGAAGAACCCAGAATTAAACAAAGGGGAGAATCTAGATCAATTCTCCTCTCTTTTGTAATCAGGAAATCCAATTGTAATCGAGATTGAGAGGGTTGTAATCATTCTTTTTCTAAGCAGCTAGAGAGAATAAATCAAATACGATTCTTTCATTATTTTTCTCATTACAAATTTTCCACCAAACATGCCAGCTACCCAACTGTCCATTAGGGAAAAGAAGGGATCAGACTGATCTGGTGAAAGAGCAATCGTTGAACAAGTGGTCGTGGGTTTCTATGTCTGAACTACACATGGGGCATACTCTATCCCCTGACCAACCCTTTTTAGCTAAAACATCTCTTGTGTTTAATTTGTGCAAACTCAAAGACCAAAAGAAAATCTTTACCTTAAGAGGAGCGGGCGACTTCCAGATGAAATTATGAAGATGAGAGAGAGATCCTCCTGAGTTAAGAAAAGAGTAGAGAGATTTTACAGTATACTTGCCTGGATGGTGATGGTGCCAGAAGATCTCATCTCTATTGGAAACTATAGGAGGATTGACAGACTCAAACTTACGATATAGTTGTTTCAGCTGATATCTGTCTTCCTCTGAAATGCCTCTTCTGATGATAGGGTGCCACTTCCAGGAATTATTGATGAAAAGGCCATGACTACTGGTGACTGAGGAATTTGCAAAAGCAAGCTGATGAGCTATGGGGAACAAACTACTGAGTGTATTGTCTCCTGACCATTTATCTTGCCAAAATTTACAAAGATTTCCATCCTCCAATCTCCATCGGACCAATTGAAAGAAAGGATCATGAATAGAGAATAAATCCTTAATCAATTTAGAAGCTGAGGGTGTAGGAGGGTGAGTAATAGGATTAGAACCATTAACGGAGTATACAGACATGATCACTTTACCAATATAGGAATTTTTGTCAAGTATCTTCCAAACCCATTTAGATAGCAAAGCTAAGTTTAAAGGTTGCAGATTTATGACACCTAATCCCCCTTCGGTCTTAGCTTTGCACACTGAACCCCAGTTAACCAAGCTTTTAGATTTAGAAGAATGTTGGTAAGAGCCCCAAAGAAAATTGCATTTAATTTTATTCATTGCTTTAAGGAGCCAACTAGGGAGTTTAAAAGGATAGAACATAATTCATTAGAGTGAGTCTTCCTCTTATGGATAGGGACTTATTTTTCCATATAGCCAGCTTTCTAGATAAAGAATCTAGAAGAGGTTGACATTCCTTTCTAGACAGAGAGCCTTTCTTTGAGAGGGAGGCCAAGATAAAAGAAGGGAACAAAGCCGTTTGAGCTAAGCTTATTTGCCAAATGAGCACCTCTACTTGGAACTTTCCCAAGTTAGTAGAGGGTGGATTTAGACAGATTAATATAGAGACCAGATATGCTTCCAAACATGAAGAGGATAGATTTGAGGGTGAGAATGTCTCTATTGTCAGCTTTGCAGAAAATTAGGGTGTCATCGGTAAATTGGAGAAACCTAATAGAATTCAACTCTCCTTTAAGATTAAGGTCCGAAAGGTCACCAGCAGAGTAGCTGACTGAGATCATCTTATTGAGCACATCCACCACCAATAGAAAGAGCATAGGCGAGAGGGGGTCTCCCTGTTTAAGACCACGATGACATTAAAAATAGGAAGATGGGGAACCATTAACAAGAACTGCTAATTTGGAAGAGGAGAGGATGTGGGAGATCCAGAGACACCATCTGGGGCCGAATCCTCTGCCTTTAAGGAGAGATAAAAGAAAACTCTAATTTACACAATCGAAAGCTTTGAAGAAGTCTACTTTAATTGTGCAAAGTTCCTTTTTCCCTGAAGAGCAACTATTGATCATTTCATGAGTAAGAAGAACAGGGTCTAGGGAAGATTTGTCGTTTTGAAAAGCTGATTGAGAGTATTAGAAGTCTACTTTAATTTATGCATATTTAAAGAATACAACTACATGAGTTTAAATTTTGGCTCATAAACAGCCTAAAAATATAGTACATTATACTATAAAATTGTAATATTAAAGTTCCATCATTACTTTGGAGTTTTGATGAACCAAAATAAAATTTAAGTATCCAGCTAACAACTCGAAATGTGCATCGGTCATTGTGTTTATTATAGAAATAGAAATAAAGATTTGTGTCTTGTCGAGCAACTTGTATTTAGTACCTATATTGTGTTTAGCATTCTGTTCTTAAAAATATTAACTGGTGATATTTTGAATTTTTTTTTAAATAAATGAAGACATATAACTCGAATTGACTGAGAGCATTAGAAGTGACTAGTGATCCAATTATTATTTAATTATATAACCACTCATCCAAGCAATTAAAATTTAGATATGGTCATCCAATTAAGAGTTAAATAAATACAATCACTGTCCATCCAATTAACCGACTTGAATACATGATGGACGACCATTTTCACATGACACAACTAACAATATATAATTTCATTGTGAACGGACCTGAGCAGGCCCACGAAGAGAAAGCAGGTCCGGATTTAATATAAATAGGAGCTTATTATTTCTAGAGTTTTGGGTGAGAAGAGAAAAGGAGGGTTTTGACGGCTACAAAAGGGAGATTTTTTTTAGATCTAGATCTGAGATTTTGAGGAGAGAAAAGAGAGAGCTTGGAGTGGTTTTTACAAGAGAGAGATCAATTTTTTTGAGTAAAAAGCATAGCCTTTTCTTTGGGACGAGCTTGTGGGTTGTATAAGTCGTCGGTGTTCTCCTTCATAGTGGAATCTCCCCTTCCCCTTCCCCGTGAACGTAAGCAAGTTTGCCGAACCACGTAAATCTCATGTCTTTACTGTTTTCTGGGTGTTTGGCTATTGCTTGTAGGTTCCATCGACAAGTCAATCCTAGAACTGATGAGAGGAAGAGTGTATATTTTCACTTTGTTGAGATATTTTACTTTCTGTTCTTATTTCTTTTGTGAAACAGGAATATAGAGGTTGGCTTGAGTTTTTGTGATAACAAAAATCAAGGTTTTCTCTCGGGTTATATCGCTTCCGCGACGTGAGTGCGTGACTCTGTACCCAATATTCATGATAAGCCTTTAGTTAGTAGGTCTAGGCACCAAATTTACATATTCAATGTGAAACTATATTTGCCAAAATATCTACCATCTCTTTCCTTTATCATTAAGGTATTTAGCTAACGAACTAGACGCGGCCAAGTTATATCTTGATCAAAGTCCAATCAACAGACCACAGGACATTTGGACTTTTCTGGGACCTTATTTGAATAAGTCGCATCTCACACCACCACTTTAAGTTCAATCTACTTTTTCTCTTTTTGGTGTAATTAGTTCAAACTACATCAAACCTTAGTTCTAAATGGACTTAAAACTAAGGTATTTATTATTACTACTGAGGCAAATATAGTAGTATTTGATTTGATATAAAGCTGTTGGTATTTATTTGTAAAAACAAGGTAGTCCACATCTATTATGAAATAATGTGGATGTCCATTTAGTTTCTCAAGAAGTTGATATTCCCCTAGTACATTAATCTTCTTCGTAGAACAACACAATGCATGTTCTTGAAAGACTAAGTTTATGAATGAGTAATTAATATTTAATGTATTATTATTTTAGTTTGTATATAAATAGAGGTATTCCTACCTCACTTTGATATAGCAACGAAGAACGAATGAAATAAATTTTTTCTCTACTTCTCGTCTACCTTTTCTTCTCTACTTCATTAGTTTTACAATACATTATCAGCACAAGACTCTACCATTGAAACAATCTTCTTCAAGTCCATTAGATTCATCGTTGGGCACGTGTTGATATTTTGGATAAACTTTCGATGTATAATTTCTCTTTCCAATTCAATTCATTTTTCACTATGACTAACCTTACAAAACAAAAATTTATGCCACTTGATATTTCTGGAAAGAACTATTTATCTTGGATGTTAGATGTTAAAATACATCTTGATGCAAAAGGTCTTGAAAATACTATTGTGGAAGAAAATGAGACATCAAATTAAGACCGTGCCAAATCTATGATTTTCCTTCGCCATCATTTGGATGAAGGATTAAAAACTGAATATCTAACTGTGAAAGATCCACTTACTATGTGGAATAATTTGAAGGAGAGATTTGACCACCTGAAGTTGGTCGTGCTCCTAAAAGCCTGGTATGACTGGCTTCACTTAAGGCTACAAGATTTTAAATCAATTAGTGAATATAATTCTACAATGTATAAAATTACCTCTCAATTGTAATTGTGTGGAGAAAATGTCACTAATGACGATATGTTAGAAAAAAACATTCTCCACCTTTCATGCCTCGAATATGCTCCTGCAACAGTAATATCGAAAGAGAGGATTTAAGAAATACTCTGAATTGATTTCATGCCTCATTTTGGCTGAACAAAATAATGAATTATTATTGAAAAATCATGACTCCCGACCTACTGGTTCTAGCCCATTTCCTGAAGCGAATGCAACTAAATCTCAAAATCATGGTCGTGGATGTGGACATGGCCGTGGAGGAGGCCAAGGACGTAGCTGTTATCATGGACGAGGTCGTGGCAGATATGTGCCTTATAAGCACATTGATCATAGCCGTGGCAGAAAGACAAAACAACTCCCAGAAATGGGACAATAATGATATGAAAAGTAAAGAAAAGAAACATTATCAGGAAATATGCTACCGGTGTAGAATAGAAGGCCATTGGTCCCATACCTGTCTTACGACAAAACATCTTGTTTACCTCTATCAAACATCATTAAAAGGGAAAGGAAAAATTGCCGAGACAAATTTTATTGATCAAAACAATTTTTATGATGATCTTGATGATATCACACACCTCGATGTAGCTGATTTCCTTGAGCAACCTGAAGTTACGAAATGATCCAATGATAAATACCCGACATTTTGAATTTTGTTATTTTCGCATCTTTTATGTAATTTTCTTTATGAATTTTATAATTTATTGATAATTGTCTTTGTCATTTCTTCCTGAAGAAGAAATGGATGCCAAATATTTGGGATCAAACAATGGTGATGATAATACTTGTCTCATTAATAGTGCTACTACACACACTATACTTAAAAATATGAAGTATTTTTTTCATTTGAAACTGGAAGAAACAAATGTTAACACAATAAGTGGTAGTGCTAAATTAATTAATGGCTCCGGAAGAGCCACTGTATTTCTCCCATGTTGATGCTCGTGAACAAACAGTCGATGAGGGTTTCCCGCAGTCGGATGCAGCTTCGATCCTGGCGACGGTGGGGAAGAAGGAGAGGATGAATGTTGGAGCGGACTCCTCCTCCGACTTTATGCCCGATTCTGAGCACGCGGGGTGGGCTGATAACCTGCACATGCAAGAATCGTAGGAATACGGGGCTAGTTTCCCCCGTGGTACCTCCGACGGTCAAGTCAGTTGATGAACTTGGGGAGGGTTTGTTGTGAGGCCCCTGGGTCATTGAGGTCATTGCAGGGGTTTTTTTCTCTTGGAATTAAAATAAAAAAGAGAGTAAAATTAAGGTGCAAGAAGAAGTTGCCAGCCTTCTACCTTTACCTTCCTTACCTCCTTTTATAGCCTCCTTGCCTCTGGGAGTTTGACCCTCGGCTTTTGTTGACTATGCACATGAGACGGTTTGAAAGGTGAACAGGCAGGCTGCTGAGTCATCTTTCTTCCTCCAGGTGTCGGCAGGCGACTGGGAGGGAAGTCACTCGGTGTCAGGGGAGAGAAGTCTTCTCAGTGCTCTGGGTTTGTCAGAGTAGACAGGTATAGGGTAGGTCGACTGTGTGGCCGTCCTTCTTTCTCCAGGTGGAGGCTGGGAATTGGAGGAGAAGTCACTTGTGTACAGAGATACATCATGACAATTCTCTGGGAAATGACTTGTGAGTGGAATAGGCGGCTTGTGTAGGAGATCCTTGTCAGAGCGTATATCCTGATGGGACTGATCAATACTGTAGCTTCGAGTGACATTTGAAGTGATCCTGGTCAGATCTTATCCCTTTAGTCGAGGCGGGTTGATCCGTGAGTCATCACTTGGTTGTCGACCGACAACCAAGTGAGTTTTGGAACGAGGGCGCCATCAAGACGTCCGCTCGAGGAGTCGTCTTAATTGCGGAGGACCGACTGGTCCCGCGCTTCGAGTCGGTTATGACGACTCTTGGTCGAGAGAGGGCTCGCCTGCTTGACTGGTCAATAGACTTGACCTCGGTCCGTGCTTCTGAGTTTCTTGAGCCGGTCAGGACCATGGCTTTTTGGGCCTTTATAGTCAATCTTTCGACGTTCTTATCTCTAGATGGTAAATTACCATAACATCCCCGAAGGAACTAAAATTGTCATAAATAATGCACTACTCTCGATAAAGTCTCGAAGAAATTTGCTAAGTTTTAAAGATATTTGCCGAAATGGATATCATATCGAGACGATGAATGAGACAAAAGGTGAATACTTATTGATTACAAATACCATTTTTGAGAAGAAATGCGTATTAGAAAAACTGCCTTCTCTATCTTCTGGTTTATATTATACAAAAATAAGTGCAGCTGGAATGTATCACCTTGAAGACCAGAAGTCTACTAATCCCAATGATTTTATGATTTGGCATGATCGCCTTGGACATCCTAGTTCTATAATGACGAGGCGAATAATTACAAATTCACATGGCCATTTATTGAAAAATCAAAAAAATGCTAAATTCTAATGAATTCTCATGTGTTGCTTGCTCACAATGGAAGTTAATTGTTAGACCATCACCAACGAAGTGGGAACTGAATCCCCTGCATTTCTAGAACGAATTCATGGTGATATATGTGGGCCTGTAGATCCACCATGTGGACCATTTAGATATTTTATGGTACTAATTGATGCATCAACAAGATGGTCATATGTAAGTTTATTATCTAGTCGCAACCTAGCGTTTGCGAGATTGCTTGCTCAGATAATTAAATTGCGAGTACAATTTCCTGATTATCCTATTAAGAAATTTCGTCTAGATAATGCTGGTGAATATTCATCACATGCATTTGATGATTATTTCATGGCTATTGGGATAAATGTTGAACATCTTGTAGCTCATGTTCATACATAAAATGGTCTAGCCGAATCATTTATTAAACGACTTCAATTAATTGCAAGACCATTGTTAATGAGGTCTAAGGTCTAGCCGAATCATTTATTAAACGACTTCAATTAATTGCAAGACCATTGTTAATGAGGTCTAAACTTCCTTTATCTACTTGGGGACATGCTACGACTTCAATTAATTGCAAGACCATTGTTAATGAGGTCTAAACTTCCTTTATCTACTTGGGGACATGCTATATTACATGCATCAACACTTATGAGAATTAGGCCGACAAGTTATCATATTTATTCTCCCTTATAATTAGTTCTTGGTCACGAGCCCAATATTTCTTATTTAAGAATTTTTGGTTGTGTGGTATATGTTCCTATTGCACCACCTCAACGTACTAAAATGGGCCCTCAAAGAAGATTGGAGATATATGCCGGGTATAAATCACCTTCTATAATTAAATATGTTGAACCATTAACAGGTGATTTATTTATTGCAAGATTTACAGATTGTCATTTTGATGAATCACATTTTTTGACATTAGGGGAGGTAAAGGTCAACCGAAAAAGGAAATTACTTGGAAAATATCATTAGACTTTCTTGATCCTCGTACAAAAGAATGTGAACTGAAAGTTTAAAGGATTATACATTTACAGAAAATTGCAAACCAATTACCGGATGCTTTTAGTGATTCTAGAAAAATTACTAAATCGCATATTCTAGCAGAAAATGCTCCGATTAAAATTGATATCTCAGAAGGACAAATTAAAAGTGATAACGAATCTAAAGCACGCCTGAAGCGTGGTAGACCTCTTGGTTCCAAAAATAAGAATTCTCGAAAGAAAAGAGGATCGAATGATCAAAATATTGCTAATGACAAAATTCAACCTCTTGAAGAGGTCGCTCCTGAAGAGCCAACTCCTGAAGAAAATAAAACTTTAATAAATTTTGTTATTACGGGAAAGAAGAGTTGGAACCGAAGAGAAGTAATTGTCGATAATGCATTTGCATATAATGTAACACTTGATATTATGGAAGATGACGAGGATCATGAACCCAGATCGGTTGATGAATGTCGGCGAAGAAATGATTGATAAAAATGAAAAGATGTGATCCAATCTGAATTAGATCCACTGGCTAAACGATAAGTTTTTGGATCTGTAGTCCAAACACCTGAAGGTGTAAAGCCAGTAGGATATAAATGAGTATTTGTGAGGAAAAGAAATGAGAAAAAATAAAATTATGAGATATAAAGCAAGACTTGTAGCCCAATTATTTTCACAAAGACTAGGATTTGATTATGATGAGACATATTCTCCAGTAATGGATGGAATTATATTTAGATATCTTATGAGTTTAGCAGTACATGAAAAACTTAATATGCGTCTGATGGACGTAGTCACTGCTTATTTATATAGAATATTAGATAATGATATCTATAGGAAAACCCCTGAAAGATTTAGCATGCCTGAAGCATGTAAATCAAATCCTAGAGAAATGTACTCCATTAAGTTGCAAAGATCTTTTTATGGACTCAAACAATCTGGATGAATGTGGTATAACCATCTTAGTGAATGTTTAGTGATTAAATTCTTCAATTGTAACAGAGCAATATAAAGTATTCATTACTTTTGAATTATAAGAAAAAGTCTTTTTGTGTTGAGGGATCCATTTATCCATATGAATTTCAATAATGAATCCTCCTTTATCCTCAGTAGGGTTATGATATTCGTGTTTGACACACTCCCAAAAATCAAAATCAGTAGATAATAGAAAGATTTTCATGCGTGTTTTTCAATATGTGTAATTGGTGCTGTCAAAAAGTAGGAGACGATTGATGGTGTGCCCTTCAGATAAGGCTAAAGCGGTGGTAAGACTTAATATCTTATCCTAGGTTGTGATACCTAAATATGAGTAACGAGGCTCCGATACCAATTATTAGAACTGGGATGCAATCCTAGAGGGGAGATGAATATGATTGCTAGATATTTTTGAGCAGACTCAAAAAATGCAATGAAAAAATAACAAGCAAAAAAGTAAAAGCAAACCAACACAAGAACACAAGAGATTTTTATAGTGGTTTAGATAAAAATCCTACGTTCACTTTTCCTGCTTGTGAATGACCTTCCTCACTATGACTAAAGTTCACCTAAATCACAACCCGATTCAGTAGGCTTCAAAGGTCGTATCCTGAAATCTACCCGAAACCATTCGTCTAACCTAACTTTTTACAATAATCGTAAAGAAACCTAGCAATAGCTAGCCCAATCCTCAATTAACCCGGCTTGAGTAAGCCGTCAAACACAAGTTTGAAATACAACCAACCAAAATAATTAAAGCACGAAAAGAACAATTTTATAGCATTTTATCATACTGTTCTTCAAATCGATGAAGATGAAGATCCATGAAGAAGCGGTATAGCAATTTGTGTAGGGCACTCTTCTCATTGACTCAAATTCTGATGAAAAGCACGCCGATAAGAAGCTGAATGAGACTTAGGGAATTTGATCAACTACCTCTCAAACCCAAGAATAAAGGTCTCTCCTTTTGTGTGTTTGCCTCCTTAACCTTCGTTATAAATTATGATCTCCAACTCCCTTTAAATAGACCTTGATAGAATAGGAAATAGATGTCCAAATCTGAATGCAAATAGGACATCAAACGGATCGACTAACGACTGAGATTAAATCTTTAAAAACTGTAAAATTTCATCATAACCATCAATGTTGGATCATAGTCATTGATGGTCCCTTGATGATCATTGATGGTTCAACTGTAACCATCGATGATGCTGATTCTGATTTCTGTATTTCTTCGATCGTCTTCTGTAACCATTGATGATGGGTCACTGTAGACCAGCGATGATGCCAATTACTATTTCTGTTTTTTGCCAATTAGCTCCTAAAATCATCGATGAGATGCTTGACCATCGATGGGTGCCTCTTGACCATCAAATGTTCGAAGGCTGAAATCAACATTCATGTTGATTTTTTGCATCGTTTCGAACCACATCTTTCTCGTACCCGCTTATACTTGAAATATATCATCTCACATAACATTATTATTACTCAAACAGAAGATATTGCATGAACAACATTCTTACAACAACAACATATATCTGCTCTCACGGTCTTCGATATTTATTTTAGCTGGGGTAAAAAAATGATATAGGAGAAATAAACCTTACAAATGTCTATTAAAAGATTCATTCGCGTGAGAAGGGAAGCGTATCTAAAACTACACAAAACAGGATTCGCCCCCTTGCCTCAAAATCCTAAAAGGATTCAGCCCATAACCCAGCCCGGCCCACGAAAAAACCTTCTCGAAATCCGAACTCCGCCGTCCGATTCAAATTCCGCGTGTCTCGGCTCTCACGTTCCTGTCGCGTGACCCTCCGCCACGCGTCCGCCCTATATAAACCTTAACTCCCCATCTCTCGTTCCCTTTCTCTCTCCCTTCTCTCGCTTTCTCTCTCTCTCTAAAACCCAAGAACTCGCTCTCACTTCAAAACCTTGATCGATCTCTAAAACCCTAGATCTACACTCGAATTCTGTTATGTTTCCGGTGAGATTGGGACTGGATCCGGCCACTTGGTTCAGAATCGATCAGCAGCGGACGCAAATGCTGGTTCAGGTAATTGATTTGGTTCAGTGAATGATTTTTTTGGTTGATTTTTTTACTGAATCTTTGTTAGATTTTCTTTTGTTCTTGGGTTAGTTTATGGTGAATGAGGGTTTGGAGCCGTCGCAAGAGGATGAGATGAAAAGGCGAGATGTGATCAAGCAGCTCAAACAGGTCTTTTGGTTACATAGATTATTTGTTTTGATCCTTTTATTGGTAAAGTTTAGCTTCCTCTTGCAGAGAAGATTAAAAAGAAAGCTTTAAAAGTTGTATATTTCTTGTTCAAAACTTGATTTTTTTTGGGAATGTGGTTTCTTAAATATCAGTTCCCCACTGATAAGCCTTAAAATGGCAAAAATAATTTACTTTTATTTACTGACGAATAGAAAATTACTGTATTTATTGGTTTTGGTTATTTCGAGTACTCAAAAAGAAAGAGCGGGCTTTGGAACAGAGGTATGGAAACAAAATAGATGTTCTTTATTAATCAAAAAGAAAACTTTGTGAGGGTAAACTGGTGCCTCCGTATGTATGAGGGAATTAAAGAGGTCTTTTTGATGCTTGTTCTAGTGTTCACTTTAGCGGACTTGCCAATTATCAACTAGACAACTATATCGCAAGGATGTTTTGATCGTTAAGTAACTGAGTTTGCAGTATTTGATACATCACTTATTGAACTGTTCCTGTCCAAGTGTCGCAATCATATGTATACGAATATTAAAAAAGCTGTTTGCTAGATCCATGGTTAGTGTCCAGTCTATAAAACTCAATCAATAAGTGACTGTATAGCATGGGCATTTCTATTACAAATTGTGTTAGAAATGTGTTTGATACGACTCATCTAAGATGCTTCTGGCAAAGTGGTGCATTCATATGTATGAGGATATTACGAAGCAGTTCAGTAGATGCATCCTTGATATTTAATTTACCAGACGCAATAGGGTGAGCAACCATCTAGCATGAGCACATCTATCATGATGTATCTGTATCCGGCATTTGTCCTTTTTTGTCCTTGTCTGCCTTTTGGGCGCCTTTTGGTTATGACTGCTTTAAGGCGTGATCTTGCAGGTGAAAAGCGTCTCTACCGCTTATGCCTGCTGCTATGGCCACGGCCGCAGCGGAGTAGGAGCACTTACACTTTTTAGTCTGCTTTTTAACAACATTGTAAAACTTATCACTTTCTGGAATTAAGTCACTTTCCTGTTATGGCATATAGTATAGCAAAACTTTTTCTTTGTACCTCGTGAGATGTTGAATTTGCCACTAGCAGTTGACAGTTGTCACCCATATCATTTGTTCATGAAGATGAATTCAAGAGAATTTACTTCGCGACAATGTAATGTTTGACTTTGTGTATTTGGCTGTCTTTTGAGAACTAAATAAGTTAATACTTAGTGATATAATTCTTTAGTGGATTTGGCTTGGAAGATAGCCATACTATGATCGTCTAAGTGAATTCCTCAAGAAACAAAGAATAGTAAACGAGGACATAAAATTGCTGGGAAGTGTATTATAGGTTGGTAAATATTTAAGATCTTTGTTAGAGGGTACTTGAATGTAGCTCCTAGAAAGCTGGCTGCTATTGCTGAACAGTGGAATCTAAGGTTGTCAATCTGAAGGAGAACATCAGTACAAATGTGATGCGTGATAGCTTACTTGCGATGTGTCCTTGGATGGTGGACGTATATGCTCAGCTTGGGAGTTCATGGGATTACATGAGATAGGATTTTCTCCATGTTAACAGCCGAGAAATTATTTGTGCTCATAGAAATTGGCTGAAAGAAAAACCTTCTAAGGTTGTCAATCCAAAGAAGAACTTCAGTACAAATGTGATGTGTGATAGATTACTTGCGATGTGACCTTGGATGGTGGATGTATATTGCTCAGCTTGGGAGTACATGGAATTACATGAGACAGATTTTCTCTATAAGCTAAGAGCCGAGAAATTATTCTTGCTCATAGAAATTGGCTGAAAGAAAACCTTCTGAATAGTATTGGAAATTCTTGTGATGTTGCATTGTCTAGCTCATTATGATTGAAAGCTTTTCCTTCGTTAGATAACTACCAAGATGACAATCTTTGTGTTCGTAGAAATTAGCTGAATTTATATGTACAACCTCCTAAATATTATGGGAATTTCCAATCGTTGTGGACAAGCTAAAAAACAGAGTCAGTTTCTTTAAAATCCTACTATTTAGCTCCTATAAAATAGAAAATGAGAGAGCCGAAATAATGTGATGTATCAAACGATTTTTTTATGCAGCTAACTACATGCATTTTAGCTATTAAGAAGTTTGGAGGCCGTAATTTGACACTTTTGGGTTTCAGAATAGAAACATGAATTGTTGTGGCAAGAGTACTCTTTAGCTAGTGAGAATGGACCTTGCTAATTAGCTTTGATAAGCTGCCATATTTCTTTTCCCAAGGTGGAAGAACTGGAAGGAGAATCCTATCAGAACAGCCCGCATGCGACAGGCTGTACTGACACATAGCGGGGGGACATTTGCCCCCATCTATTCCCTCTGTAGATCGGAACAGCGGCCATATGCTGACTGTGTTGATAGAATGCAGACTCTAAGAATCGGGAAAGATGATATAAATTCATCTACACAAAGAATCACCCGCTATAGATGCTAAGTACTTGGAAACAATGGCCTAGTTGAATGCATATTTATTTTACAGCTTTTATGCTGCCACATGCAATTTGATGGGTGTCAATTTACAAACTTCACAATAATTCTCAAATCCTGACCTTCAAATATAAAACTTATGAAATAACATGTCCTCACACCATAGTCATGTGAGCGTACTAGATGTTTGCTATATTAGACAGTTGTATTTTTCAGATAATACTGATCTCTTGTTGTGCAATTTAACCAAGATCCAATTTGATCGCTTTCGTCATGTAAGATTTTGTACAACCTCTCTCTCTCTCTCTCTCTCTCTCTCTCTCTCTCTCTCTCTCTCTCTCTCTCTCTCTCTCTCTCTCTCAATAGAATGAAATACTGAATCTGAGAGCATGCAGTACACTTAACAAATTACTGTATGGCACATATTATCTTCTTCATGTCTACAATATCAACACTGATATGTAGTAATATAAATATTAATTATGTTTTAATACTTCATGCTACATATATTGCAACACATTTATGCTAAAGCTGAATATCCCATGTGGATATAAGAGATTCTGGTTTATAACTTCAATTGTTTTGGATTAAAAAAAAAATTCTCTAGAGGGTCCTCTACAAGGAAGGAAGAAGGTGACGTTTACAACCACTTTTTTTAATGCAATCAGTAGACAAAACCAAGGCAATCAATAAAAATCAGGGTAAACAGTTAAAACATCAATAAAAACGAAATCGATCCTAAAAACGAAATCGATCCAATCAGTGTAGAAAGCAGTCAATCATCAACCTCAAAATCGATAATGGGACTCAAGTCACATATTTCCCTCCCTATATGATTTTCTATGGGGCCCTCTATATGATTTCTTACAATTGTTCCTTACCTTCACGTCCTCTTTCCTATTTATTTTTATTCATCTATATTTTTTTCTCTTTTAGTCTTGTCATGATGTTACCCTTCTTGCAGATTGTTTTGGCATGGATAATGAAGGTTGCCTGGAAATACGGACTTCCTAATGAACTAATTTCAAGCACGACAGCGACAATCTTGACATATGGTTCATATGGTTTAGGGGTAAGCATATGCTCCCTGCCCTCTGAGTGGACTGGAATAGAATTGCTTTCCTCTTTTGCTGTTTCTGCATATTTTCTTAAGCAGTTATTACTCCTCTAGAAGCAAGCATACTGAATATTCCTATTTTTGTGGTATATATCTTAATCAATTTATTCTATGCTGAGATAAGGAATAATGTTGGCAAAAAAGATTTAGAAGGCCGCCTCTGCGGCTATGTTGAAGTATATTTATGATCATTGTATTAAGCACTTGTTATACACTTCCATTTTGCCACAATGCACGTATTTGTTGGGTATGCACCCTTATGTCTGATTATGCAAACATATGTTTTTTCCCTTAAACCCAGTCCACTATCCAATTAGACCCGGCAGTCATAAATGTATAATCTACTCGGTTTTTGTATTGAGAAAATTGTCATAATTTTCATCTTTAATAATGTTGGAACATTTATAATATACTTGCAAAGGGTTTAAAAAATCAAATTTCTGTGTGAGTCCATATAATTTGATATATCGAGAATGTATTATGGACTAATGGACTTCAAAATCAAGGTGTCTTACAACGTTTTAGAGGAACTGCCTTTTTTTTATTTCTATATCTATATTTTCTTCTATGCATAACCATTATTGATTAGGAATGTAACTGTAAACATCTCTGTTCATTTGTTTAGTTATTGAGCTACCAGGACAATGGTTATTTTTGTCATCATTTATTGATCTGTTCTAGAATTTATCTCCTGATTTTTTTTGTAAAATTTAGTAAATCTGACTGCAATATAAACTTTCTTATTAAGTATAATATGTTACTTAAAATATCTATATTCATTTTTGACTGGGCATTTTTGAGGTGTGGGGCATCATGGCCATTGAATCGAAATTGGAATTCATTTGCTGCCCTGTTCTTGTAATATGAGTCCTATATGGCAAATCCATCTTACATTATCTGTTTCACATGATGCTTTTTCCTCCATATTTTGGATGCCTCTACTCCGGTCATCTATGTATGTTACAATTCTTGTGGTCTAAATATAGTATGTTCTTCTCATCGGCTTTTTATACGTTCCATCTAGTTTGATTGTACTTATAGCATTCAGATTTGAAGAATCAAGTAGGTTATGTCAATGTTTACTTTTGATGTGCAATATGCATATGTAGAAAATGTCAGATGATAGATTTGTGCATTTGCAATTAAGTGCTTAGAACTTTATCCAAAATAAATTTACATCAGAGATGATTTCTTCAAATTGTTTCAACCATAAATTCTTCTTGTGAATTGTGTTTACTACCATCACTTTTTAGCTGTAGTTTATATTTTGTATCATCTTCTGTGGGGACCATGATTTCCTTTCTTCAGTAATAATTTGGTTCAATCTTCAAAAATCTAGTTTAATTTCCTTGTCTGTTTCTTTGTTTTGTTGCTCTAGTTTTTTTGGTAACTGGAACTGAAATTTATTCTTCCTTGGGTATATTATTCAGGTTCATGGATCCGACTCTGATATAGATGCGTTATGTGTGGGTCCTTACTTTGCAAACTTGGAGGTAAGTTTCTTTTTTTGGAGTCTTCCACATAAAATTATAGTGCAGTGGTAGTTAATTCTGGAAATCTGATTATCATTGTGCAGGAAGACTTTTTTGTTTTTCTGCGTGACATGCTTCAGAGTAGACCTGAAGTATCGGACATTATTTGCATCAAAAGTGCCAAGATCCCTCTCATGCGTTTTAAGTACAATGGGATATCAGTTGATTTTCCTTATGCCCAGCTTTGCTCTGCCTCGGTTCCTGATGTAAGGGTTTTTGTTGTTGAAGTGGATACTTATTCTTATTTTCTTTTTGTACAGTTCACTGAGATCATGGAGAGATGATTTCGCCACCTAGAATCAGTGATGTAAAATATTTTATTTATTTATTTATTCTAAATATTTGTCATTTTACTTTGTCCATATCATATTTTATGTTTGTTTGCGCATGTAAGGACCTTCCAGTAGTTTTTTCTTCTATAGAGTAGTGTGCTCATCTGATGACTTATAGTCTGTTGGCATTCCGGCCTTCAGTTGAAACAGTAACATTTGTTTGCATGTAGGAGGTAATACAAAATTGAACCTGGTCTGTGAAATATATGCGTGCACACATGTACACGTGCATGCATGCGTGTGTTCTTTGTGTCTGCATAGGAAAGAGGTGTATAGGAAAAATATCCTATGATATGCTGATGCATTTGCAGTGTGGAACAAAGCACATCTTACTAAAAATCAGAAGTTGCTTTAGTAGCAACAAAAGATTATTCATTTCAGTTGTTCCTGATCAAAATTTGAAATATTAATCAAGTTATAATATGCAAGGTAAACTACTAAACCATTTAATCTTAGTATAATTTTGTTTTCCGTAATCAAGTAAAGTAGGAAAGGAATCAAGAATTAAGAATTTTCTCCTAATGAGGGAGAACACATACCCTATCAGCTGCTTCAATTGTCGTTGCTGTCCTGGCTATGGGCTCAAGTATCTAGAGTGCCTGATACAACTGAGGGAACCCGTAAACGAGAACCATTATGTTCGAGGATCTTTCAGATATTCCTACCCAGTATTAATAATCTGAACCCTTCAACAATCTTTGTGAGCCCGTTTCACCTTGAAAAAGAAGTCTTTTAGATTTGGAGGTACAAAATTTTTTTTGACGTAGAACTTCTGAGCAAAAATTTCCTAAAATCAATGTATGATTCTAAGTAGGAGATTTTTTGAAGATATAACCCAATTGTATAACAGAGTGAAAAAAATGTTATGCATTCTTTCGAACCATATTATGTGAGAAAGCACAATTCCACATATCAACTTAAATAAAACCCAAAATATCAGTGAAGATCAAGTCCCTAGGGCACCATAGCCTATCAACTAGGCTATCGAAATCCTGGATATACAAAAGTTAAGGCCAGTAGCTATAACTAGTAATTTTTTATTTACTCGATTGATTTTCTAATATCATGAATAAACTGTGCAAAAGACACGTGAGGGTCAAAGATCAGTTCATAGTTATTCAGGAAGTGTAAGGCATCTTCAGCATTTTGTAAAATATATTGCCTATTTTTTGTGTTTTTTCAAGTTTTTTCACTCTTCATAATCCTCAACAAATTCTGCATTGTGTGAAAATTGATATGTCATAGTAATAAATTTCATATTGGATATATAATATATATATATATATATATATATATATATATAGATAGAGAGAGAGGAGAGAGAGAGAGAGAGAGAGAGAGAGAGAGAGAGAGAGAGAGAGAGAGAAACTTATGTCAACTTAAGTGGACGTCGCAATAAGTTTCTTAGTCATTGATTTTCACTTGATTGAGATATACTGTGGACGATCCGTTCCGTTGAACTTGATCTACATATTTTAAAATGCCTAACACACCAAATTTGGGGTGAACCGCGTCGTGGTTTGACCATTCATCCACTCGTATCAATTTTAACGTGGTTTCGAATGAATAGAACTTTTTACATGCTCGACGGAGGGTCAAAACCATTGACGGGTTCACCGCTAAAATTTGGTGTGTTGGTTTTTATAATATATAGATTAAGTTCAACGGAGCGGATTATCGCACAATGTAGCTCAATCAAGTGAAATCAATGACTAAGAAACTTAGTGGACGTCCACTTAAGTTGACATAAGTTTTCTCTCGTCTCTCCTATATTATAATATATTATATATATATATATATATATATATATATATATATATATATATATATTATAATATATATATATAACAAATAAACTTTGATAAAGGCATGTAATTCATAGATCACTTCATAGTAATTCAGGCACTATAATAAGCCTTTGTATTTTGTAGAATTTATTTCCATTTTTTATTGACTTTCCATATTTTTTCATTCTCATCATTATCCTGCCAAATTCTGCACTGTGGGATAAGTGTTAAAGTCATTTAATAAATTTCATTGCATATGAAAGAATATATACAAAAATGTACACTGTCCGTACTTTAGCTCATGTCGTCCGCTTGTTACGAGGTTACCATTTTATAGGATGACCTTTTTCTTGCGGTGTTGTTCACTTTGTGTGTCTTTGTGAAACCGTGTGTGCATGTGCACATGCTTCTGAATCAGGCAGTTTTGCGAATACATGCTGTAGTGATTCCTTTGTTTTGGTTCCATATGTAAGCTTAAGCATCATTGGAGTACAATGTCAAACTGTAGCCCCAAATGTTTCGTCATTCTTCTTGGTCTAAGTTTCAACTGTTACCCTTTTTAATAGGATCTGGACCTCTTCGATCCCTATTTGGCTGTTGCTGACGAAACCAGTCTGAGAAGCCTATCTGGAGTGCGGGCCAATCGGAGAATTCTCGAATTAGTTCCAAATTTGAAGGTACGGCTTAAGCTTACTGTTAATACGGAAACATCTGTGCTGTCAACTGACCTTTTTTTAACTTCTTTTGCTCTTATTTACTTTTAAGTAGACATTGCACTTGCAATTAGTCTGGTGGAATGAGATTTTTTGAGGTTATTCACAAGTTAAATCTTTGCTGAAGATCTGCATACATCTTATTTCCTGTTAATGAAAGAATTGTTTATTTTGTCTGACTATTGGCTTTTAGTCTTATTGCGTCTTGTTTGATTTAACCCTCACAGTAGTCTTAGCCTGAAACTGGTTTTTTAATACATCTACTCGTTTGATTTAACCCTCACAGTAGCCTTAGCCTGAAACTGGTTTTTTAATACATCTACTGTTTTAAAACCTTTATGCTTGTGGATAGATTTACATAGATATTTTTATTGCACTTGGCTGTTGAGAGTGATACTTAGAAGGGTTATTTAGATATTAGTTACTCAAATATTCAATAATTCCATTTTATTCCCTTAAATCTCAATAATTGCTCATTAGTCCCTCAAATCCTATGGGCTCTTCCAATTTGGTCCCTTAATGACCAAAATACCGCTTATTTATGATTTCGTTTTTAAAAACTATCTTGTTTAAAGAAAGGGTTATTGGCACTTTGGTACTCTAAAATTTATACCCTTTTAACTTCGGTTATCCCATTTCTTTGACAATTTGATACCCTAAAGTTTACACCTTTTTTAAACCTGGATATCGTAAAGTTTTCTCTGATACTTTCTTATGATGAGGTTTATAGCTTGTTAACTTTGACACCCAAAAGTTTTGTTTTGGGCACTTTGGTACCCTAAACTTTTGGGTATCAAAGTTAAAGAATGTGTCAACTTTGAGGTACCAAAGTTATCTTTGGGGTAGGAAAGTTAAAAAATGTGTTAACTTTAGGATATCCTGAAGTGTCAAAAAAGATTTTGAGGTATTAGAGTCAAAAAGGTGTAAACTCTGGGGTACTAAAGTGTCATAAAAAACTCATGATAATAAAGTTTAAAAAGGTGTAAACTTTAGAGTGCCAATCTGCAATAATCCTTAGAAGAACATTACTTGACGATGTTTTGGTCATTGAGGGGCCAAATTGCAATAACCATAGGATTTGAGGGACTAAGGAGGAATTTCATGGATTTGAGGGACTGAAATGGAGTTATTGAAGATTTGAGGGACTAATATCTCAATAACCCTACTTTAGAATAATAGTCATCAACTTTTGGCAATTTGGATAATTCGGTCTCCGGCTGTGCGAAGTAATTTAGGTATGTAAAGGTAGAAAAATAACCTAATATTCTTGAATAGTGAGGGGGCCTAAACACGTATGCCACAGAATTTTTTCTGTTCCGGGGTCTAAGGGGGAAAAAACTGAGACCAAAGTCTTATGTAATCGATTATGGATACCACCTTACAACTTGAAAAGAACAGTACAGATTTAATTAAAAGGCCCTGTCTTGAGCTCTCCAGATATTTTTTCTTCAGAAATCAGTTCTTAGGGCGCTCCACAGAATTTTCTGTTTTTCGTCAGGGAACTGAGCTAGATTCTCTGTTACACAATACCAGCTTTGATTTCAATGAACAGGTACATGTTCTTGGTAAGCAATTGACCAGACGTAAGGCTTATATTTACCGTTGAGATTTCTATATGGCATTTGTCAACTGCTAACAACCCGTTCAAGTTTGCTATGGTTTCACATCCATTGCTTTGCTCCATACGACCATTATTGACCCAGTAGGAGCTGATTTTTTCCCCCTTTTCTGCAAATACTCGAACAATGAAGTTTGCAGACCTTGAGCTCAGCGGCGGAGGCAGGAATTTCAGAAGGTGGTTCAAACCAAAAGAGGGGAAAAGGTAGAATATGAACTGGGGTGAAATCTGGTCGAGGATGAGTGCATGAGGCGGAGGGAACACAGACAAATGAGGGCAGAGGGAATGCAGTCGGGTCAGATCTGGCTGGGTCTTCGCGGATGAGTGCGAAGAGAATGCTCATGAGAAGCCTAGAAGGCTCATTATCTGTTTGCCTTATGTTTGCGACTCACGAGCACAACGAAAGTGTTTTGAGAAAGTTTGAGGGACCTTGCATTTTACCCCTATGATTTATTATATAATTAACCCATTACCCTTGATTTTTTTATCTTCGGGGGTTTTTAATTTTACTTGCCCCTTAAATCATGCATATTTGCTAAACTACTCCAAATCATCAACTCTGGAAAGATGACCCACAAAATCAACAAATCATTAACTCTGACATGCTAGTTTGTAAACTACAATGTAATAATATCAACAAACAAATATTTACTTGCCAGTTACCATATCCGACAAGGTTGATGATTTGTTGATATGGGGGAGTACTTTTTTCCCCAAAGTTGATGATTTAGAGAGTAGTTTTGCAAATATTGAGATTTGAGGATAGTTTGCTAATGTTCATGATTTAATGGGAATGTATACAGAACACCCTTTATTTTTTGAAGGGCAGCTGGGCCCTTTTGGCCCCTACCTAGCTCCACTGCTTGAGCTATATCTTATGCATCTAAAAAACTGTTAGGATTAATTTCTTTTCGTAAAATTTTCTTTCTGAAAATTCAGTTTTCTATTATTTTTCTTTAAACCTATATTTGTCGTTTTGTTTGATAGAAAAATAATGCAGTGCCAGACTGAGGCTTACATTTGATTATTGATTTATTTCTGACCTTTGTATTTTCTGTCTACATTCAGAACTTCCAAACAGTTCTACGTTGTGTTAAATTATGGGCGAGAAGGCGTGGAATCTACTCTCATGTGAGTATTTTTCTCTTCTCGTATTATTGTGTTACTGTCATCATGGATATGAGAATTGTAGCCTATTATTATGTCACTGAAGTGAAAAATGTTGGTTATGTGGTGGTTTTGCAGTTACTTGGCTTCTTCGGAGGGATCCATCTGGCAATCCTTGTAGCTCAAGTTTGTCAGAGATATCCAAATGCCAGTGTAAACTCACTTATGTCTATTTTCTTTGAGTGTTTTTCTCGTTGGCCCTGGCCCCAACCCGTGATCTTGCTAGATAAGTCCATACCATTCAAGTATCCTGGTAATCGTGCCCTCATGCCAATCATGATGCCTTGTCCACCATTTGACTGGTGTAACTCTAACATCACAAAAAGCACGTTCAACAAGATTGACGCGGAATTCCAGCGTGGATTTACTATGACCAGGGTATGTTTCTGTTTATCTCACACCATATATCCATGATGCTTCTAGTTCAGGGTCCTTTCAACTTTCTATGGTAATATTGCCAAAGATGTTCTTTATATTCATTTGGGATAAATTTTTTTTGTTTATCCTTGAAACTAGTATTAGCGAGCCATAATTTTGATTTTATTTGAGTTCATGTTGATCTTTATAATTATTGTTTGTATGTAATGCATTTTTTTTGAGATTTACATGGTACTTAGTTGCTTGAGCTGCATGTTTGCCCTACATGTGTGAAGTCATTAGTGATCAATATTTTATAATAGTTTGATTAATCCGATCGCAACTTATTAGTACCAATTTTCCTTTGCTACACTCCAGCTCGTGATGTGTTTCAAATGGACAATTAAAAAAAATTAGAACACACCTGAACATGTTGTCTATTATCTTCTCCTCTACAACTTTGCCTCAATCCTTCATGCTCCAACAAAAGATTGGGACTTAAGGGAACGTTCACCTATGATGTGCATTGTTAACGTCCATGTGTGTTCTTTCCTCAGGACTTTGAGAGGGTTAATTTCGAATGGAGTTGCCTGTTTGAGCCTTTTCCTTACAGTAAGAAGTACATAAGCTTCCTCCGAATTTTACTCACCGCACCTGATGATGATGGATTAAGAGACTGGTCTGGCTGGGTAAAATCGCGCTTCAGAAGTCTTGTCCTCAAGGTAAAGTTTCCTTGTTCTCTCACTTAAATCATATTACACTTTCTTCTGTTGTTTCATGTAAAATTGTGTAAGTCCTTAATATTTCCTTGCAGCTGGAGACAGTGCAGGGGCATTGTGATCCAAACCCCACAGAGTACATAGATCACAAGATTGCTGACCCTAACGTTGTATTCTACTGGGGCTTATCAACTAATGGAAGCAATTACATTGATGTTTACTCTATTAGGGAGGATTTCATGAAGAGTGTGAATAAAGATATTTACAGTGACACAAGTAGTAAAAACTATAAGTTAGAGCTATCGGTTGTTGAATCCAGTCAACTTCCCAAAAACTTGGACCTCGCTGATACTTGAGGATAGAGGAGTTCTGTACATGCTTACAGCTTATTTTGGGAGTAGAGATACCCTTGGGAGCTAAGGAAGTCTCCTCCATTTATACCAAGAATCAACATTTCTCAAAGGATCCTCATGTTTGGGGTGATTCTATGTTTAGATTGTCACAAAAAGATGAAGGGGGTAATTATTTTTCTTGTGTTACCCTATGAAACTGTATATGTTAAATTAAAAAAAAATGTTATCTGTTGGAGCTTACCGTCACCCTTTTTAGCAACCACCGGATCCTGTTAACGGGCCGGAGGCGGGGCTGATTGTTATCCTCTATTGTTTTTGTACAGAATTTAAAGAGGTGTGTCCTTAACCTTTTGTTGTTGTTGTTGTTGCAAATTGTATGTACAAATGTTTGTAATCTTTAATAGAAAGAGGCAACATTTTTTGAAGCTTCATGGGTAACAGGTTGTGCTTCTTGTGTGAAGCGGGCCGATTGTGAAGAGATTTTGCTAGAGCTCATGCTCATCCTTTTCGAGAGTTAAAAACTCCAGTTTTCTGCCTGCTCGCGATTGGTGTACAACTTTCCGAAAATATATTGAAAAATGAGAATATTTAAGCTATTTAATTCAACGGCGCCAACCACAATGTACTGATGGAGTTTAATGCTGCATGCCCTGGATTAATTTAAGCTATTAATTCAACGGCGCCAACCACAATGTACTGGATGGAGTTAATGCGAGAGGAATGTGGCCAGAGTTTATGACGACAATGTGGTTGTAATAGGTTAACAACGGTCATGTTTGGTATCGCGTCAAATCGAAACATGGTGCTCGCCTTCTTTTGGCCATAAGAACAGGCAGTGAT
>NC_033798.1:3770724-3774063 GCF_001876935.1 Asparagus officinalis | reverse complement strand
CCACCCACCCACACACAAAAGAAAGAAAGAAAGAAAAAAGGCTCATTGATCTAGCCAGCACTTTTTTGGCATGGTTTGAATTGATGATTAAAAAAAAAAACTTTTATGCGTTTGCCGGGAGTCGAACCCGGGTCTATTGCTTGGAAGGCAATTATCCTAACCGTTGGACTACAAACGCTTTGGCATGCTCTATAACTTTACCGAAATAATCGCTTACCTTTGTTTCTTTACGCCAGCCTCTCGTCCATTTTTAGGTTTAGAAAAATAAGCAAACACCAGAACCAAACATTACATACACAGATAATAGTAGAAGGGAAAAAAAGTACAAAACAATTCCAAAGTAAAGAAATAAGCTGCTAATAATTATAAAAATGAAACATCATATGACACTTTACTTCCCCTGCTTTCTTAATTAGAAAGCATACTATAAATATTTACTCTGCATGCAATCTCATTCGAACAAACTTAATTAATTTCTCTTTCATACGAAATGTGGTAACTGGCTTCAACCTGCAGCAGATTGAACATGAACAATACAGACTAGGAACAATACATGACTTGCCATGCACAATCTAGTTCAACACATGCAGACCATTCTCTTCTCTTTCATAACTTTTCTTTACCTTCTCCTTCTCTCCTCAATTTTGATCCAACCATCCCATTACTCCCCGCGAGCATCATGTACTTATCTCTCCTGGTGAGCCTAGTGCACTCAAATCCCAAAGCCCCCCCTATCACCCCTTGAACCAAGTTGGCCATCTCAATGCTACTCCCCTCCCCAACCCTGACGCAGCTCGTGTCGACCGCGTCCAAAAACTCCACCTCGTAGCACGTACTAGGGTTCATCAAGTAATAGAACGCGTCGAACCCTTTGAACCCTCTAGCCGTAGTAGCATAGAACATGCTGACCCTGACGTCCACTGCGACCGGGACTACCTCATCAGCTTGCTCGGTGAAAAGCGGGCTGAACCGGAGAAGGTACGGCTCCCTGCAGGTCGTCCCCTCCGGGCACACCACAAGGTTTTGCCCCCGCACCAGCATCCTTTCGATCGACTTCGCGTCTGCTTCCCGGTCCCTGGTCAGCTTGACCGTCCTGATCGGGGATATGAGTTCCGACACCCTGCTCAGGCTGTACGTGACGGTGGTCACGGGTCTGTTGAGGGCGATGGCGATGTACACGGGATCGATTAGTGTTTTATGGTTGCAAGCGAGCAAGTGGGCCTCGGAGGTGAGGGAATGTGGTATTGATCCTTTGAGCCTCCATTTCGTCGAGGTTAAGGCTAGGATAGGTGTGGAGATGTTGAAGGGGAGAGTTAGGCACGTAGCGAGCCTAAAGATGGATAGGATGAGCCCAAACGGGAGCCAAATGAACATCGAGATAGTGCTGAGGGGGGTTGGTCTGAATGCAATCCTGCCGTCATGAAAGATGAGGGGTTTGGGGTATTTTTGTCTTGGTAAAAGGCGCCATTTTCTTTTTTCTTCTTCAGTTACCGTGTAGAGTTCCTGGATCAGGAGGAGGTGGGAAAAAATAGCGTCAGCTGGTTAGAAAAACGTGGAATGATAATTTCATATGATTTCATAGATATATATAAGGTTAATTAGGAATGCTAAAAGAGGGGGCGCTAGAGAGATTACCTTGTGCTTTGGTACATAAAATTAAAAACGTCTATTCTTGAACTAATGCAAAAAAAAAAAAAAAGGCTGTCTAACGATTAATTAAGTACTGTTGGAGAGGTCCCTAATGCAAAAAAAAAAAAAAAGGCTGTCTAACGATTAATTAAGTACTGTTGGAGAGGTCCCATGTAAGTATATTTTGCTACGAAATATCAAGTACAACATTAATGTTCATTCTTTATTTCTCAATGGAAGGATTCCAGATCCATCCATTATATAATGAAAAATTCCCTGGGGACCCCAAATCATGGGACCCAAGGGGGGACAAGTGAGGTGTCAACCCTGGGTGCATGGTCTACTGTTCATGAACAGTAGATCATGCACCCAGGGGTTGACACCTCACCTGTCCCCCCTTGGGTCCCATGAGTTGGGGTCCCTGTAGAACAACTCTTATATAATATATTTTGACCTTCACCTTGGTAGACCTGTAGATGAGACATTAATATTTGTTAAGAGGAGAGAAACCTTGCAATGAGAGAAGACTGCAGGTGCTTCAATAGATTTATTTGCGGAGCTCAACACCCCAATATAACCGACGCTCTCTTGTTCCTCCACAAAGTACTCCCCTTCTTCCTCCATGAAGCCAGTGTAAAAGCCACGAAACACCCTCAGCTCTCTCCCGACCACCACCTCCACCTCCAAGTATTCCTTCAAGAAGCACTCGACCATCGCCCTCGGCATCCTACTCACGCAAACCCTCCTCTTACTCCTCCTCATCACCTCAAACCCTTCGAACCCTACACCTTCCAGTAAAAACTTAGGCAAGACAACCCTCCCTACTACGAAACTTTCCTTCTTCAGTCCACAGAAGGACACCATAACCATGATCCTAATCCCCATCTCTTCGCTTAAACAGCGAAGCAACGGATATACGAGTAAAAGGAGTAGCCCTCTAAAAAACCCTCCTCCTTCTAACGCCACGAGCATGAAGTAGGGGAAGGTAGACGAATGTTTTAAGAGGCCTCCCTCCACATCAAACGCCAAGGTTTTGGTGGAGAGCTCAACGTGAGATTTGGTTTGTAAGCAAGAGAAAGTGAAGGAAGTCATATTCTCTCTAGAGAGAAGCTTGGGTGTTTACCTTGGCCTTTAGTTTGCATTGTGGTCCTCTTAATTTAAAGGCAAAAGAGAAGATTACAATTAATTAGCTAAATACATGGTGATTAGTAGTAGTAGAAAACTATGAAGTGCGAGTAGTGACTTGAGGGTTACATATTGTAAACTTATTTGTCTTTCATTCATTATTATCTGTCCTAATTAAGTAGGTTTCTTGCACAATCATAAAGAAGCTTTAGGTTTAAAAATCTCCTCTAAGGGAATGCCACATAATTAAAACATACTTTTTTCCATCAACCAAGTTGTTTTTCTAGCTACTAATTAACCTTACTCAGCTCTTTTAGTTGGTTGGCAGTGGCATAAATTATATCTTACATATATCCCATCACAATCCTAAGATGGCGTGTGGTATAGTATGGATAAAAGTAGTAGCTTTCTTTGTCCCCCATAGTTGTTGCATTTTGGTTGCAAATTATTGCGACTCACAAATGAAATATGGTAACTGGCTTCAATCTGCTTAGGCATGGCAAGCCGGTTTAGGCCCGTGACTCGACCCGTTGGATTCAAGGCTGGGCCGTATGAGTCAGAGCGGGCCGAGCTTGTCTCTCTAAT
>NC_033798.1:3756336-3770712 GCF_001876935.1 Asparagus officinalis | reverse complement strand
GACGACCTGCCAAGAGCAGGGCGGGGTGGGTTGGAACGGGCCCAATGTCCCTGGGTCATGGGTAGCCCACGGGTTTCTTTTTTAATTTTTTCCTATTTAGAATATATTAAACTTCTATTTATATTTATAAAATTATATTTAATTTATTTTTCTATTTAAAACTTTTATTTTAAATGTTATATACACACACGCATGTATTACACAAAGAGCATCACACACAAAAACATCGCAGACATATATGTGGTTCGGGCTCTAGAGGAAGACCTACATGCATGGAAAGTTAATAACTTTTATTTAGTTTAAATTTAACTTACAAATACAAGAGAAAAATATCAACCATTAATGTTAAAAAAAATTAAATATTCATAACTAACTCAGGCCAGACCAACCTCTTTTGGGCTGAGCCTATAGTGGGTCGGGCTTGCCTCTTTGGTCTCAGGTTTGGCTTAAAACACAGCACGACCCATGACCCACCTCCAATGTGGCCGGGTCGGGTCTGGCCCCGTGTGGGCTAAACAGGGTTTCAGTCCAAATCGAGCTAGCTAGGCTGATTAGGCCCACAGTTCGAACTAGCCCATGCCCAACCCTAAATCTGCCCTAGTTTTATTGAATTTGGATCATCTGCACTATAAAAAAGTAGTGGAGAGTTTGTAACTTTTAAAGCCAACCGTTAATTATCTAGATAATTGTGATACATTCTAAATCTTAATCACCATCATATATTTAATGATTGTGATTAAGTACTGGTCCCTCCATTATTATTTTTTGATAGTGGAGAAAATTTGAATCCATTTTTTCTACCTTATATTAGGTATTATAATGGGTATGAGGTGGCAGATTATTTTACAGAATAAGCGACCAAGAGATAGCTATGTAATAAAGCCCAACCTTTTCATCACATTAGACCATGTGCAGCAGGGGTTTTTTGAAGAGTTTTTTGGTTGCAGCAGGGGTTTTTTTTTTTTTTGGGGGGGGGGGGGGGAATGGGGGGGGGGGGGTGAATCAAATTACGAAGGCCAATGGGTGAAAATTTTCACCCCGGGTATTTCTGACAAGGCCACGCGCGCGAGAGCTTGCCAGCTGCCGCGTGGCAAATTTTGATTGGGCGGGATTTTTTTTCCTCCTTATTTTTAATTGATATTTTTTGAGATAAATACAATGAATTAATTTATAATTTTTATACCATTAATTTTTAATTTTCAAACTCTATAAATAGAGACTAACATTGTGTCATTTGGACACAAAAAAAAATCTGAGTTTCTACACCCTATTCTTCTTCTTTCTACAATTTGAAGCTAGTTTCTTCATGGATCCTTCACAAAACTATCCTAATTTTCCCTATAACTACAACTTTTCTAACCAACCTCAAAATACCCTCCCTCAACCACAACATCCAAATATACAACGTCCCGAAAATACTCAAAATACGGGGATGCAGCCCAATTTTCAAATGCCGTATATGATGCAACCAAATTTCGGCATGCAATATCCTTATCTTCCTTACGGTTATCCTCCAGTTCCGGGAAGCAGCTATGTTCCCTCCCATATGAATTGTCCTAACACGGAGTCGAGTGAGCCAGCGACACCCCGGTTTAGTAGCGGATCTACAGATATCCCAGAATTTTCCACCCAAATGTCTTTGGGAAATGTTGGTGGGGATACTCCTCACAGTTTTGTCCCTCCAACCCAACAATCAGCAAAGAGATCAAGTTATGAAACTTGGACCACCGAAGACAACATACTTTTACTAACTGGTTATTTTCACGTTAGTAATGATAGTGAGTTGGGGAACAACCAAAAGGGTGAAACTTTCTGGGGTAAAATTACACAGTACGTGAATGAGAACGCCAAAAGTGGAAAGGAGAGGATTGTGTCTCGGTGCCATAGTCATTTCAAAGACATCAACAGAAAGATATCCAGTTTCATTGGCTGCTACAGTACTGCATGTAGGGAGAAGCGTAGCGGTTGGTCCGATGAAAACTACATATCCAAGGCAAGAGAGTTGTACTTTGAGAAAATAGGTACGACGTTTAATTTGGTGGATGAGTGGAAGGTGGTTCGTAATCAACCCAAATATATGACAGGAGGAAATGCATCCGGTAGTAGTGGCTCTAAAAGAAAGAGTAGTGGTGAGGATGTTGAATCATCAACTCCTACCCTTGTACGTCCAGAGGGTAGGGACGTGGCAAAGAAGAAAGCTAGAGGTTCCTCTAGTAAAACATCTGTGTCAAGGAAATCAAAGGGGGCAATTGAGGAGGAGTTATCTAAGCTAGTCAGTGCTCATGAAAAATTTGAAGAGAAAAGATCAAGTACTGCTTCAGCTATGAATAACCTGGCTCATTCCAAGAATATGGAGATGTGGTTATTCTTGAAAAACAAACCAGATCGTGACGATGAAGATGAAGAAGCTTATAATATGTTGAGGAAGAACCTGTTTGGAAAATAAGACCTTCTCAAAAAGTTATGATTGTGTGCTTTTTTCTGATGTTTTTGTGTGCCGTTTGTTTAATTTTGGAGTTGTGTGGGTGCCTATGTTTGTTGAATGTATTAATAAAAGTGTTGTTTATGTTTGAATAAAATTGTTGTTTATGTTTCAATAAAGCCGATTGATATTGACTTCTCACTGCATAATAGTACAAAAGATACAATTACTACTCACTGCAAAAACAAACAAATGTTGAATTGACCTTTCACTGCAAAAAATACAAAGGATGAAATGACTACACCTGCATAATAATACAAAATATGAATTGACCTTTCACTGCAAAAACAAACAAATGTTGAATTGACCTTTCACTGCAAAAAATACAAAGGATGAAATGACTACACCTGCATAATAATACAAAATATGAATTGACAACTCTCTGCACATGCATGCCCTATGACACATGTCTCTGCAATTGCATGTGAATTCAATTATTTGAACAACTACCCTTCATTATATAAACTGATCAGATGCACATCATAAGTATACCTATCAACATTTCAAAAATCATAGCATCCAATGGATCCTTTCCTAAATGAGTTTAGTCTAGAAGAGTTCCAACAACAATGGGAAATAGAAGAAAAAAATACTTGATAGACAGCGAGAACTTCTTGAAGAATTGCAAAGGAGAAGCGAACAACCACGTAAGAGGAAATACATACATAGAGATCATCATGCAGCGCATGAGAGACTCATGACCGACTACTTTGCCGAGTCATGCACTTACATTGACGCCCAGTTCCGACGCATGTATCGAATGAAAAGGCCTCTCTTTCTACGAATTGTGGACTCTATATCAAATTACGACGATTACTTCACACAACGGCGCAATAATGCGGGCAAGCTTGGGTTAACGCCTATCCAGAAGTGTACGGCTGCCATACGCATGCTCGCATATGGAGTCGCAGCCGATGCTTGTGATGAGTACGTCAAGATAGGAGAATCCACTGCTATCGAGTGTACTCGCAAGTTTTGCGAAGGGGTAATAGCATTGTTTCAAGATGAATACTTACGACGACCAAATGTGGAAGACTTGCAGAGGTTGCTCCAAGTTGGACAGGAACGTGGATTCCCAGGGATGATTGGAAGTATTGATTGCATGCACTGGCAGTGAAAAAATTATCCTAAGGCTTGGCAAGGACAGTTTACTAGTGGACACAAGGGGACGTCAACAGTTATCCTCGAGGCAGTTGCGTCATATCATTTTTGGATATGGCATGCTTTTTTAGGGCTTCCTGGTAGTTTGAATGACATAAATGTACTAGATAGGTCACCGGTTTTTGACGACATTGATTCGGGTGAAGCTCCACGGGTAAACTTCACCGTGAATGGGCGGGAGTACAATCTTGCATACTATCTTGCCGACGGAATCTACCCTAAGTGGCCTGTCTTCGTGCAGTCAATTCAAATGCCCCAAGGCAACAAACATCAATTTTTTGCCAAACAACAGGAATCATACATGAAGGACGTGGAACGCGCATTCGGGGTACTCCAAGCACGCTTCGCTATTGTCCGCCAACCAGCTAGAATGTGGGATCTTGATGTCTTAGGAAAAATAATGAGGGCGTGCATTATTTTACATAACATGATAGTAGAGGATGAACGAGATACGTATTCGCGAAACTGGGAAAATATCGACTTTGAACCGTCGAACAATGCTAGCTCTAGCGCCTCTTTCAATGTTCAAACAGACGTGTTGCCGGAGTTTCAAGTCCATGTTCAACACCGATCTGAGGCAGATAATCAGACTAGAGCGGAACTACGAGATAAGACCCAACATATTCAGCTGAAGAAGGATCTCATCGAGCACATTTGGCAGAAGTTTGGGACAACCTCCGATTAGATTTACCAATTTAGTGTGTGTTTTCTTTAATGTTTTCAATAATTTGGGTGTGTTTGGTTTTCCGTATGCTTAACAAAATCGTGTGTTATTTTATGTTAATTTTAAAATATTATTGAAAATTAAATTAATAATATATATTTAAATATTATATATTATTTATTGAATTATTAATAAATTATAATTATAAATATATGAGTTATATTAATAATAATAATAATAAAATAGTAATATATATGAAATAGGAAAAAGAATGAATAAATATGGTGGGGTATATGTTGAAGTGATGTGGTTTATGGTGGGTCCCAAATAAAGTAAAAAACTTTCTGAAAAATCTCCTGCTGTAGAGTTGATAGAGAAATGAAGATTATTGAATTAAATAAAGTGATGTGGCAGGAGAGAAGGATGTGAAATTTCACCTCCTGCTGGAGATGGTCTTAAAAGGTGTGGACCTCACCACTTGCAAATCTTACTAACTTATTTTGCTAAATATGCTGCCACCCTATAATTATCAATCCCATTATAATATAATATGTTAAATTAGGGGTCATTTGTTATTTCAGAATTTTTTGGGAATTGTATGTAAAGTTTTGAGGGTTATTTATAATTTTTGAAACTTTCAAAGGGGTGGTTGTAATATTTTCAATGGGCTATTTTATAAAATTTTGTGGGATTATTTATAATTCACAAAATTTTTACAGCTTCTTTAAAAACTTTTGGGGGTATTTGTAATTTTGAAAACTTTCAAGGGGTTATTTATAAAATTTTAAGGTGTCATAACTAGTATTTTGAAATATTTAGCATGATGTTTGTTACTTTAGCAACTTTCATGGGGATAGATGTACAATATTCAATTGGATGTTTGTAAAATTTTTAAGGGGATATTTATAATTTTAAAACTTTAAAGGTGTTAGTTGTAAAATTTTTAAAAGTTTTACTTGTAAAAATTTTAAGGGTTGTTGTAAAACTTCGGTTGTCACTTGTAATTTTTAAATTTTTATGAGGCTTCTCCTTAATTAGATTTTCTAAGATTGTTTGTAATTTATGGATATTAAAGGAGAAGTTTATAATTTTCTAAATTTTATGGTGCTATTTATAATTCTGATATTTATGACAGTTCTTTTCTATATGTCGGTCGTGCGTCGATCTTGTACTCCATTGACAATCCGACTAAGACGATAGGTCTTTCGCTGATTGATGATCTCTAATCTCTCATAAGATAGTGCGGTCTTCTCTAGATGAAGAGATATTAATAGATCTTTTCTCACAAGGATCGTTGATTAAGCTAGATGACTAACTGAAGAGAACAAATCATTTCTCACAAGGATCATTGATCGGGCTAAATGATTAGCCGATGATAATGATCTATGAAGATCAATGAGAATGGAGGAGAGATGAGCTATTTGTCAATGTAGCAGAGATGGGTGTAGGCATAAAAAAATTGCCTATAGGTTCTCGCACATAGCTCGAGATGAAGAAAAGACGATGAATGTTATTATCTGAGTCAAAGGAGATCATCCGATACTATAGATAAGCTAAAAAGCATATGAAGTAAGTCGACAAAGCGTACGAGTCTGTGAAATACGCTAAACGATAAAGGAACAACTCAACCGGGAGTTGTGCTTCGCTCACAAAAAGGCAAAGTACCTTGTGTGTTTTGCCCACTCCATGATTGTATTGTCTATGGAAGGTTGTAGAGCTCTTTGCGAGATTTCCAATGCATCTTGGACCATCTCATTCCGATATCGGACGAGGGAGTTAGAGCCAAAATACCCGAGACAACACAAACTGTCTCGGAAGTGCGAGACAGTCGTAACTATCTCAGAACTGTGAGACAGTTATGACTGTCTCACACCAAATCTGAAGAAGCTCAAAAGATAAAAGTTATAGATCTCTTCGTTAGCTTTCCAACACATCTTGGATCATCTCATTCCGATATCGAACGAGGGAGTTAGAGCTAAAATACCCGAGATAACACAAACTATCTCGGAAGGACGAGACAGTCGCAACTGTCTCAGAATTGCGAGATAGTTATGACTGCCTCGTACCAAATCTGAAGAATCTCAAAAGAAAAAAGTTGTAGATCTCTTCGTTAACTTTCCAACGCATCTTGGATCATCTCATTCCGATATCGAACGAGGGAGTTAGAGCCAAAATACCCGAGATAGTACAAACTGTCTTGGAAGTGCGAGACGCACAGCCCTGTCTCGGCCACAGAGTTGCTTACAACACATTTTTTGATGGTTTTTTTGGCTTTATAACTATTTGAGATCAACCATAAACGTGGAGAGATAGTTACAAACTGAAAATATGCCCACTAACCTCATAAAAATATGGTATTTAAGTAGTGGGACGACGGTTACAAAAGAGGGCGGAGCATTTTTTGGAGCAGATACAAGAGAGCAGAGAGGCTATTACTTGAGCAATTGGGCAGAGATTTTTAAAAAGGCTTGGGCAAATTTTAAGAGTTCATCTCCTTTCAACAATTGGGAGGTTTCTTAAGATCTAAGCTTTGACTTGATCTTGAGAAGAGTGTTCATCTTACTTCGATAAGTTAAGATCTAAGCTTTGACTTGATCTTGAGAAGAGTGTTCATCTTACTTCGATAAGATATTCACTGAAACTATTCTTGAAGAGTGTTCATCTTACTTCGATAAGATATTCACTGAAACTATTCTTGCTTCTAAACGAAGGAAAAATCCCCAAATCCTTCACGATTCAATCCGAATTCGTGATTCGGTGATCCACAGGCTAACGCACCCCCGGCACAGGCAAAGATCCCGTGCAAGTAGCGATCCAAACGATGATCCTGCGTTTGTTTCTAAGGAGCTTATAATTTGATTTTTGTTGTAAATAGTAGTTTTACAAAGTACGAAGCTCACTCTTTTGTATTCATCGTAATCGATAAACAGTTATAATGAATTCTACAACAGAACTTGTTCCTGACGACCGATTCGAATGCTTACGGGATGGACCCCGAGAAGGAATAGGAGACCCACCCAATAAACAGGGTTATCTTCCTCGCTCGCCTACGGCTCGCTAACTGCCTTCTTTATTCTTTGCTTCTCAACTTCCGGTTGAGAAACCTCCAGAACGAAAGAAAAATTCCGATAGGTATACAGTCCATAAAAAGAAGTACGAAGGCTATTCAGTTAGTTTACACGGAAGCAAGCAAATAGCTGATAGTTGTCGTAAACAATGGGCTATCTCTCTCTCTCTCTCTCTCTCTCTCTCTCTCTCTCTCTCTCTCTCTCTCTCTCTCTCTCACTTGCCCCCAATGGCAAAGAGTCTAACCAAGATAATGTTAGCCCAAGATCTTTTCCTTCGCCTCTCTCCCTTCCTGTGCCTTCTCCGAAATAAATAATCTCCCCTCTTTTTATAGGATAAAATAGAGTGTTAATGGCCACTTAATTGTAGATTAAGTGGCCATTAAAGTAAGAGATAATGTGAGCGGTTACTTCTAACAATAGCTCCTAAAATGACTATCTGACGAACTTCATGGCTTGGTGAAGTTCGCTAAAGACATAGACGGATGTTGCTAAAGTCATAAGTGAGCGTCACTGTGGACATGAGCGCATCTTCTTCAAAAGTAGATGACTTGGTCCACTTGAGTTGACGTGGAAAAAGTTTATTAGTTCACCCATGAGTTCGAATTTAACACAAAATTCGACTCTAGGTTTGGCTAACTGATGTCAACTTTCAACTCGGACTGGTGAGACAGAACGACTCGGCCTGGCGAGAAAGGACACTTCCTAGCAAGAAGGGACAACTCGGCTTAGCGAGAAGGGACGACTCCTTGTGAGAAAGGCGAGAAGTACTACATTGTTAGTTGGTCTCGAAAGTTCTCGACTCGGACTAGAGACAAGGGACAAGGGGCGACTTGGCCTGGCAAGAAGTGCTTTGGGAGTCAACTCACTTTTAATTTAGTCGAATCGAGTCAATATCGGTTGTTTGTCGAGGTTCGCTTTAATCATTAGGCGACCTTCACTACAGTTTGTTGTAAGGCTTGACTTTAGGCCCATTTGAATTGTTTAGCCCATGGGCGTTCACTTCTTAGATCTAAGCTGATCATTAGCCTAAGTAAAAATATATTTTGACCGTCTACAAGACCCCCCCCCCCCCAATTTAAGATCCTTTATTTTGATTTCTAGTTAGGATTGAAATACTTTGGGTAAATAGCTAGAGGTGTACTGTTGAACATGGCTTGAATTGTCTATTGAAACTTATCTTTATTTGCCTACTTAGTTGCCAGAAGTGTACTATTGAATGTAGCTTCCTTGGTTATAGAATTGTATTGAAGGTTCAATGATGCTTGTACTCGTCTAAATCTATGTTTGGAACGAAGTTTGCCTTTTCTGTTGTTAAGGCGATGTTGGGAAATCAACGAATTTCGATTGATTTTGGGTATGAGCGAAGCTTGTTCGAGTGTGTCCAAATGTTTTGTATAGCTACTAGAGTGTAGCTGGATGTTGGCGTAACTGTTGGAGTGTAGCCGAATGTCGGCGTAAATGCTAGAGTGTTATGTTGGCGTAATTGCTGGAGTGTAGCCGGATGTTTAACCGTAGTTCATACTCGTACGTAGCTGGAGTATTCCATCATCTCAACTAAGCTAGAGAGATTCATAGTGTCTATAGTTTAGTCTCTCATGTAGTTAGAGCATAGGAAATAGTTTATACCCATGTATCTATTGGAGTCTACACTGTTTAAACTCTTAAGGCATTAGAGCATAGAAAATCAGTTTATACTCGTATACTCATTGGAGTGTAGGAAGTAGTTTAACCTTGTATACCGATCGACGAGATCAAATTGATAGAGGTGCAATGTTAACATATCAGGTTTACAAAGTTAGTATTGTTCAGAGGTGTAGTGTTACATAATAGTACTAAGGAATTTTGACAGAGGTGTAACGTTAACATGCCAAAGGGAGTGACCGACAGAGGTATAGTGTTAACCGGTTGATTCGAAGAGTCTAACGGACGACTACCATTTAGAAGTGTAGTGTTAACTTAACGGTAGGAAATCAATGGAAGTGTAATGTTAACTGATAGATTTTTGATAAGAGCGAACTGAATGTAGTGTTAACCAATCAAAGTTTCTAAGATAAGTCGATGGAGGTGTAATTTTAACCAGTCGACGAAATGGTCTGACAAAGGGGTAATGTTAACCAGTCAGATCATGAAAAATCGTTCAGAGCTATAACATTAATATGACAGTTTGATCAAATTGACACTGTTTAGAGGTGTGATGTTAACATTATAGTGATCATGTATTTAGAGTAAACCAGAGGTGTGATGTTAACTTGATGATTCGTTGGAGATTTTGATTAGATTTTAGATCAAGAAGATTAACATCTCTGGTTAGAGGTGGAAACTTAAATGTGACCAAGATTTTTTTTTTTGTAGGGAGATGATATTGACCAGAATCACAGGTAGTATTTCTTGAGAAACCTCCTGTTAATTAGCACCATGAGCCTATTGCTATTTTGGTCAATTAGGTGATATGTTCCATTTGAGTAGACTGTCTCTGCTACAAACAGACCTTCTCATTTGGGTTGGGATTTGCCTTTAGTCTTATGCGACATGACCATGGGTCGACAAACAACTAAGACCAAGTCGCCTTCTTTGAAGGACCGTTCTTTAATTCTCCTGTTGAAGGCTCTCGAAATCCGTGACTAGTAGATCTTGATTCTTTCTTGAGTTTGAAGTCTTAGTACATCTAGCGCTTCTAGTTCTTGAAGGCGCTTTTGATGATGATCTTCGGTTGTCATCTTCTCGGTGATGGCGATTCTGAGTGATGGTACCTGAATTTATAGTGGAATCATGGCTTCACATTTGTAGACCAAGAAAAATTGCATTGATCTAGTAGGGGTGCAGACTGTTGTTCGATAAGCCCATAAGCACTCTCCAAGTTTCTTATCTCAATCTCGTTTGTTGGAGGAGATGAACTTCTTTAGAAATTTGATGATGGTTTTGTTAAAAGCTTCAACTAGGCTATTAGTAGCTAGGTTATATGGCGTGGAAGCCACATCTTGAATTTTAAACTTGTTGCAGAATTTGAAGAACAGTCGACTGGAGAATTGAGGATTGTTGTCGTGAATGATTCGTCTAGGAATGCTGAATCGTTAGATCACGTGATGTCTCAAGAATTTAATCACTTGAGATATCTTGACTTCTCTATTTGGAGAAGTAATCTATAATGGCCAAGATGAATCGACGGCCTTTGGCGGACGACGGGTTAATTGGCCCAGTGATGTCCATGCCTCATGCTTCGAATGGCCATGAGGCAACAGTCGGATGTAACTCTTTCGGAGGTTAATGTAGGAAATCAGCATGGACTTGACATGCACGACATCTCTTGGTGCAGACAACTGCGTCCCGCAGTCATCATTTGCTAGTAATAGCCTGACCAACAAAGTCGACCTTAATGAGTTCCACATGGGCTTCTTTATTGACTCCAGAGTGTCACTTGGTGATAAGCATTTGAGCAACATGCCATCGAATGATTAGCAATATAATGCCTATGTGGTGGGATTGTAGAAGAAGTGGCTCGATTTCCTTTGGATAGGGATTCGATATTATGCCATGCAAGGCATAGTCGATGATCGAGTAACACCAATCGTTGAGTTCAAAACCCTTAGGTATGGCGTGAATCTCATTGGCTTCCAAGATTCACTTGGGACAACGCAACTGGTGGTTAGCTACCATAATGTGCTTGGTAGACAAGGCTAAAATAGCTGCTAGAGCCGCTAAGGCATAGGTATTCTTGAGGTGGGCTACATAGTTAATGTAGAAGCCTTCAAAAAAAAAAAGATGAGCAGGTTTCATTGCTGCTTCATGGTATGGTAGGAGGAATTGTTGTGCTGAATCTCATATTTTTCCTAGATTTGATTGACGATTAGCTTAGAATCACCATAGGCTTCACAATATCTAGCACCCATGTCTTAGGCGAGTTGTAGGCCAATTATGAGGGCGTCATACTCAACCACATTGTTGGAGCATGGCTCAGTCAATGAATAAGTCCGAGGAATGATGTGTCCATAAGGAGTGAAGAGCACTACCCCTCACACTTGTGACAACAACTCCTTCATGACTCCATTGCGACGCATCGTTGAAATAGAGTTCCTACACTTGATGGTCTGAGGTGACGTTTGATCTAGACACCATGTTTGCAATGTCCTCGTGGAGCTTGAGAAAAACTCAGGGACATAATGATTTCACAAGCTTGAAACTCAGACATTCTGGCTTCGTCATGAGTACCCACAAATGGTTAACTTCTAATGTCATGTAGAGTGTAAAAGTTATTGTCAGAGATGTGATGTTAAACTTGATGAAAAATTGCTTCAGCAGAGGTTATACTATTGGGCATACCGAAGAGCATGATGTTGCCATTAAGGGCTCATGTCCTATAAGACGAAGCTGACAAACTAGGATGGCATTGCTGGGGAAGCGTTGTTGTAGTCATAAGAGGCTGCTTTAATGTTGCTGAAGATACATTGCCATAGTCGTGACAAGTTGTGTTGGCGTTGCTAAAGAGGCATCATCATAGCCATAGGAGGCCTAGTTGGTGTTGCTGAAGAAGCGTTGCCAGATCCATAGGAGGCCATGTTACCGTTGTTGAGAAAGTGTTGCCATAGCCGTAGGAGGCTGTATTGATGGTTCCGCTCAACGAGATTCGAAGAGAGTTTAACTTCAATCAGGAGGCTTGTCCTATTTCACTCTCATCATTAGAGGATTGTTTTGTCTCATTATCATCCTCTTCACAGCTTAACCACGGATCATGTTGATTGAATCTCTCAGCGAATTTCTTAGCAATTTCTACCTGATCAATCAAATCTTTCATGAGTTAGCTTTGAACATCGCCCTTGTGGGTTTCCACTTGGCTGAGAAAGTTGTGCCGGTATATTTGGAGTAACATCGGCAGTGGCGTATCTAGGCAATGCAAGCTTAAATTGCAAAACCGCTCGATGTAGCTCTGACTGAGTCATCTCCCCTTTGTTTCTCCGAAAGGAGTCTGGCCATTGTTACATCAGACTGGTCCTTGTGGAATTAGGACAAGAGTTGTGAATTTAAGTCAGCTCAGGATTTGATTGATCCTTCGGCTAAATTCTTGAACCAATCAAAGGTTACCCCTGAAGTGCGCTAATGAAAAGTCGTGCCTTGATAGCATCATTTCCTACTATATTTCTCGTTTGCTGATGTAAGTGGTAGACGTGTTGGTTCAGAGAACCTTTGCTATTGAATGTGTGTAACACTGGCAGCTTAAACTTCATCGGATAGGGAATAGAGTCCCATTCGATGGGATAAGATTGAGTGATCCCAACCTTCCTTAGCTCAGTCCTCTGTGGAAGAGCATCGAGCTGGTTTTGGATGCTCTTGAGTGTTTTTAATTTACGCCTCGTCTTTAGTGTATTGGATGTTTTAGACTCTGATCAAGAGGAGAATATATCTTGCTGGTACAGTGACTCCTTATTGATGGAGATGTTAACCGGTTGCTCCCTTTTGAAGTGCTCGCAGAGGGCTAGTAAGTAAACAGCAGTTGTTGAAGCATATTTTTGAGTCGGTCAAGGCACTCGTCGGATGCCTTCTTTTGGGCCTCAAAATGACAAATAAGATTGTCGATAGCCTCCCTGTCCATCATGTTGGCAGCCCACTCCCACTCTTAACTTGAGCTAGGAGTTGTGTTTGACACTATGGCCGAGTTAACGTCGTTACCAAAATGATGATCTGCTTGTAAAAGAGTTCGTCGAACAGGCAACCTCAAAACAGAGTGATCAAAGGGGATAACTACCCCTCGTCTTGATCTAGTATAGCAATAGATACCATTATTTTCTAGATTTGACAATGCTATCCTCATCTTCTTGGGTTACATTGGTCACATTAACCGTGAACTCTTGGAGATCAAGGTTGAAAGTAGCATTGTTCTTGCGAGATCGCTGTTGCTGCTTGTTAACCTTTAAGGAAGCATGATGAGCATTGCAAGATACTTTAAAGAGAGCCCCCAGAGAGGTTGTCGATTGACATCCAAATTTGAGGGATATTTGAGAGTCTTGACCTTCGCTTTGGGCTCGAGACGGAGCTCATTTTACCTCCAATGACATTGAGGCTGCTTTAGGTATGGTTCGCTTCGCTTTGGGTGAAGCTGGGATTGTCTTCTCTCTAAGTGATGTTCGCTCTGCCTCCAGTGAAGTTGGGGTTGTCTTCAGCGAGACTGCGACTATCATCAGAGAGGCTTGTCTTGCTCTTGGTGACGTTCGTTTTGCCTTCGATGAGGTTGGGGCTGTCTTCAGCGAGGCTCACCTTGTTGTAGGAAAAACTAAAGTTGTCATCACTCTGGGTGAGTTTCGTTTGGCTTCCAACAAAGCTCAAACTGTCTTTGGTGAAGTTCGCCTTAACATATGCGATGGTCGATTTTGATCCTAGGCTCGCATTGCGGCGAATTTTATGACAACTCCACATAGTTGTCATTGATGATTAGTTTAATAAAATGAATTCCTAAAACTTTGCTTGGTCAAATTTAACGACTAGCGACTCAGCGAAAGACAGACCTGAGGGTCTCAGTGTCGGGCTGCAACACAATCTTCTCGTAGGTTGAGAAGGAAGTCCCTAGTGGAGTCGCCATCTTGTTTCGGGTATTTTTGTATTGTTATTAACTCAGATTATAATAAAAAGAATTACAATAAAATAAAGAAAAAATTTATGTTTCATGTGGTTCTTTTCTATGTGCTGGTAGAGCATAGATCTTGTACTCCATTGACGGTCCGACTAAGACGATGGGTCCTTCACTGATTGATGATCTCTAATCTCTCGAAAGATAGTGTAGTCTGCTTTGGATGAAGAGATATTAATAGATCTTTTCTCACAAGGATCATTGATTAAGCTAGATGACTAGCTGAGGAGAACAAATCTTTTCTCACAAGGATAGTTGATCGGGCTAAATGATTAGTCGATGATAATGATCTATGAAGATCAATGAGAATGGAGAATAAATGGGCTTTTTGTCAATGTAGCCTTTGAATCTCTCTCTCTCTCTCTCTCTCTCTCTCTCTCTCTCT
>NC_033798.1:3755229-3756324 GCF_001876935.1 Asparagus officinalis | reverse complement strand
AGCCAAGATATAATTAGCTCAAGGCTTTTTCCTACGCCTCTCTCCCTTCCTGTGACCCCCAAATAAATGATCTTCTCTCCTTTTATTGGCTAAAAGAGAGAGTTAATGACCCCTTAACTATGGATTAAGTGGTCATTAAAGTAGGAGATAATTGAGAGTGGTTATTCTCTAAATAAATAACTCCTAAAATGGCTATCTGGCGAGCTTCATGAGCTTGGCGAAGTTCGCTGAAGATTTGGGCAGATATCAAGACGTGAGTGGGAGTTGTTGTGGACATGGATGAGTCTTCTTCACAAGTAGATCATCAACAATGTAGATCAAGTTCAACGGAGCAGATCATCAACAATGTAGCTCAATCATATGATTTTAGGCCGCATCTTTAGATGATTATCTAAGGCGTTACCTTAGGAACACTTCTCATATATATATATATATATATATATATATATATATATATATATGTGTATATAGATGTATATATGTGTATATATATGTATATATGTATATATGAATGAGAAAAATGGGTATGTTTGGTACCTAAGCCAAAATTTGGCTGGTATGAGGTGACATATTCCCACCCACCCATTCCAACGCTCACCCTCCCACAACCATGTTCGAATGAGCAGCGATTTTATTGAGTGAAAGGAGAAAGATCCACTTCCCACCAATACAAAAACATGCTTATACCAAACATACCCATTTATATATATATAGTAAATATAAATATATTATATATATATATTATATATATATATATAATATTATAATAATAAGCATATATCCACTCATTTAACATATAAAAAGTCACTTCATATCATGCAAGGATCCCTAGGAAACATCCAAGGGTTAAAAAGTTTGGTGGATGTCCACTTAAGTGGACACAAGTTTTCTTCTATATATAAAATAAGTATACTTGGTACCAAGCACAAAATTTATGCTTGGTAGGGAGGTGGCATAATCCCGTCCACTCATTCAAGTGGGGGACCATATTCACATGAGTTGAGGAGTGCATGGGGATATGCAACCATTTGAATGAGTTGAGGAAATTATGTCACCTTACTACCAAACATAACTTTTTTTTATTGGTACCAAACA
>NC_033798.1:3719168-3755219 GCF_001876935.1 Asparagus officinalis | reverse complement strand
TATATATATATATATTCCTTTATGGTGTGTTTGGATGGAGGATAGAGGAGGGAAGGGAAAGGGAAATTTGAATTTAACCTTGTTTGAAAGTTCTATTAGGAGGGTAGAGGAACAAAAGTTAGAGAAGAGAAGGGAAGGAAAAGTTTAACCTTCCTTCCTTTCCCTTATGATATGTTTGGTAGTTCACTTAGGGTGTGTTTGGATTTCAATGGGATTAAGGGAAGTTAAGAGAAACTAGGTGAGAGAAGGGAAGGGAAGGGAAGGAAGTTCTCTTCCCCTTGGTTGCACCCTAATTTAGGGGGTAACAAATTTTATACTATTAAGGGGTGAACAAAGGGGAACTAGGGTGAATAACTTCACCTCCTAAATATTTCCAAATAAAGTGAATGGTTCCCCTAACTTTCCTTCTCCCTTATTCCCCTCAATTCAAACAGGCCATTAGGGAAGGGAAGGAGTGGGAAAAATTCCCCTTCCTTGCCTCTCTCTTCATTACACCCTAATTTGGGGTGTAAGAATTTGACTCAAATTTTTCCCTATTCTTCTTGAATTTGACTCAAATTTTCCCCTATTCTTCTTTTCTACCCTTCTAAATGAAACTTCCAAACAAGATTAAAATTAGATTTCTCCTCCTTTTCCCCTCTCTACCCTCCATCCAAATAGGCCATTAGCGATCTCCTAAACAAGCCGTTAAAGTCGGTAGGAAACATGACAAATGCATCAAAGAGCTAATATCTTTGAAGCCCAAAACAAACTCGCGCTCCAACTCAAGAGCCCGGTTTAGGCCCATAATTACAAGACCCTTGCTTTTCTTGCAAATATTCACCTCCGAGCTCTATTCTGCTCTCCATTTCGTGATGGCGCGATTTTTAAAGCAACTGCTCGCCGCTGCCGAGCGGCCGTTACCCCTCCGTCACCTCAATGCTTTTGCGCCGTTAGATCTTACAGTCAATCCTATTACCTAGGTATTATAATCCTTCATTTCTCTCTCATTTCTTTATTCGTTGGAAGAACTAGGGTTTTGATTTTTGATCGGTAAAGAGGGTTCTTTAGATAGGGTTTGATTGGCAGTGGTTCGATTCTTACCGTTTTTGTATGTGAATCTTGCGAATTTAGGGTTTTTCTTCTAGGGTTTTAGGGTTTTGATACATTTGGGGGTTCTGTAGGGTTTTAGTTGATAAGGTTAGGGTTTGTTTCATGGAGTTTTACATAATGAAATTAATTGCAAAATTAGATTTTGTATTTCTTTGATGTTTTCCCCTCTCAATCTAAGCAGCAAAGGTTGGAATACCTGAGTTTTTGAATGGAGTTGGGAGGGGAGTAGAGGCGCACGTGGCGAAGCTGGAGGCAGAGATCGGGGACATCCAGAAGCTTCTAGAAACGAGAACTTTACGGCTTAAGAAACTTGGCATCCCCTGCAAACATGTATTTTTCTGCTTACCTCTTTCTTTCTTTTTGGAAAATTGGTTTACTCAGTATTTGTTCGATAATGTTATTACTTATTACTAGCACTATGTTGGATGAATGGATTAAATGCCAATGATTGGTTTTCTTTAATTTAAAGAAATGGGTAAGGATTATGAATTATATCTAACCCATTTGACTTGAATCACATTTTTTTTACAATAGGGAAGGGGATGAGAGCTTAAAATGCTTTCCTGTGGATGACAAGATAAATGGATCATTTCTTTTGAATTAGTTTTCATAGATATTAAGAGTAGTCGTTCACTTATAAACTATGAGTTAGCTAAATGTAATAACGATTTGTAAGTTCATTATCATTATTAAAAAAAGGCAATATAAGGCTTTCATTCAAACAATTTGGAGTCATCCATGTGGTGATGTCTCACCAATCACTATAGTGACCTCCCTGTTTGTTTTTATAGTTCTAAAAATTTAAGTGTTTTTTTATCTGTCCATTGTCTTTGATTCTTCATGTTAGTAATACTTTTAAGCTAAGTTGCATGGATACGGGTGTTAGTATGGGTGCTTGTACGTAAGGTTTTAAATATTGATCATCGAGGATTTATCAGACGGTCAAAATTCATATCAGATAGCGGATATCAGGGATATATCGGGGATAAGTAGTATTTATCAGAGTGACATTACTGGATAGTGATGTGCATAATATAATATTCTAAAATATAATATAACCATACTTAAAAAAAAATATAAACATATCAAAATGTAGATAATTATGTTTTGGATCACTAATCAACGGTAAAAACTCAGGTCGGGTCGAGTTTAAAGTGCATTGAATAGGTGTCTATTGCTCGAAATCTAAACTCAAACCAAAGGCAGATAATTCTATTTTTTGGGCCGACAATATCAGCTGATAACTCATTTTATCACCGCATTATTGACGATAAACATCCAAAAACGACAACCGATTTAGAATGAAACTTATCATAGTGGAAGGCCCTAAAAATTGATAAATTGCAGATAATATTGGCTTATCGGCCGATATTTAAAACATTGCTTGTACGAGACACATCGGATTTATATAAGATAGGGTAAGGGGACACGATCGAAACACAAGCTGTATCATAGTTTCTAAGCTAGATAAGCAAATGATCCTTTGAAATCGTTTTTAAGACTGAAATGAACTTTACTATTGTCCAATGAGTTTCAAAAAATATATGTAGTGTGTAGAATATTTATCCGAGAAGTATATTACAAGTGTTTTAAATTTGAATATGTATTGCATAATTGTGTACACGTTTGAATAGATGTATGCATATGTCTAAGGAGTTTCCAAGAAGTGTGGGGTTTGGCTACGAGTATGGGAAGTGTCAGGTATGGGTAAGACTTCATGATAGAAGTACCTAAATAACATAGCTTTCAAGTGATCTCTTACTCGAGCCTTCCTTCATCTATAGGACCATAAATAGACTAAGACTTCCAAATTTTGGTGAAAACCAATCACACTCTTAAGTGCTGACATTTGTAGGAACTTCACCCAAATTTTATATCATGTCTGAGTTTCTCATGAAATAATGGTTGTTGTGCAAATATGTTAATGTTTATGTATTTTAGAGGTTTGAAGTTATGGCAAGGATGATAGTCTTCAATTTGAGCCATGTCAAAACCTCACCAAAAATAATGGTTGTGTAAATATGTCACAGAACTTTCATAAATTTTGAGGTAATTGTGAATAGATCCCATGTAGTATCATTTAATTGCGAATAAACACCCTAAATGAATTTTTTCGATCGTTAAAATCGTTAAAAAAGGTTTGAGGCGGATATACCCTTATAGTTTTATTGGTCAGGATAGACCTCCAATTGCTAATTCTTTAACTTTTAAAAGCATTGAAAAAGTTCACTAAGCGGGTGTATTCACATTTGGATCAGGGGGTCTATTCACAACAAATAGAACTACAAGAAGTCTATCCGCAATTGGGTGAACTGCATGGGGTCTATTCGCAAATAACCCTATATTCTATTCGTGTCGGCAATTGGTGATTTTGTCAAAAGCAAGAACCTTATGTTATTGGCCACAAAAATTCTACAACTTTTTAGTATGTAATTATGCATAACATATTCTATGCGTGAATACAATCTGTAATTCGGTTGAAATCGACCACAGTCATGAGTTATAGCTCATAACAATTTAGAAATTTTGGAATTGAGAATAGCCAAAATCATAGTTATAGTCTATAGAGATTTGAAAATTTCGGAATACACCAAATATTCCATGCATGAAGATGATTTTCTGATTTATAAAAAATGACACAATCATGAGTTATAGTTCACACAAATTCAGGAACTTTGGGACAATCATAAGATAAGCTACGCGGGATGGCAATTTGTGATTTGGATGAAATGACCAAAATCATGAGTTCATGTAGCCCATAGAAATTTGGGAATTTCAGAGAGAAATAAAATATCTATGCAACCAGGCAACTTGTGATTTGGTAAAAAACGATCACAATCGTGGGTTTCACAAAATATTAGGAATTTTGGTATACATAATATTTTACGCGTGATAGCAATTTGTGAGTAAGTTTATATAGTCAAAATCATGGATTGTAGTAAAAAATTCAACAATTTTTAAAAACAAGTAATATGTACTATATGCGGAGGTAGTTTTTGATTTGGATGGAAATGCCCAAAATCATTGTTTATAGTCCATAGAAATTTAACAATTTGTATTCTAGTCAAAAACAATGTTTTAAATGTCGGCCGATATGTTCGACATGTCGGATTTAGGGGCCAACCGACACGATATGAAGCTTTTCAATGCGTATTGCGTTTTTAGGGTTCATATCGGATATATCGGCGATATGTCGGATATGTCGGATATGTCGGGCGGATATGTCGGGTGATATGTTGGCCGATTTTTTAGCCTGAAAAATTGGTTAAACTTTTTTTTATTTTTTTGGTTTATGTTTGTCTAATCAGGTTTGAGTTTAAATTCTTGACTGTCTTCATATTATTTTCAAAGACAAAAATTGATAAGTTACGGGAAATGAAAAAAAAAGACCAAAGTAATATTCGTCGCTCATCTTTTCTTTCTCCTTCGACATCTCATCGGTTTCTTCTCCGAGGTATTCATTCGACATCAATATCAGGCGATATTCTCTCTTAATCGCTAATATCGGATTTCTCATCTCTTTCCTTCAACATCAACCCTAAGCATCATAAGTTATTTACTCTTTTATATGTTTAGAGAATAGATTTTTTTAGGTTTATTTAGATTTTATGATATTTATATTACACATATGCACACCATCCGATATGACCATCCTATATTTTTTTAGGTCTCCCGACATATCCCCGATTTTCGCTATCCGACATGAATTTTAGCCGTCCGGCATGAACTCGACATCCGACATTTAAAACATTCGACTCGAAAATGACCAAAATCATGAATTAATTTGAAGTACGCATTAAATAATAATTTATTAGGTATGAGAACTTATGATTTGCTCAGAAATTACAAAAATCATGGGTTATATTCCATAGAAATTCAAGAACTTTTTTAATACGGAGAGAATATATTATACAAGATGACAATTTGTAATTTACTCGAAAATGTCCATGATGGTGAGTCATAGCTCGCAAAATTCAGGAATTTTGGACTACTTATAATACATTCTATGCTTGATAGCGATTTGTAATATGGTTGAAAGCATGCATAGTCATTGGTTATATAGCCCATAGAAAGTCTAGAATTTTGAAGCACAAATAAAAAAATAAAAAACAAAGTTTTACGTGGGAAGACAATGTGATTTTGTTGAAAATGATCACAATTGAGCTATATTTGACTAAAATTCAAAAATTTCGTAATATGCAAAATATATTCTGTGTGATAACAATTTGTGATTTGATAAAAAAGGACCAAAATCATTGGTTATATAGTCCATAGAAATTCGAGATTTTGGAATATGCATAAATATTTCATGTGGAGAGGTGATTTTTGATTTGTCGAAAACGACCACAATTATGAGTTCTAGTCAACAGAAATAAGTTCAGTGGGATGATAATTTTTTATTTGGTTGAAACGGCCAAAAACATTAGTTATAATCCACATAAGTTTGGAGAGGTGTAAAATTATCTATGTGAACCTGCAGTTTACGATTTGGTCAAAGCAGGTCACAATCGTTGGTTCTAGTTCCATCAGAATTCATGAGTTTTGGAGTACACAACAGTTTGGGCGTGACGACAATTTGATATTTTGTTTAAATGGCTAAAATCATGGATTATAGTTGACAAATTTTTTTTTAACAATTTCTGAGTGTACGTAATATATTTTGCGCGTGGTGGTAATTTGTGATTTAGTCGAAAATAGTTAAAATCATGTATTATTATCCAAAAAAATTTCCAATTTGTATTTTGGTCAATAACAGCCAAAATTATGGATTATTTTTAAGAATTTTTTTCATAGAAATCACCTTTAAAATATGGTCTTCTTGAGTAACCACCTTTGATTGTCATTTTGTATAAATCACGTTTAAATGAATTTTCCATTTCAATCAACCACATGGACTCACTTTTAATTCATGTTTTTTTGGTTTTACTATAATAATTAGTTGTCAAATACCAAGTATGTTAGAGAGATATCCTTAATGGAGGTTAGGTGGGAACAATTAGCCGAAAAAACCTAAATAGTAGGCCCAAGTGATTGATTGCAACAAATAACTCTTTAAAGGTAGTTTGTGTATAAATTGAAAAACAAAGATGATCTCTGTATAATGACCCTATTTTAAATGTGGTTTCTATGAAAAAACCCTATTTTAAAGTATGCATGAAATAATTTACGAGAATCGAAAATTTGTGATTTGGTCTAAAACGACAAAAATCATAAGATATAGTCCACATAAATTTGGGAATTTTGGAATAGACATACACAGAATATATTATGCGGGACGACAATTTGAAATATAATCAAAAATGTCCACACTAATGAGACATAATCCACAAAAAATCAAGAACTATAAAGTACAATATATTCTATGCTTGATGGGCCTGACAACAATTTGTGATTAATTTAGAAGTGACCACATTCATCCATTATATAATCCACAGAAATTATGTAATTTTGTAGTACCCATAAAATATTCTATATGCTAATACTATGTTTGGTAGTTTATTAGGGGAAGAAAATGTACGTGTAATTGGGGAAGAGAGGGCAAGGTTACAGAAAGCGCTAGGCAGCCTAGACGTTCAACTCGACACCTAGAGTCTTGGCGGTTTTCCTATTTTTATTTTAATTACAATAATTGATAATAAATACTAATATTATGGAAAGCTTAGGTGTTGGACTGACGCCTAGTTAGACTTCTTTCTTCGTTAAGTGGTGGGGGAGGAGGTTTTACTGAAGGTCGGAGAAGGCAGAAGAGGTGTTCATAATTGGAGGCTGGAAGAGTTTGAAGGACATGAAGACTCTAACAGAAGAAATCACAATCAAGACCTAAAGAGTGCAGTCTACGTTTGCTTTCCTAGACGCTCTCAAAATTTAGGTGGCAGCCTAGATACCACCTAGGTACTAGGTAGGCGGCTTAGGTACCGCATATGCCTAGGCGGGCTAGGCGGAGGTTTTTTAAAATATTGAGGGAAAGTAATAAATGGTAAGGAAAGTTAAGGAAAAATATAGTAACTTGTTTGGGAGTTATATTAAAGAAAATGGAACGAGACTTATTTCACTTTGTTTTGGAGTTTTAATGAGAGAAGGTAAAAGAAGGGAATTCATGTAAATTACATAAATAACCTTATTTTTTGCTATATTATTAGAGGGCAAAATAGTCCCTAATAAATAATTTTTTTATGTTAGTTCCCTTTCCTTTGGTTGCCGCCTAAATGAGGGGAAAAAGTCACTATTTGAGGGGAACTTCTCACGTCAACTACTCTTCACTCCTATTTATTACCCCACTCAAAGAACTCCCAAACAAGTTTAACTCTTCCCCTCCCTCATTACACTCCATCCAAACATAGTGTAAGACAATCTGTAAATTGTTTGAAATCAATTATAATGAGCCGTAGTTCACAGAAATTCAGAAATTTTAAAATAAAAAAATATATTCTATGTCATAGCAATTTATGATTTTGTTGAAAATAATTTGTCCACATAAATTCGTTAATTTTAGAATATGCATAAAATATTCAATGTGGAAGACAATTTGTCATTTATCGAAAGCGATCACAATCATGAGTTATAATCTCCAAGAATTCGAGAATTTTGGACTACACATAAAATAAGCTATGTGACACGTCAATTTGTGATTTGGTCGAGAATGATCAAAATCATGAGTTATTATCTATAAGAGTATAAGAATTTTGGAGATAATGCATAAAATTTGCTATAAAGAATAGAAACTTGTGATTTGATCAGAAGCGCCCAAAATCGTGGTTATAGGCCATAGAAATTTTGAGAATTTTTTAGAGGCATAAAATACTCAAATAGTGGCATTTTCCCTCTCAATTTGGGCGGTAACCAATGGAAAGGGAACTAACATAAAAGAAATTATTTTATTGGGACTATTTTTCCCTCTAATAATATAACAAAAAATGAGGTTATTTATGTAATTAACATGAATTCTCTTCGCTTTCCTTCCCTTATTAAAGCTCCCAAACAAAGTGAAATAAGCCCCATTCCATTTTCTTTACTATAACTCCGAAGCAAGTTGCTATATTTTTCCTTACACTGTGTTTGGGTGGGGTGTAATGAGGGAGAGGGGAAGAGTTAAACTTGTTTGGAAGTTCTTTTGAGTGGGGTAATGGATGGGAGTGAAGAGTAGCTGAGGTGAGAAGTTTCCCTCAAATAGTGTCCTTTTCCCCTTAATTTGGACAGTAACAAAGCGAAAAGGAGCTACCATAAAAAAAATCATTTTATTAGGACTATTTTGCTCTCTAATAATATAACAAAAATTGAGGTTAATTATGTAATTTACATGAATTTCCTTCCCTTACCCCCCCTTATTAAAACTCCCAAACAAATTAAAATAAGTCCTATTCCATTTTCTTTACTATAACTCCCAAACAAGTTACTATATTTTTCCTTAACTTTCCTTACCATATTCGACTTGTGATTGGTTAAAAACCACCAATACCATCGGTTTATTCCATGAAAATTTGAAAACTTTGGAATGCACATAAAATATTTACGCTTGACAATTAGTTTAAACAACCAAAAACATGGATTATAGTCCAAAAAAGATGTGTGGGGCGGCAATTCTTTATTTAGACAAAAATCATTTGTTACGGTCCATATAAATTCAACTTGTGTTTTGGTCGAAAATGGCTAAAATTATCGATTAATTTTGAAGTGCGCATTAAATAATTTATGATAGGCGAAAACTTGTGATTTAGTTTCAAATAACCAAAATTATGGGTTATAATTCATAGACATTTAGAAAATTTGGAGTATACATAAAATATTATGCGGGAGCACAACAATTTGTGATTTGGTTGAAAATGACCATGTTGATGAGTCATAGTACACAAAAATTCAAGAACTTTGTAGCAATAGCATTTGTCATTTTGTCGAAAGCGTGCACAATTATAAGTTATAGTCCACATAAATTCTCGAATTTTAGTGTACACAAACTACTCTATGTTAGAGGGAAAATTGCGATTTGGCTGAAAACGACCACAATCTTGACTCATTAATCATAGTTCACTAAAATTCAGAAATTTTAGAATACATAATATATCCTATGCGTGATGGCATTTGTGATTTCATCGGAAGCAGCCAAAATCATTGATTATAGTCTGCAAAATTCAAGAATTTTAGAATATGCATAAAATATTCCATGTGGAAGGCAATTTGACATTTATCGAAAACGACCACAATCATGAGTCATAGTCCACAAAATTTGAGAATTTTGGAATACGGTCAAAATAAGCTATGTGGCACGACAAGTTGTGATTTGGTCGAGAAACAACTAAAATCATGGTTATAGTCCACAGAAATTTTAGAATTTATAGGAGGCACAAACTATTCAATGCGAGCTGGTGACTTTTGATTTGGTTAAAGCGGCCATACCATTGGTTTTAGTCCTTAGAAATTCAGGAACTTCAGAGTACGCTTAAAATTTTTTTCCCATGATGGCAATTTGTGATTTGGTTTAAACGGCCAATTCATGGATTGTAGTCCACAAAAATTTGGCAATATATGAGTGCACATAATATATTCTACATGTGGCGGCAATTTGTGGTTTACCCAAAAATGGGCAAAATCACGTGTTATTGTCAAAAATGGTTAAAATTATGGATTAATTTTGGAGTATGCATAAATAACTTAGGAGGGATGGAAACTTGTGAATTTAGTATCAAATGGCTGAAATTTGGGAATGCTCTCAGTTGTTTTTTTGGGCATTTTATATTCAATAACACTTCATATATAAGACTCTTATCTTTTAAATAAAGTAACAATAGACATCTTACCATATCGGTTCGTCTTGTGTTCATTATGCCTTATAAATGATCTTGCGATCTCTCAGCTTATGTTTTCTTTGTGAACCCTCAAGGGTTGGGGAATTTCAGACGAACCATTTTAAACTGCAGGACTATATTGACAGGTTTTTGTACCGGCAAACTTAACCTGATTTTTCTATTATAAGCTGTAAGTCTAGTTCTCGTAGCTAGTATGGTAGTAGGTTGGCTGTTGGTACAAATGGTGTTGCCTAGTATTGAAGTTTTTTTAAATCGGAAGTTATAGTTTGTAGCTTCCCCTTCTGGAGTAGGCAAGCGGATGGACAACAAACTGATCTTATGTGGACATGCAAACAAATGAAATAAACTTGCTACAACAAAAGCGACAATAGAACGATTTTCTCTATTTCCTTAAGTTCAAGATCTAAATGATAACACTTGTATCAAAAGGTTAGGGGCCGCATGACTACCTCAAAAAATTTAATGAGGTTCATAAACTACAATTTATATTCAATGTGTTCTTGCTGATCTCTGTCTTGGTTTTTGGTGATGCAGAGGAAGTTGATATTGACATATGCACACAAATACAGGCTGGGGCTTTGGAGGCCTCGAGACCCAAAAGTAATAACGCAAAAGTAATATGTTTCTGTAATGAACGTGAGGCATTATGTATTTCTCGAATCGTGCTAGCCCATCCGGATGCTTTCAGATGCAGTGAAGAAAACTAAGCTTCTCGTTTCTCCATTATCATTAGATGCCAACTTGATTGCTGTTTTTTTTGTTATGGTCAGATGCCAGCTTGGTGGTTGCAGAAGGACTGCACTTTTAATTGCTGAGGGTGTTTTGAGCATGCACAACATTAAGTGGACTTGAGGTTGTCTCTTATGTTTTGGTTGATTCAGTGCTCCAATAAAGTTGTTACTTGCTAACGCAGATCTGAATTGCTTTTTCCCCGGTGCTTTATTTTTTTTCCTTTATTAGTTGTTTTGAAAGTATTAGCATGCGAAGTAGTGAAATGTTATCTTTGAACGCACTTTTTATGTGGAGTTTAAATTTAACGATTTCATAAGCTATATAATCCATAATTTTTCTTTATTTTTGCTCGTTTTGATCCATTAACAAATAATTCACGATGTCATCAGTTATACTTAAATGGAATTCAAACTTCGTGATTTCGTTTGCTATAACGAACAATTTTAGTCCATTTTTGCTCTATTCAAGTAAAAATTTTACGATTTTTATGAGTTATAACCCATGATTTTATTCAAATTTGATTGTTTTGACTTAATAACAAATAATTCACGATCTTATATGACCTAACAACAAATATTTTATTCAAAACTTTTTCATCGTAAAAAATTATATGGAGTTTAAATTTCGTGATTTCAAGGGTGGTATTTCATGATATTTGTCAAATTTTGCTTATTTCAACCTAATAGCAAGTAATTTTTCAGAGTTTAAAATTCACAACTTCATGAGTTATAAATTATTTTTCTAATCACAACTTCGCTTATTTTGACCTAATGGTAAATAATTATGAACTTTCAAATTCACGATTTCGTGAGTTATTCCATAATTTTTATTTATTTTTGCTCCTTTTGATCCAATAACAAATATTTTGTTGTTGAAGATTCATGATGTTATGGACTATAATCCAGAATTTTTGTCATTTTTTTTTCAATCCGAAGACGAATAATTACATGGAGTTCAAAATTCATGATTTTATGAGTTATAAGTCACGACTATTTTCCATTTTTGCTCGTTTTGACCCAATGAAAAATAATTATGCGCGGTTTAAATTCATGATTTTATGGGTTATAATTAATGGTTTAGTCCACTTTTGCTGTATTCAACCGAATAGAAATTAATTAGATAAAGTTAAAATTCCACTATTTTCCTGGACTATAATACATGATTTTTGTCCATTTTTTGCTTCTTTTGACCCACCGGTAAATATTCATATGGAGTTCAAAATTCATGATTTCATATGTGATAATCCATGGTTTTCATCTATTTTGCTTATTTTGACCCAATGACGATAATTATGCGGAGATAGAAATTAATAATTTCTTGAGCTATAATCCCTGAATTGTCTATTTTCTCTCATTTTGACCTGATGGCATATAATAACATGCAGTTCAAATTAATGATTTCATGAGCTATAATTCATGATTTTGTTCCATTATCGATTGTTTCGATCTAACCTAAAATATTATGCGGAGTTCAAAATTCGTAATTTCATGAAATATTATTCATGATTTTTGCTACTTTTTTCTTATTTCGGCCCAGTAGTAAATAATTTTGCAAGATTAAAAATTTATAACTTCATAAACTATAACCCACCATTTTTATCCATTTTCGATCATTTCTACCTAATGACAAATAATTATGTGGACTTCAATTTCAAGATTTCGTGAGATATAATCAATGATCTTAGTACATTTTTGCTCGTTTTGATCCAATTGCAAGTAATTTTGTCTAGTTCAAAATTCATAATTTTATGAGCAACAATCCATGATTTATTTCTACTGTTCATATTTCTATCCAATAACAAATAATTATGCGGAGTTCAATTCATGATTTCATGAGCTATAATTCATAAATATTTTCCATTTTTGCTTATTTCGATCCAATAAAAAATACTTATGCGCAGTCTAAAATTCATGATTTTATGAGCTATAGCCTGCAATTTTAGTCTACTTTTTATCAATTCTTTGTCCTTGCATAATCCAAACTTCACTATTTCATTACTGGAAACTAATTATTTTTGGCCATTTCGACCCATTGGCAAGTAATTTCTCTAAGGTCAAGATTGACAATTTCAATAGCTACAACCTATGATTTTGACCATATTTTCATTTTGACTCTTTAGCAAATAATTCCACGAAGACCAAAATTGATGATTTCATGACCTATAATCCATTGCTTCTAACCATTTTATGTCATTTTGATCTATTGGCAAATAATTATGTGAATGCCTAAATTCATAATTTTATGAGCTATGGTCCACGATAGACATTTTTAGTAGTTTCAAACAATTTCATGACCTATAATCCATTACTTCTAACCATTTTATGTCATTTTGATCTATTGGCAAGTGTGTTTGGTAACCAAAGTGTTTCTTTTTGTAGTGTTTTTTTTAAAAAACATCATACCATGGTGTTTATTTTTCAAACGTGTTTTCAAAACAACATTTATAGTTATTATTTATATAGCCGAGCCGCGAAGGGCGGGCGGCCAGCCAGTAAGGCGCGCGCCGCGACAGACCGGACTACGCGACGGACTAGCGACAGGGGCGGGCGGGCGGGCGGCGAGGCAGCGGCGGATGGCGGCGCCGACTGGATTGGACCTGTCGGACACGACGGGGGAGGAAACCACCGGAGGGGCTAGCGGCGGCGGGGGCGGCGAACTGGCCGACGAGCAGAGGCAGTCGACGGCCACTGGCAGCGGCGGCGGCGGTGCTAGCGGTGGCGGGCGCGGCGGCGGCGGCAGCGACCGCATTGCGGTGGTGGTGGCGGCGGCGACGGCCGACGGCAGCGCGGCACGGCAGCTCCGGTGTGGTGGCGCGGGGGGACATCGACGAGCAGCGACGGGCGCGGGGCGACGACGCAACGGGCACGGCTTAGATGAAAAAAACGGCAGCGCGGCGACGGGCGGCGGAACGGCCGACGGGCAGCTCGGCGACAGGCTAGGCGGCGACGCTGGAGGCGCGCGGCAGCGCGGCGGCCGCGCGCGCGGCGACGGCCGACGGCCAACGGCGGTGCGCGGTGCGGCAGGCGGTGCAGCGGCTTGGTGGTGGCGGCGGGACAGACAGCCTAACGTAGCAGCGGCGGCGGCGGCGGGGCGGCAGGCGGCGACAGCGACGGGCGGTCGACGAGCAGCGACGGGTAGTGACGACGGACGACCGACGGGCAGCGGCTTAGATGAAAAAACGCGCAGCGACAGCGGCGGGCGGCGGACGACCGATGTGGCAGCCGGACGGCGGCACGCGGGCGATAGGCTAGGGCGGTGGCAGGCGGCGACGGGCTAGCGGTGCGCAGCGGCGGCGACGGGTGGTGCGGCGGGCGGGCGGCGCGGGACGGCCGCACAGCAGCGGCGCAAGAGGCTTAGATGAAAAAACCGAATCTCAAAACACATTTTTGGTGTTTTAAGAAAAACATTTATTTTTTGGATTTTGTAAAGGGTCAAGTCAAAAAATCTCCCCGGTTACCAAACACATTTTATTGTTTTTCTTGAAAAAAAAACGAAAACGACAAAAACGCCATGGTTGCCAAACGCTCCCAATTAATTTATGTGAATGCCTAAATTCATAATTTTATGAGCTATGGTCCACGATAGACATTTTTAGTAGTTTCAAACAATTAGTAAATAATTTCGCAGAGGCCCTATTCTTTGAGTTGGCGATATAGTCCTACTTTTGTAACAAGCACTTATAGATAGTTTGTTAGGCTAGAACATTTCTGTGGTGTTCCATCCTTGTTCGTAAAAAAAATAAAGAAATATCTGGAGGCCCAAATTCATGATTTTGTGAGCTATATGCCAAGATATTGTTTTTTTAGTCGTCTCGACCCATTGATATATAATTTTGCGGAGGCCAACATTCATGACTTCCTGAGCTATAAGCCATAATTTTTGGTAGTTTTTAGTCATTTGACCTGTTCGAAAACAATTTCGCGTAGGCCGAGATTCATTATTTTGTGTATATGATTTTTTGGCTATTTTTAGTTATTTTGACTTGTTAGCAAATAATTTTGTAGAGGAAAAAATTCATAGTTTTATGAGCTATACCCATGATTATTGGATATTTTAGTTGTTTGAACTATTTGTAAATAATTTTGTAGAGTTCAAACTTCATAATTTCATGAGCTATAACCCATAGTTTTTTTGCGATTTTAATCGTTTCGACCCATTAGCAAGTATATATCCGAGGCCACAATTCAAGGTTTTGTGATCCCTACTACATGATTTTTTGGTGATTTTTAGTCATTTCGACTAGTTGGCAAATAATTTTGTGACGGCCAAAATTCATAATTTTCTTGGATATAACCCACAATTATTTGCCATTTTTAGTCATTTTATAATTTCATGAGCTATAACCCACAATTATTGGACACTTTTAGTCGTTTCATGCCTGTTGTAAATAATTACCTGGTGGCTCAATTTCATGATTTCATGAGCTATAGCATATTATTTTTGGCCATATTTAGTCGTTTCGACCAGTTGGCTAATGAAATCGTGGAGGAAAAGATTCAAGATTTTATAAGATATAACTCATATTGAGTTGTTTCGAGCCATTTTAAAATAAATTTGAGGAGTTCGAGATTTTATGAGCTGTAACCCAAAAATTTTGGCCATTTTTAGTCATTTTGACCCATTGGCAAGTAAATTTACCGAGGCTAAAAGTGTTAACTCCATGAGCTTTGAACTCATTAATTTTGGCTATTTTTTCATTTTGGCCTATCGACAAATAATTAATAGAGACCAAAAGTCATTATTTCATGAGCTATAAATCATGATTTTTTTCCATTTTTAATCGTTTCGACCCGTTAGCAAATAGTTTCATAGAGGTCAAAATTCACAATTTCTTGAGCTATTGCCCATGATTTTTTCTATTTTAAGTAGTTTTGATGCATTAGCAAATAACTTTGTGGAGGCTAAAATTCACTGCATCGTTATCCATAACCCATGATTTTTGGTCATTTTTAGTCGTTTCGATCCATTGGCAACTAATTTTATATAGTCCAAAAATTCATATTTTGTGATCTATAATACATGAATTTCAGTTATTTTTAGTCACTTTGACCTACTGGCAAATAATTTGATGGAGGGGGAAATCCACAAGTTCATGAATTTTTGGTCATTCCAACCTGTTGGCAAGTACTTTTGCAGAGATCGAAATTCTAGATTTCATAAGCTATTACCCATAACGCTTGGCCATTTTTAGTATCTGTTGTCAAATAATTCTGTGGTGAGTAAAATTCTTAATTACGTGATCGGTAAGCTATTATTTTTAGCCAATTTTAGTTGTATTGACCCATTATCTATTAGATTTATTGAGGCTAAAATTTATGACTTCATGAGCTATAATTCACGATTTTTTACAATTTATAGTCATTTTGAGCTATTAGCCAATAAATTTATAGAGGCAAAAATTCACGATATTGTGAGCTATAACCCATAATTATTGGATATTTTTAGTCATTTCAGACCATTGGTAAATAATTTCACTGAAACCACAACTCCCAACTTCTTAAGCTAATGATTTTTGGCAAAATTTAGGCATTTCAATCCATTTGCAAGTAACTACACCATGACAAAAATCTACAATTTCTACGATTTTGTGAGCTATAACCCATAATTTTTCATTATTTTTGGGTTTTGACACATTGGCAAACAATTCCACAGAGATTAAAATTCATGTTTTGAGAGTATAACCCACAATGTTTGGCCCTTTTTTTGTTTTGACACGTTGATAAATAATTTTGAGTCCAAAGTTCATGATTTCATGAACTATAACCCATAATTTTTTTTATTATTGTTAGTCATTTCGAACCATTAGTGAATAATTTTATAGAGGCCCAAATTCATGATCTCGTTTGTTCTAACTCATAAAATTTGGCCATTTTTAGCCATATCAGCTTGTTGGCAAATAATTTCACGGTGGTCAAAATTTCCAACTCCATGAGCTACAATCCACGATTTTTAGCTTTTTTAGCATTTTGATTTGTTGACAAATAATTTTATAAAGTCCATAATTTACAATTGAGTGAGCTATAATACATAGTTTTTGGACATTTTCAGTTGTTTTGACCTGTTAGCAAATAAATTTGAGAAGGCCAAAAATCAAGATTTCATGAGATATAACTCACGATTATTGGCCATTTTTAGTCGTTTCAAGTCATTGGCCAATAAATTCGAGAAGGCTAAAATTCATGATTTCATGATCTCATGATTATTGGCTATTTTTAGTCAACCCATTGATAAATAATTTTATGGAGGCTAAAATTTATAATTTTGTGAGCTATTATACATGATTTTCGGCTTTTCTTAGTCATAAAGATCCATCAGCAAATATATTCCAAGGGCCACAATTCTTAATTTCATGAGTTATAACTGTCGATTATTGCCTATTTTAAGTTATTTTGAGCCTTTGTCAAATAAACTTTGCACATGCAAAAATTCACAAATTCCTAAGCACTAACCATTATTTTTGTAATTTCAAACCAATAGGAAATAATTTTATGAATGCCAAAATTCATGATTTTTTTAGCTTTAATCCATGATATTTGGCTATTTTTGGTTGCTTGATCAGTTGACAAATAATTATGCCGCGCCCAAAATTAACGATTTCATGGGCTATAATCAATGACTTTTAGCCTTTTTTTTTATTTGAAACCATTAGCAAATAATTCCATGAAGAGCAAAATTTATGATTTCGTGAGCTATAATCCATAATTTTTGGCAATTTTTATCAATTCGACCCATTGGCAAATAATTTCACGAGGGACAAAATTCTCAATTCCTTGAGCTATAATTCATAATTACCAAACATTTTTAGTCATTTCCAACAATTAATAAATAACTTCCCATATGCCCAAATACATGATTTCGTGAGCTATAACCTCTAATTTTTAACCATTTTTATCCGTTTTGACCTGTTGGCAAATAATTTTGTGGACCCAAAACTCAAAACTTCATGAGCTAACCCACGATTTTTAGCCATTTTCAGCCATTTTAACCCCTTAGCATATAATTTCGTCGACTCTAACATTCATGATTTTTTTGCTATAATACATCATTTTTACCATTTTTAGTTTTTTCAACCAGTTAGCAAATAATTTCGCAGATGCCAGAATTCACAATTTTCTAAGCTATTACTCACAATGTATTACCCTTTTTTAGTCATTTCAAGCAATCGACTAATAAATTTACAAATGCTAAAATTAACAATTTCATGGGCTCTAATTCACGACTATGGGACATATTTTTTTCATTTCGAAGCACTAGTGAATAATTTTGTAAAGTGCATACTTCACAATTTCTTGAGCTATAACCAACAGTTTTGGCTATTTTTAATCATTTCGAACCATTAGTAAGTAATTTCGTCGAGAAAAATATTCATGTTTTCGTGAGCTATAACAGATGACTTTTGACAATTTTTTGTTTCGATGCATTGGCAAATAATTCCAAGGAGACACAAATTCATGATTTTGTGAGCTGTAACTCATAATTTTTAGCCATTTTATTATTGACCCATTGGCAAATAATTTCATGAAAACCAAAATTTACGTTTTCATGAGCTACAACCTACAATTATTAGACATTTTTAGTCTCTCGAACCATTGGCTAATAATTTTAGGAAGTCCTAAATTCATGATTTCATGAGCTATAATCCATGCATTTTATTCATTTTTAGTCATGTCAATCCGTTGGCAAATAATATCACAGATGCCACAATTCACGACTTTTGGAGCTGTTAGCAAATAATTTGGTGAAGGCGAAAATTTAGGATTTTTTGAGCTACATTACAAGATTTTTGCCAATTTTTAGTTCTTTCAACCTGGTGGTGAATATATTCGCAAAGGCCAACATTAATGATTTCATGAGTTATAACTCACTATTATTGCTCATTTTTAGTCCTTTCGAGCCATTGACTAATAAATTCATTGATGCCAAAATTCATGAATTCATGAGCCATAGCTCAGAATTATTGGACATTTTTTTGACATTTTGAATTGATAGAAAGCAATTTCATGAAGGCCTATTTCATGATTTTGCGAGCTATAACCCATATTTTTAGCCATTTTTAGTCATTTCTACTAGTTGGCAAATAATTACATGGAGCCCAAAATTCATGATTTCATAAGCTATAACTAATGATTTTTTTGTCATCTTTTTCGTTTCAACCCAACGGCAAATATTTCCACAGAGAGCAAAATTCATGATTTTGCAAGCTATATAACCCACATTTTTTAGCCATTTTTTATCGCTTCGACCCGTTAGCAAATAATTTCGTTGAGACCAAAATTAATGATTTCATGAGGTATAACACACAATTATGTGTAATTTTTTATCATTTCTAACAATTAGTAACTAGTTTCATGTTAGCACAAATTCATGTTTTTATAAGCTATAACTCATGTTTTTTGACCAATTTTAATCATTTCAAGCCATTCGCAAATAATTTCTTAGCATCCAAAGTTCAAGATTGTGTGAGCTATAATAGATGATTTTTGGCCATTTTTAACTTTTTTGATCTATTGGTAAATAAATTCATAGAGTCTAAAATTCATAACTTCCTAAGCCATAACTGATGGTTATTACTCATTTTTATTCGTTTCGAGCGATTGCGTAATAAATTCGCCGAGGAAAAAAAATTCACGAATTCATGTGCTACATCTCACACTTATTAGACATTTTTATTCATTTCAGCGCATAAGTAAATAATTTTGTACAGTTCAAAGTTTAAGATTTCATGAGCTCTAACTAGTGAATTTTGACCATTTTTAATCGTTTCGACTAATTGCCAAATAGCTTCACTGAGACAAAAATACACAATTTCATGAGCTACAACCTATAATATTTCACCCTTTTTTGGTTTCGATGCATTGGCAAACAATTCCATGGAGATCAAAATTCTTGATTTTGTAAGTATAACCTGTGATTTTTGGCCACTTTTTTCATTTCACCTATTGGCAAATAATTTGGGAGAGACCAAATGTATGATTTCATGAATTAAAACCCATAATTTTTTGATATTCTTAGTCATTTTGAACCAATAGTAAATAATTTTGCAAAGGCCTAATTCATGGCTTTGTGAGCTATAACACATGTTTTTTGGCTATTTTTAGTTGTTTTGGCTAGTTAGCAAATAATTCGTGGAGATCAAAATTCTCAACTTAACGTTATAACCTATAATTTTTTGCCACTTTTTATCCATTTTAACTTGCTAGCAAATAATTTCATGGAGTCCAAAATTCACAATTTCTTGAGTTATAATCCGCTATTTTTGGACATTTTTAGTAGTTTTGAGGCATTAGCAAATAGATTCTTGGAGGCAAAAAATGCAGGATTTCATGGGTTCTAACTCATGATTATATACCATTTTTAGTCGTTCTAAGCCATTGGCTAATTTTATTCAAGGTAGCTAAAGTTCATGATTTTGTGAGCTATAACCTACGATTATTGAATATCTTTTGCCGCTTCGAACTATTGGTAAATAATTATGCAAAGTAATTTCACTAATAAAATTCATGATTTCTTAAGCTATAACCCATGATTTTTTACTTTTTTTATTTTTACCAATTGGCATAATTTGCAAAGACTAAATTCATGATTTTGCAAGCTTTAAGTCATAATTTTTGGTCATTTTTAGTCATTTTGACATGTTGGAAAATCGTTTTGTGCAGGCCAAAATTCATGTTAGAGCTGTTATCCATGATTATTTGCCATTTTTATTCATTTTTACCATTGTCAAGTAGTTTTACAATGACCAAAATTTATGATTTTTAGGCTGTAATCCCCGACTTTTTATCATTTTTAGTAGTTTTAATATATTTGCAAATAATCTCGTGGAGGTCAAAATTCATAAATTCATGAGCTATATAACCAAGGATTTTTTTTGTCATGTTTGGTCATTTTGACCCATTGGATAATAATTTACTAGAGGCCACCATTCATGATTTATGAGCTATGATATATGATTTTTGGCCATTTTCACTTATTTTGATCCGTTGGCAAATAATTTTGCAGATGAAATTCACGGTTTTGTGAAGGTCAAGATTTAAGATTTCATAAGCTATTATCTACTAGTTTTGACCAAATTATCATTTTGACTCATTGTCAAATAATTTCATGATGGCCAAAATTCATAATTTTATGAGTTATAACCCACAAATTTTGGTCATTTTAGTCATTTCGACCTGTTCGCCAATAAATACGCAGAGGCCAAGTTTCACAATGTCACGAGCTATAACTCATGATTGTTGAACATTTTTTGTCATTTCTAGCATTTGTAAATAATTTCATGGTCCAAATTTCATAATATCCCACCACTTTTAGCCATTTTTACTCATTTCAACAAATTAGCAAGTAATTTCGCTAATACCAAAATTAATAATTTTATTAGCTATAGCCCATGATTTTTGGCCATTTTTTATTTCAACCCGTTGACAAATAAATCCTCAGAGACCAAAATTAACAATTTTGTGAACTGTTACCGAATAATTTTAGCAATTTTTAGCTAGTTTGACCTGTTGTCAAATAATTTTGTTGTGGTCAAAATTCACAATTTTATGAGTTGTTAAGCATTAATTTTTTTTGTCATTTTTAGTAGTTTCGATACATTGGCAAATAATTTTGTGGTGGTCAAAATTCATGACTTTGTGAGGTATGACACAGTTTTTGGTCACTTTCGGTACTTTCAATATACTGGCAAATAATTTCATAGATGACAAAAATCATTTGATTTTGTTGGTTATAGTACATGATTTTTGATCATTTTTAGTCATTTCGATCCATTGGCAACAACCTTCATGGAGGCCAGAATTTAGGATTTCATGAACTAGAATCCACGATTTTTGGCTATTTTTAGCTATTTCAACTCATTGGCAAATAGTTTAGTAGAGGTCAAAATTCAAGATTTCATGAGATTACACTTGATTTTTGCCCATTTCTAATTATTTTGGTTTGTTGTCAAATAATTTTGTGGTAGCGAAATACTTGATTTTTTGAGCTATAGGCCTCGAACGTTAGCCATTTTTAGTCGTTTGACACGTTGGTCAATAAATTTGCAAAGGTCAAAATAACGATTTCATGAGCCATAACCCACGATTATTGACAATTTTTAGTCATTTTTAGTTATTGGCTAATAAATTTGCGGACTTTAAAATTCACTATTTCTAGAGCTATAATCCACAATTATTTAATTTTTTTAGTTGCTGCGAGGAATTGGTAAATAATTTTACAACGTGCAAACTTCATCATTTCATGAGCTATAACCCACCATTTTGACCCTTTTTAGTCATTCTGACTCATTGAAAAAATATTTCACCAAGGCCAATTTTCTCAATTTCTTGAGCTATAACCTATGATTTTTGGTCATTTTTTTTATTTCGACATATTAGCAAATAGTTATGTCGAAGCTAAATGTGACGTCCCTGGTTTCACACAAGGCTGCACTCTAATATGAACCCAAAGATGTCAAACATGTCATGCACCCAACACTGTGCATAAACATGTTTCATCCTCATATTAATATCGTTCTAGCAGATATCGAAATAAGAAGTGAGGGTACAAGCAGATATATCAAAGATGACAATACAAGGAACACAATATAGAGAAGAGACATTCAATAATAACTATAATTTTGTTCCAACAGAAGAAAAGCGAGTACATCTGGTAAACTGGAATAAGAACATCGAATCTCTAATACATGAGAGTCAACTGAAAAAGACATGAGAACTGAGCCTTCAAAATAAAATGCATCACTAAAAGAAAACTAAACTCATAAATAGTCTACTGTGGAGCGCTAATTGACTACTTAAAATTGACGAAAATATATGTTGATTTCTCGTCAACATGCGGCTCTCTGAACCCCTGACTCGCTGCCTGAAAAAGATGAAAACAACGAGCGTCAAAGCCCTAGCGAGAACATCTCTACCGCTCCCAGGAGGGAGGGGGGTTAGGTGTATAAAAATACTAATAATAAAATATATGATTCATATATCCTAATCTAAGAGGAGTTAAGATTTAGAAATTTACAACAAGAGATGAGTACATCGAGCGAAATAATCCAAACGAGGAAACCCTTATATATATACCATATATCTCAAATTGTGGATCGCTAAATATCAAGTCCAAATCCTATAAATAAATAAATAATTAGCAAGGAAAAATACACCATCAATATCTCATCCAAGACAAATAGTATTTGTCGCATCATAGTATCTCACACTACCCTCGGGTAGGTAGCACAGAAGAAAATGTACAAACTTGTGAAAGCCTCGTTAAAAATATACCCCACCGTATAAGAATGTCAAATGTTGGTCTATGTTCGCAAATAGTACTCGTCTGAGCTCTAGGCTTCTTAAAAATATAAAGTGTAGTCATCCGCAATATCATGCGGCTCACGGACTAACACATTCGGAGTGTAGTCGCCTGCTATATCATGCGGTATACAGGCATGCCCACTCAACCACTAAAACAATGATGCATCACGGAGTATAGTCAACCGCGTTCTCATTGCGGTACACAGACTAACGCACTCAGAGTGTAGTCGCACGCGTTCTCATTGTGGTGCATGGACTAAAGCACTCAAGCATCCACAACTACTGTAAACTGAAACAATGTCACTTCCTATTGTGACAAATACATTAGACTACACATATCAATAGGCTCGAGCGTGCTCAAATCCAGTACGTGCCCTCTCTTGGTCTCGCACGTGTATCGACATGCGACTCGCACTTCGTGTTTGCGACCAAAAGCACGTGGGAAAGATCAATGTTTACAAAACAACACCAGACCAGTCGACCGATATATCTCATCGGTCGACCGAGCGGCGACGTGCACAACACATGTACAAAATACAACATTGATTGGTCGACCAAATACATGTGTCAGTTGACCGACCAGAGGAAAAATCCCAGTTTCCTGTTAACCAATCGGTCGACTGATTTTCTTGATCAGTAGACTGACCAGAGAAAGAGTTCACTCCTGATAAAAGTTAGTTTCGATTGACTGATCCTTCTGATCAGTCGACCGACCAGGTTACAAATCAAAAACATTAGATTTTCTCAAAAATTCATCAAAGTAGAAAATTTTCAAAGAAACACATATATAAAATCTCGATTTAGTGCCTTAGGGTTTACTCTGATATATGAAAACACAAATATAAAAATTTGAGGGATTCTAATAACCCTAACATGTTTATGTTTATAAATTCATCATGAAAGTAAATAGATTAACATAAATCTCATGTTAGATTTACTTCGAACCTTCAACCCAAATTAAAGAATATGTTTCATAACTTTTTAAATAAGAAAGATTAAATCTTTACGTCATACAAATTGAAGGCGTGTTCTTTACACATAAACTATGTTTTTAAAAAATCCAATAAAACTAAGAAAAAAGGGATGGGTTTGGAGGAGATGAAACTCGCCTTAACTCAAAAAAATCATGCTAATCTCTCAAACGCAAGATAAAATCTTGCTAATCCTCTCGAATCCTGCTTCACAGTTCTTCTCCCACAGCAAGATAAAATTTCTCTAGGGTTTTGAGGGGGTGGTTGCTGCTCAGAACGTGAGGGATGATGAAGAAAAAAGGAAAAAGTTACGGTCGACCGATCTTTAGGGTCAATCGACCGATCCGCACACTGAAGCAGACTTGACAGTTTACATGTACATTCATGCTTATACTTATATATATATATATATATTCATATATGTACGTAACCGATCTCAAATCGATTACAAAATACTCATTCATCCCAGAATAATATCAACCATAATAAAACTTATTTATTATTATTTTCCATAATATTTTTAAATTTATGAGGTTTTACATTCACCCCTCCTTAAAGAAAATTTTGTCCCCGAAATTCAGCAATTTACTATGAATCACCAGGTATGTGTTATATACGCAATATTTATACTTAACATCTAGAATGTGAATACACCCACTTAACCTCTAATTAAGCAGACTAGTGCGTCGGGCGAAAAATCTAAATAAGCAACCCCCATGTATATGTCATATGTTCCGAAGATTAGGTGTTAAGTGTTAATATCCACATTCTAGCGTGAAGTATAAATTGCGGCTATATAGATAATAGGAACACAACGATACTATAACTAGCAAATACCCGATCGAATAGGTGTGGGTAGTCGCGACGCATATCCTCCTCACGCTCCCAGGAAGCTTCTTCAACTCCCTTCCTGTTCCACTGCACCTTAACTAACGGGATTACTTTATTCTGGAGCTTCTTGTCCTCAATAGCAAGAATGTGAACTGGTGTCTCAATTATAGTCAAATCTGCCTGAAGCTCTAAATCTGGCACATCAACCACTCTCTGCTTTTCTTCGTCTCGTAAGTTTTTCTTGAGCATCGAGATATGAAATACATCATGCCACCCGACATTGACACTGGAAGGTCTAGTCAGTACAAAACGGCTCTAACATGATCAATAACTCTGAACGGACCGATATATCTCGGGGCAAGTTTTCCCCATTTACCAAACTGTTTGACATCTTTCATAGGTGATACTTTCAATAAGACGTAGCCTCCAACCTGAAATTCTAAAGGTCGTCGTATCTGATCTGCATAACTCTCCTGCCGACTCTGGGCTATAAGAATACGCTCTCAAATTAATGCTACATTCTTCGTAGTCTGCCTCACAAGGTCCGATCCAAGCAATAAGCTATCTTCCGGTTCTGCCCAACAAATCAGAGACCTACAAGGCCTCCCATACAATGATTCATAAGTAGTCATACCTATGGTCGATTGGTAACAATTGTTGTAGGCGAACTCAATCAATGGTACAAGGCCTCCCATACAATCGATTACACATGCCCGAAGCATGTCCTCCAATATGTGGTTGACTCTCTCTGTTTGACCATCTGTCTACGGGTGGAAAACACTACTATATGCTAGCTGACTGTCGAAAGAATTCTGGAAGCTCTTCTAGAAATGTGATGTGAATACTGAGCCACGATCAGATACAATTGTCTCCGGAACTTCATGTTATCTCACAATTTCTCGAATAAAAATCCTTGCATAAGTCTCTGCAGTATGAGTTGTCTTAACCGGTAAGAAGTGCGCCGACTTCGTCAATCGATCGACAACCACCCAGATGGAATCATTTCCTTTGTTAGACCTCAACAATCTTATAATAAAATCCATCGAAATATCTGCCCACTTCCATTCAGGAATGAGTAAGGGCTGTAGGGTACTTGTGGGTCTCTGATGTTCTGCCTTCACTTGTTGACAGATAAAGCATTTGGATACATACTCTGCAACATCCCTACGCATGTCGTTCCACCAAAAACATTTCTTCAAATCATTGTACATTTTGGTTGTACCCGGATGTACCGTGTACCTAGTACAGTGTGCCTCATCAAGCAAGTCCTTCTTCAACTGCGGATTATCTAGCACTACTAGTCGTCCTCTCATTCGAAGGCCTCCATATGATCCGATGGTCCAATCTGCCTTGGGCTCTTTGGAAATATCCCCTACACGGGTTTGAATCCAAGAGTCCTCCAATTCATGATTTTGTGAGCTATAACCCGCGATTTCATGAGCTATAACCCATGATTATTAGACATATTTAGTCGTTTCAATACTATTAGTAAATAATTTCTCAGAGGCTCAAATTCATGATTTCTTGAGCTATAACTCATAATTTTTTTTATCATTTTCGTCATTTCGATCCATTGGCAAATAATTTTGTGGAGACCAAATTTCATGATTTCCTAAGCTATAATTAATAATTTTTGGCCATTTTAGTCTTATTGACCCATTGGCAAATAATTTCATGGGGGTCAATGTTCAAGATTTCATGAGCTATTGCATATTGGTCATTTTTAGCCATTTCAACCTAATGTCAAATAATTTCGTGGAGGCTAAATTTCATGATTTTGTGAAATAACCCATGATATTTGGCTATTTTTAGTGCTTTCGACCTGTTGCTAAATAATTTCTCGAAGACCAAAATTCATTATTTTATGTTCTATAACCTATTATTTTTGACATTTTTACTCATTCAACCAATTGACAAATAATTTTGAGTAAGTCAAAATACATAAATTTTAGGCTATAACCCATGATTTTTTGCTATTTTTTATCATTTCGACCCATTAGCAAAAATTTCACGAAGCCTAAAGTTCACAATTTTGAGAGATGTAACCCATACTTTTTTATTATTTTTAGTCCTTTCGACCCACTGGTAAATAATTTCGCGGAGTTCAAAATTCACGATTTTATAAGCAATAACCTTTGATTTTGACCATTTTTAGTTATTTTGACTCATTGGTAACTAATTCCGCCGAGGAAAAGATTTATGACTTCATGAGCTATAACACATGATTTTCGAGCTTTCTTCCTATTTCGTCCATTGGCAAATAATTCCATAAACACAAATATTTATTAGTTTTTGAGTTATAACTCATGCCTTTTGGCCATTTTTTAGTCATGTTGACCCATTGACAAATAAATTTGTAGAGGCCAAAATTCAAGATTTCATGAGCTATACCCTATGATTATTGGATAATTTTAGTTTTTTAGAACCTCTGGTAAATAATTTCACAAAGGTTAAAATATAAAATTTCTTGAGCTATATGATTAATGGCTTTTTTTCCTCATATTGGTCCATCGGTAAATAATTTTGTTAAAGCCAAAATTCACGACTTCATGAGCTATAACCATGATTTTGGCTAGTATTAGTTTCAAGGCTTCTAAACCCTTTCCGAAGACATTCCAACTCTCGTGATCAGAATGCAGAGGAGTAGGATATACTATTTGATGATGAGGAGACTTGTTTGCATAGCGTAAATTGGATTGTTAAAAATTATCGGTGAGTTGAATGGAACTGTGTTTCCTCTAGAAAATTGTTGGGTTGAAGTGGGACTGAAATTTTAATTTCTGGAGAAATTTTCCTAATTCTCTGCAAATTTTGGATGATTTCTCCAACCGGTTTGTAGGTTGGAGAAAAATAGATCATTCATATGACCTTGGATTGCGGCGCTCACTTGACCTAGTAGTTGATTATTTCCTAAGAGATGACATTCCTCTAAAACGTGGGTTGGAGAAAGACAATTATGACATCTTGAGGCAGAAACTTGATTGATTTGAGTTGAGACTCATTCTTTACTTTCAAGGGTTCCTAACTACACAGGACTGTAGCCATCTTTACTTCAGAGATTATGTTTGACTCTAGAGAGAGACCATTGTTTGGGGGAACTGATGAAACTCTTTCATCACAGTGTCCCTACAGCATGGTTTTCTGAGACAAACTCTTTAAAATTTTTCAAGCTTCATTAGCATTTTTTCTTATAAAATCCCCTTGATACATAAATTCTAAGAAAAGTTTTAAAGAATAATCCAATCATTCATAGATGATTTGGCATATGTAAAATCCTAAAAATTTAAATATTTTATAATAAATAATAAAGGTGTTACATTATAAAAAATGATATTTATTAATGATTGAGTATGCTAGGAATTGATTTGAGATCAATTCAATGTATATATGTGAATATAGAAGTGATATCATGTACACATGCACGGGCCTGAATCTGGAAAAAACGACCAGTTAAAAGTATATGCATTTTACACACCGAATCTGTTGGAATCTGGAAAAACTTAAAAGATCAGAGTTGTAGGTCTCTTCAAGAGCTTTCCAAAAAAAATCTTATATCACCTCATTCCGAAGTCGGATGTGAAGGTTATGGCCAAAATACCGAAGGTTGTTTTCCTAGTCAGACTAGGTTTCCAGGTTCGGGTCAAACGGGTTTACTTCGGGTTTGCATATATTTATACCTGTGTTTTCATAAAAATTATCACCCTTATATCAGAGTTTCAAACTCTAGCAGCCCCTCTTCCTCTCTGTAAAGCCCTAGCCCTAAAGTTGAGAAATTTAAGAGCTTTGTGAAGCAAATATCGACACGATGGCGAGATCATCGACGTGTAGCAAGGGGAAAGCGGGTTGTTTGCACTTCTAATTGCTTGCTGTTTATTTCAGAGGCTTAGAACGACGTTTAAGGCAAGATTATCTTCATCCAAACTCATCCTCATAGTTAAATAACTAGTTTAGATGTTTAATATGTGTTTTCATGTTTAAATCTTAACTTGTGATGTTAAAAATCAGATTTTTTTGATGTTAAAACTTAAACCAATACTAGATTAGTAATTTTTTCTTACTGTTTATGATAGTATCATGATCATAATCATTAGGGTTATTCATAATTTTGTTTATATATGGAAAATTTAAGACATGTACTAAATATATATTTTTTTGCAGAAAACTACAGCGCTTGTATAATCTTTAACTAAGATTTTGAGATAGCAAATAAACTCCAAATTTAACCAAACCAATTCCAAATAAAATTTATATGTATGTAGTTTCTAAAATAGAAAACTTTTCTTAAAAAGAGTTTGTATAGAGAAATATATGTTCTTTTTACTAACAATATGTCCTGCAGAAAAACTGTTGCATATGTATAATGTTTAACTGGAGATTTGGGATAACAAATGAACTCCAAACTTAAATAAACTTATGCCAACTGAAAGATGTGTGAATCTAGTTTTCAAAACAGAAAACCATTTCTAAAAATAGTTTTCCTAGAGAAAGATATGAAAGATGTGTGAATCTAGTTTTCAAAACAGAAAACCATTTCTAAAAATAGTTTTCCTAGAGAAAGATATGCTCGTTTTACTAACAGAAGTCCCGAAACAGAAAACCATTTCTAAAAATAGTTTTCCTAGAGAAAGATATGCTCGTTTTACTAACAGAAGTCCCGAATGTTCTCCTGCTCATTTTGTGGAGCTGTGTTGCGCCGTTTGAGATGCGTTCGCGGACTTTTGAGCCTCTTGATGTTACACGTATAGTCATGAATATGTTGTGTTACGCATTTGAGAATCCCAAGGGTATTATGATAAGTTTTGATTTGATCATATTCGGATTATATATCGTTCATACACATATTGGATGTCGTTAATGAGCACAGCTCAGTACTATATGGGATAGTACGTCGACATACCAGATATACATAGTTTATGCATATGTCAAATATCGTTAATGGGCTCAGCTCAGTACTATATGAGATAGTGCGTCGATATGCTAGATTTATACAGTTTATACATATGTCGGATATCTTTAATGGGCTAAGCTCAGTACTATATGAGATAATGCGTCGATATGCCAGATTTATACAGTTTATACATATATCGGATATTGTTAATGGGTTCAGCTCAGTACTATATGAGATAGTACGTCGATATGCCAGATTTATATAGTTTATACATGTGATGGATATCGTTGATGGGCTCAGCTCAGTACTATGTGGAGTAGTGCATCGATATTTCATTCGTATAGGTCATTGAGTTGGGTTTGGATGCTTTGTCTAGCAGTCCGTTCTGCACGAGGGTGCGATGAGGCTTGTGAGCCGTCTTCTAGGATACCTATATGGTAGGTCGTCTCACACTCATGTTACGTACTGAGATCGCGATGAGACTAATGAGCCGTGTACATTGTTTTAGGATACCTACAAGGTAGTCTGTGTTGCATGATAATGCAATAAAATCAAAATCTTGCAAAGAGTTGAAATGAAACGACTATTTGATAGTCTGAGTTTTAGTGGATACCAAAAGTATTTATGTCACACTGCTATATATATATATATATATATATATATTAGTGATGTTTCTTTCCATAGTTCGGTATTGATATTTAGGTATCTACAGTCTGAGACATATGGTATATAAATAAGGGTTTCCTTGTTTGGATTATTTCGCTTGACGTACTACGTCTCGTGTTGTAGATTTTTAAGTATTAATACCATTAGATACAGGGAAAATGATGTAGGTAGACTATGCTTAATAGATAGAGTCTCCACTACATCTAGTAGCCCTTCCCCTAGGGGTGGATGAAGGTAATCTTGCTGTAGCGCTCTGACGTTCTTGTTGTTATTTTTTTCTTTTAAATTTCTTTTCAGGCAGTTCAGAGCTTCGGAGAGCCACAGGTTGACGGTCTTCCAGCATAGTCACCGTCGTTCAGTTTTTGTAGTGAGACTCCACTGTGTTGACTTTCATATTCAGACATTAGAGTTTATTTTCTTATTGTAAAGGCTGTGAGACTTAGTATGATTCCTTTAGTTTATGATGAGATATTTTTCTTCCAGTCATCAGATGTATTTCAGACTTGCCGGTTGATATATGAGTTCATTTATTAGATTTATCTTTCTACATCATGTCTACTGTGTTTACTATCTTCTTTTTGTCTGTATTGTACATACACTTTATTGTTGATTCCACTAGAGGATACTACTGTGATTGGTAAAACATGTTATTGCATGGTGTGGGTGCATGACAGGTTTGATATATCTAGGTTCATCTTGGACTGTAGCCATGTGTGAAAACAGGGGAGTCACAGCATAGTTGCCACTTTTCTAGGCTATGGAGAGGATGTTGGATAAGGAGATCCATAAACCATCAAAATATTTCGAGAATGGCTCTCCTGTGACTATTTTAAAATTCTGAATGTTATTTCTAAGTGTAACCTTTTGATGGATTGGAAAAATTTTCTTCAGAAAAATGGTAACTAATTCATTCCAGATTGAGATTGAATTTATGGATATGCTATATAGCCATTTCTTAGCTTTATTATTAACAGAAAATAGGATAAATCTAAGCTTAATCACATCTTCGGATTTCCTTAATCTTAATCCTAAGACAAACTTACTCAAACTCAGAAATAAAAATGTAAGCATCTTTAGGTTCATTTTCTAAGCTCAAATTTAGCTCAATTGACATCAGGAAGCCAAATGCAAGATGAGATTGTATTCCTAGTGTGATAACACATGTCTGGAAGAACAAGTGCATTAGGATTTACCGATTCTTTGATTTTAAGAATTGGTTCAACATGGATTAACCAATTGGTATTATCCCTAATTCAAACTCACATACACTAAAGCAAATTCATTTTAGTTTTTTTTTATATCTAAAAAAATAGAGAAAAATATATAGGAATAACGAAAGTTAAATTATTATTTTTTTGTTTTTTCAGGAAAAACTAAAAGACCTAAAAGATAGGTGAGAGAAAAGAGGAAGGATAAAAAAATCTAAATAAACAAATCAAGAGTAACCACTTTGAAACAATCACCTTTACTTTTAGGATTAAGTCTAGACTCAACTAGACAAGTTCCTAATCAAAAACTCCTTGAGTGAAAAGATTAGAGTTTACTTGGTCAATTACCAAGTAAGGATAGTACTCGAGAGAGATCAAGGACTAATAAAGTACATCTTTCTTTGTGGAGCACTTTATGCGACCGCTAAACCTAGCCTTAGACACAAACAAATTCAAGTAAACTTAAATCGGTCCACTCAAGAATTTCTTGTTCCATAATGAGCTTGAGTCCATAAGGGTCAATGTCTAATGAATTTTAGAAAGCTTGGATTTGTGTAATGAGGAATTAGTAATTTGTGAGCTAGAGAAAGGGTGATAAAATCCTTATCTTAGCTTGATAGTGGATTTTTGTCATTAAAGGTATTTTCAAATGAGTGCTCAAATCAAAATACTCAAATCAAGATTCCTACAAATGATATACAATACAACCCTTAAAATTACAAGTAACTATAAAAAGATGCAAATAGAAAATCTTTTTATTTTTTAATAAGGGTTAACAATCAAACAAATGTGAGAAAGATAGCCCTTGTTTGAATTTATTATTTTGTTAGTAGTGACTCAAGTAGAGAGTGGATTTTAATAGGGTCAAGAAGAGAAATTTTTATGTTTTTTATTAGTTCTTAATTGTCTCTAATGTGAAGAGCCTAAACTAGAGGGTGAAATTGAAAATACTAGAAAGAGGACTTACTTTTTTAAGCAAATTTTCAATCTTTAATATTTCATCTTCAAGTTTCAATCTTCTGGATTGGACCTTCTTCACAAGAAACACATAAATCAAAGAATCAAAATAGAAAAAAAATCCTAATTACAAGCACCTTTCCTGACAACGGCGCCAAAAAATTAATGATGGCATAATAAACATGCACTAATGTTGTAAGAGGACTACTATAAATTTATAGTATAGAAAGATGTCGAATCCACGAGGAAGATGTGTAGAAAATATTCTAAATTAGATCCTAGAATTGTGTGTCGACAAAGAGGAGTGAAAGTGTAGAGATACAAAAAGTGTATGATTATTTGTAAATAAAAAATTAGAACAAGATGAGAGAAAAAAGTGAACAAATAGGAGAAAATGAGACTAAACAAGGAGAAGGAATAAGAAAATATAAAAGAACAAAATTAAAAGGAGAAGAAAATCATCAAAAAGAGAAAAATCAAAGCAACTCAAAGACGGAGGAAATCAAGTAGAGAAATGAGAAATCTAAATTGATTCCACTGGTTAATTTCATTTATGATTTATGAACCATTCTTTTTTATCATATTTAATTTAGATTTATTAAGCATAGATTATCAAACTACTAAAAGAAAGCATAATCCATCAAATTATCATCTATGTAAAATTCCATTCATGAAAAGAACAACAACTAGATAATAATTGTAGAATTAATAAGCATGACCTATAAAACCACTCTAGATAAGTATAGATTATAAAATTCTTCTTCTAGTGATTAGTTGTCTAGTTGATTACCCTAAACATGATCATTTTAAGCATAAGAGAGCATGTTAGTCTAAAGTGTAGACCCAAAGTCGAAGCCGAAGCTGGAATCAAGAAGACGAAGAAAAAATCGAGAAAACAGGAGGAGGCCTGCACGGTCAACCGCAGCGGTCGACCGCGAACGTGCACAGAGCTGGGTAGAGCCTGGAGCTAAAGGCGGTCGATCGTGGTGGTCGATCGCACAAATCTCTGTAATGGATTTTGGTCTCGGGTTTTGGTTCGGTCGACCACCGCGGTCGACCGTGGATACCCTGTAGGATTTTTTTGGCTCTGTCGTTTGATACGATCGACCGCTGCGGTCGACCGCGATACCTGCGCGGATGACCGCCACGGTCGACCGCGACGCAGTCAGCCAGTTTTCTTATTTGTTTTGGATTATGTTTCTTCTAGGACTCTATATATACCTAAACGTTTTTAGGGCTTAAAAGAATATGAAAAAGAGAGCTTTTTGACTGCAGAAAAGAGAGAGAATCTCAGAGAGATAAAACTCTAATTTGAGAGCTTGTATTTCTTCTTCAATTAATAAAAGAATTGTGTGGTGTGGCTCCCGAGGACATAGGCACGTTTGCCGAACCTCGTTAAATCTGGTGTGTTCATCTCATTTACTCTTTTACAAGTTTTTGATCTAATTTATGGTGAATTTCCTACTTTCCTACTTTCAACACAAGGTTAGGAAGGGCATGGGTTCGATTGATTGTTTCGAATCCCCAACAGAGCAATCTATAAATCATAAAAGAAATAAACTAGTTTCATACAATTCTAGAATTTCTACAATATTTAAGGTACTCGTTTTATAAAATAAAAATAAGAAAATAAAATCTAGACTAGAAAGCATAAAAGAAAAAGATCTAAATTATAAAAAAAAATTGTAAACTAACTGCAAAAAATAAGAGCAAGAACAAGAAAATATAGATCTAACTATAAGCATAAAGAAAATCCAACTAATAAAAATGTAAAAAATAAATTCTACGAAGCATGAAAAATAAACAACAAATGAAAGAGCATGAAGTAATTCTATATTACAAAACATCAAAATAAAAAGAAAATAAAGTCCTAAAATATGAATTTCTAAAGTACAAAATAAAAGATAAAAAAGCGTACATCGCAAGGAGTTAGCTTCTTGAAAGTAAATTTTCATCTTTATCAACAAACAAGAAGAGATAAAATTAAAAGGGAGGAATAAATTTTTTTATTAATGCAAACTAAAAAGATTTGCCATTTGGAAGACCTAATTAAAGGTCCTCTCCAAAGAGGAGTTTATAAAATCAACTTTCTCACTTAAACCATTACTCTCTATCCCTATTTATAGTGTATTACAATCAATATTAACCCTTATAGATCAAAAGTTAACTCTTAAGCTTCACAATTTCAGTATTTGATTCATAACTGTTTACTAGGTATCGATACTTGTATCGATACCAGTATCAAAACCCCTATCGAAACTGCTATCGATATAAATATCGATACTCCTATTGATACTTCTTCGCTTCCCTTTCTTTTGGTTGAAGTTCTTTAGCTCTTTTGTATGGTTTTCCATGGGCTTCTTTTGTTTTGACATTGGGCTTCAATAAAGGTTGAAAAAAAAATGAGAGTTTTGAATTCTTTTGGGCTCTTATTCCTTAATTCTTTATTTCTTACAAATTAAGATAAAAACACTCATTAGCGGATATCTTATTCAAATTAAGATAGACAGTAAGGGTATAAAAGTGCGATAAAATATAGTGATCAAGCTACAACTCAGGATTTGCATTAGTTTTCATTCACTTCGACCAAATGACAATTAAGGATGGGTACTTTAAAAGTCGCTATTTTCATGGGTTGTAACCCACATGTTTTATCAATTTGTGTTCCTTTCAACTAAATGGTAATTGAGCACTTGTATTTTAAAATCATAATTTTTCGTAGATTTTCATTCATTGAAAGAACAACTATTAAGTATAGCTACTTTAAATTCGTTATTTTTATGGGCTCCAACCCATTATTTTCGACCATTTTCATTTATTTCGATCTAATTGCAATGAAAGACATGTACTTCAAAATTCGCAATTTCATGGGTCATACTCCATGATTTTTGTTCATTTTTATTTGTTTTGACCCAATTGTTAACTATATGCACTTAAAAATTCATGATTTTCATGAGCTATAACCCACAATTCTGATTCATTTTTATTTGTTTTGACCTTATGACAACTAGATATAGGTGTTCCAAAATTCAAAATTTTAATAAATTCTAACCTGTAGTTTTCGTCCATTTCCGTTTGTTTCAAGTCAGTGCCAATTAAGTATGTGCATCTTCAAAATTCGCGATTTCATGGACAATGACCATTGATTTTTCATCTTTATGTAACCCACTGGACAACTAAGTATTGGTATTTCACTCTGCTCCTGATTCACAGTACTAGTGGAGTTTAAATGGAGTAAGGCTGTTATCCACAGCTATGATTCAGCTTGCATCTATAATTTATTGCTCTTTGCAGTCAAAATATTCAAGAAGCTGGAGATGCTTTCTGAGGAAAAATTTGGTCTCCATTTGGAATTCTATAACTGAATCCCACTCTTTATCAATGAGCTATCCTGTTTACCAGGTATATTCACATTGAGGACCTTCAGGCTTTTATCTTCCGTTTGGATTTTTCAGTTTATTATCTTATATACCTGCGGTCCCTTTTCTTTTCCATTTCTTAAAAGGATGATTAAAGAGGAAAAAGAAAATGCAGATTGTATTCAACAAAATTTCACGCATTGATAATAAGCAGTCCCTAAATACAAGCTAATCGTGAGGGGAAAAGCTG
>NC_033798.1:3704468-3719158 GCF_001876935.1 Asparagus officinalis | reverse complement strand
TCATGTACATCAAATGCCTGCAATCTACTAAAAGCTCTCATCGTCGCACATATTTACATAGAATGAACTATAAAAGAACATTTGCTGCATGATGATGCTCAGAGATCTATTCCTCCTTACCCTCTAATCTCCTCATTGCATACCCTGCATCTCCCCTCGCTTTTCCATCATCATCAAGCCCCGATATCAGTTCTACATTGCTGCAATAGTAAACATTTTCAAGACAGGTTACCAACATGACAATCTAAATGTGCTCTAATGCAAAGGCATTAAATGATGCCGAGAAGAGAACATAAAGTGATAAAAGAATCATTAATCATATATTATAGGGTTAATTGCGGATAACCCCCAGCACTATCGCCCATGTGGACGGACCTCCCGTTGGCCAAGGGTAAAAGGGCCAATAATTTTCACTCAGGGGTCTACCTGCAACAATATAAGTGTAAGTCATATCCGCAATTAACCCTGTCATACATTATAAATTCGCATACACACATGCGATGAATAGTACAGAAGCTCTAGGTGCACAAATGTAAAACTACATACTTGGGAGATGCAGAGCTAGAGGATGCAGAGTTAGAATCACGATCTACAGACATATTCCTGTAAAACTGAACAGAAATAAATCCACCCCTGGCTCCCGCAGATGATTCTGGAGAACCGTGAAATTTCACCCTTGATCCTCCTCCTGAAAAAAGTCCTGCATAGTGGAAAAAGGGATTAAAATATAAGGACACAACAAAATTTATTTTAACCATAACATATATTTTACGCGTGACAGCAATTTGTGAGAAAGTTTAAACGGTCAAAATCATAGACTATTCCACAAAAGTTCAAAAATTTTGAAGAACATATAATATATGCTATGCGGGTAGGTAATTTGTGATTTGGCCGAAAACAGCCAAAATCTTGGGTTATAGCCATAAAATTCGGTAATTTGTGTTTTGGCCGCAAAATGGCCAAAATCATGGACCAATTTTGACGTACACAACATAATTTATGAGTGACGGGAACTTGTGATTTGGTCAAAAACAACCAAAATCATGAGCTAGTCCATGAAATTTCGAGAATTTTAGAGTGCGAAGAGAATATATTATGTGGGACAATAATTAGTGATTTGCTCGAATATGTCCATAATAAGCTCACAAAACTGAGGAATTTGAAGTACGTATAATACAATCTATGAGTGATAGAAATTTGTAATTTGGTTGAAAGCGAGCATAGTCAAAAAGGTTATATAATCCATAGAAACTCTAGAATTTTGATGTACGCAAAAGAAATGGTTTACACAGGAAGACAATTTGTGATTTGGTTGATAATGACCAAAATTAAGAGTAATATTTCGCCCAAATTCAAAAAATTTAGAATATGCGAAATGTATTCTATATGTGATGACAATTTGTGATTTGATCAAAAACGTCCGAAATGATTTGTTCCACAAAAATTTAAGAACACAAAATACTCCACGTGGTAAGGCAATTTGTGATTTATTGAAAATGGCCCAATCATAAGTTATAGTCAACATAAATAAGTTACGTGGGATGGTAATTTGTAATTTGGTTGAAACGACCAAAATCATAAGTTATAGTCCACTTTAACTTCGGATAGGAACATATTAATCTACGGGAAGCGGCAATTTGTGACTTGGTCAAAGGAGTCCACAACCGTTGGTTTTATTCCATTGTAATTTGGGAAGTTCAGGGCACTCACAAAATATTTTGCGATGGCAATATGTTAATTGGTTTAAAAGGCTAAAATCATGAATTATGTCCAAGAATTTCAGTAATTTCTGAGTACAAATAATTTATTCTACGCATGGCAAAAATGAGTGATTTAGCCAAAAACACTCTCAATAATGTGTTATAGTCCACAAAAATTAGGCACTTTTTTAAGGTTTGGTCAAAAACACCAAAATTATGGATTATACTAAAGGGTTTTTTTTCATTGAAACTACCTTAAAATATGGTCATTCTACAGAAACCACTTTCAACTGTAAATTTATACATAAACCATCACAAATGACATTTTGTTTCAATCAACCAACAGGACTCACCTTAAATTCAACTTTTGCCATTTTTCTATAATAATTGATTGGCAAATACCAAGTATATTAGAGAGATGATCCTTAATGGAGTTCAGTTGGGAAGAATTATCGAAAAGGTAACCGAAAAGTGGACCCAGGTGATTGATTACATCAAAAAACCCTTTAAAGGTAGTTTATGTGCAAATTGAATATCGAAGATAGTTTTTATAGAAGGATTCTATTTTAAAGTTAGTTTCTATGGGGGGTGGGGGGACACTACTTTGTCGAGGATAAAAAATCTGTGAATGGTCTAAAACGCAAAAATCATGAGTTATAGGCTTATAGCCTACATAATTTTTGGAATTTTGGAATACACAATATATTATGCAAGACAAAAATTTGACATAATCGTAAATGTCCACAATAATGACTCATAATCCATAAAAATTCAAGGATTTTAAAGTACACTCAACATATTTTTTGCATGATGACTGATGACAATTTGTGATTAGATCGAAAGTGGTCACAATCATAGGTTATACAGTCCAAAGAAATTCTGTAATTTTCTAGTATATATAAAACACTCTATGCGAAAAGGCAATTTGTGATTTTATCGAAAATGGCCACAATCATTGATTATGGTACACAAAAACTCAAGAATTTTGGAGTATGAATAAAAAAAACTATGCGAGACAAACAATGTTTTAAATTTCGATTATAGGAAATATATCAGATGGCCAAAATTCATATCGGATCCTAGTTATCGGGATATCGAAAATGGCCACAATCATTGATTATGGTACACAAAAACTCAAGAATTTTGGAGTATGAATAAAATAAACTATGCGAGACAAACAATGTTTTAAATTTCGATTATAGGAAATATATCAGATGGCCAAAATTCATATCGGATCCTAGTTATCGGGATATCGAAAATGGCCACAATCATTGATTATGGTACACAAAAACTCAAGAATTTTGGAGTATGAATAAAATAAACTATGCGAGACAAACAATGTTTTAAATTTCGATTATAGGAAATATATCAGATGGCCAAAATTCATATCGGATCCTAGTTATCGGGATATAGAAAATGGCCACAATCATTGATTATGGTACACAAAAACTCAAGAATTTTGGAGTATGAATAAAATAAACTATGCGAGACAAACAATGTTTTAAATTTCGATTATAGGAAATATATCAGATGGCCAAAATTCATATCGGATCCTAGTTATCGGGATATATCGGTGATACGTAGTAAAAATTGGAGAGTTACATTGGATGGTGAGCATATATAATATAATGTTTTAAAAAGTAATCTAAGCACATTTAATGAAACATAAACATACTAATATGTAAATAACGCATGTTTAGGATCACTTACCAATTGTTTTTGTTTAGTGGAAGCGAAATAGAATAGGATAGTATTGTTTTTGTTTAGTGTATGTGGGTCGAATATGGAAAAAAGAGGGTGTTTTGTCTCCAAACGCGAACCAGTTCACTTAGAATGTAAATTGTAGAAAATCGGGTGATTTTAGCCCATGAAAAATCAAACGCTTTATTGGATTTACACCGATATATAGAGAAAAATCGGCTCAAAACTATATGAGATATATTTTTGCAAAAATCATATTAGTCATAGCCCAAACCCTATATATCAGGTATAAATCGATAAAATCAGCCTATATTTAAACCATTGGAGACAACAATTTGTGATTTGATCGAAAACGAGTACAATCATAGGTTATAGTCCATAGAAATTCGGGGATTTTGGAGCATGTTTAAAAAATTATGTGGGAAAGCAACTTGAGATTTGGTCCACAACAACCACAATCATGAGTCATAGGCAACATAAACTAGATAATTTGTAAATATGCATAACATATTTTACGAGTGATGGCAATTTGTGATTTGGTCAAGAATGACCAAACCATGGGTTACTTTACAAAGAATTCATGAATTTTAGAGTACACATACAAAATTTTACGTAGGATGACAACTTGTGATTTGGTTAAAAATGATCAAAACAATAGGTTATAGTACATAGAAATTTTAAAATTTTTGAAATACACAAAAAAACTGTCTATATAGAAAGGAGATTTTTTTATTTCGTCAAAAATGGCCATAATTATGAGTTGAAAGTCGACTATAATTCGGGTATTGAGCCGCTCACTATTTTATGCAGAATGACAATCTACGACTTCATTGAAAACGGCCGAAAAATGAATCATTGTCCACCGCAATTCAAAAAGTTTTGAATAAGCAATATTTATTCTATGCGGGGCACCAACTTATGATTTGATCAAAAATAGTCAAAATCATGGGCCGTAGTCCACAGAAATTCAAGAAGTTTTGACTATGCATAAAACATTCTTTGCAGGATGGGGATCCCTAATTTGGTCAAAAACGACAAAAATCATTGGTTATCAACTTATGATTTGATAAAAAATAGTCAAAATCATAGGTTGTAGTCCATAGAAATTCAAAAAGTTGTGAATATGCATAAAATATTCTATGCAGGATGGGGATCTCTAATTTGGTCAAAAGCGACCAAAATCATGGGTCATTCTAGTAAAATAATTTACACATGATAGCAATATGTGGGTAGGTTTAAATTGCAAATCATGGATTATAGTCCAGAAAAGTTTGAAAAAGTTAAAACATGCATAGAATATGATGTGCATGGAGGTAATTCGTGATTCGGTTGCAAATGGTCAAAATCATTGGATTACAACCTATACAAATTTGATAATTTTTTAGGTTAAAAATGGCCAAGATAATGAATTATTTTTTCGATAAACATAAAATAATTTGAGGGACGAAAACTAATCATTTGGTGGAAAATAGCCAAAATCATAGGTCATAATTAGGGCTGAGCATGGTTCGGTCCAAACCGAAAAACCGACCCAAAAAATCGATTTTATGAGTCGGGTGGTTCGGGTTGGGTTGAAAACTTTTCAACCCGAACCGACCGAATACCCAATAGTGCAATACCCGAATCTCAAACCCGACTCACTACCCCAAAGACTCAGTCACTCAAACCCTAAACTCGTTTCCACTTTCCCTTTCTCAACTGTCGCTCCTCATTTCCTCTCTCTCACTCGGTCGCTCCTCCACCGCGCTCCACACTCCGCAGTGTCCGCACAGTCTGCATTCTTCATGGCTGAGACCATAACATCTCCTCAGGCTCAGGATCTATCTCCGACTTTGGGGAGGACACCAGCACACGTCGCCGTCATCGAGGCCGAGCCCGAATTATAAACTAAAAATCATTTCTTTGATGCTATCACCTAGGAGATCTGATGCCTTCTCAGTGGTCTCACATCGTAACTCCTCTCAACTCTCTCGATTTCTATCTTAGGGACTTAGGGTTAGGCAAATATTGATCTCGTCTTTCTTGCGCTTGATTGGTGAATTTTGTACTACGGTGAACTTTTAGGGTTTTGTGCATCAGATTTGTTTGTATGTTAGTTCTAGTTGAGCCCCTATTAGTTCTAGTGGCTCTCGAGAGAGTTCTAGTTGATGTCATGTTAGTTCTAACCTCCAGCTAGTGTTATTTCTAATAAGCGTTAGTTCTAGTGTATGTTAGTTGTAACCGATGTCATATTAGTTCTAACTTCCAGCTAGTATTATTTCTAATATAAGTGCTAGTTCTAGTGGTATGTTAGTTCTAGTTAAGCCATTGTTAGTTCTAGTGATTCTCGTGTTATTTCTAGCTAATGTCATGTTAGTTCTAACTTTCAGCTAGTGTTATTTCTAATATAACCGTTAGTTTTAGTGGTATGTTAGTTCTAGTTGAGCCCATGTTAGTTCTAGTGGCTCTCGTGTTAGTTCTAGCTGATGTCATGTTAGTTCTAACTTCCAACTAGTGTTATTTCTAATATAAGCGTTAGTTCTAATGGTATGTTAATTCTAGTTGAACCCCTATTAGTTCTAGTGGCTCTCATGTTAATTCTAACTTCTAGCTTTTTTTTTGTATATCGCAGGACGACAATGAGGATGGCGACTAAATCTAGAAAAGCGGTGAAGAGGATTTACGGGGAATTTTTGACATACTCCCTTCTTTGGTCCTCTCTGGTTATCGTAGAAAATAGGGGAGTGAGCTCATAGGAATGAAACTTTTGAACTCAAATTTTGTGCTTGAGAAATACTTACGTTTTGTTTGGATGGATGTGAGTTCATTCCTTGTAACTATTGGGACCTGAATTATTATGGGTTGAAAACAATATCAGTGTTTAATACTTCATAATCTCCTACTTTGTTGATATCTTTTTTTTCTTTAACACATTATGTTGTTTGATAACAAGTTTGATGAAATTAGAATCGAACAAGCCGAACTGAACCGAACCGCACCGCATCGAACCGACTTGCAACGGTTCGGTTCGGTTTTGAATTATAGTCGGACGGGTTCGATTGTTCAAATTTGGTAAAAACCGAGCCGGTCGACCGTTTGCACACCCCTAGTCATAATCCACATAAATTGGAGAATATTAGAGTACGCATAGAATATATTATACAAGGCAACACTTTAAAATTTACGCGAAAACATCTACAATAAGGAGTCATACACCGCAAGATTTATGAAATTTTGCGCTAGGCATAATATATTTTGAGTGACAACATTGTGATTTGGCCTAAAGAGGGCGCAACCATATAATCCACATAAATTCCACAATTTTAAAGTAAGCAAAAAAATATTCTATGCGGGAAGGCAATTTGTAATTTCGTGAAAACGCCTATGATTCTGAGTTATAGTTAATAAATATTCAAAAATTTTGCAATATGAAAAATATCTTCATCTATGATGAAAATTTGTGAATTGGTCAAAAATGAACAAAATCATTGGTCCACTAAAGAACGAGAATTTTGGAATGAGCAAAAAATATTCGGTTTATTGAAAACGGAACCATCATGAGCTAAAGTCAACAGTAATTCAAGAATTTTGGAGTAAGCATTGAACAAGTTATGCATGATGGTAGTTTGCATTTTGGCTGAAAATGACAAATCATGAATTATGGTCAACATAAATTTGTGGATATAAATATCCTACGCGAAACACTAACTTGTAATTTGGTTTTAAGCAGCCACAACCATTCGTTTTAATCGATAGAAATGCAGGAACTTTGGAGGGCGCATAAAATTTTTACATGTAACGATAACTTGTGATTTAGTTTAACCACCAAAATCATGGATTATAGTTCACAAAAATTCTACAATTTTTTAGTACGCATAATATAATCTACTCATGGCAGCAACTTGTGATTTAGTCGAAAATTGTCAACTCATGTGTCAAAATCTGCAGAAGTCGGCAATTTATTTTTTTGGTTGAGAATGGCCTAATTATAGATTATCTTTGAAATACTCAGAAAAAAATTTGAGGATGGGAAATTTGTGACTTGTTCTAGAATTGCCAAAATCATAGGCTCTAGTCCACAAAATCTGAGAATTCTGCAGTACATGGATTATATGGACAATTTGTGATTTAGTCAGAAATGTCCACTATAATGAGTCATAATCCACAAAAATGTAGAGTTTTTATAGTATGAATAATATAATTTTTGCATAACAACAATTTGTCATTTGATCGAAAGCGAACTCAATCATAGGTTATCCACCGAAATTTTGAAAGTTTGAGACATGCATATGATATTCTCTGCGAAAAGACGGTATGTGATTTGGTTGAAAATAACCAAAATCCTAACTATGATTTCACAAAAATTCAGAAATGTTAGAATACACATATTAGGTGCTTGATGGTAATTTAAGATTTGGTCGAAAACGATCAAAAACATTTGTTATAGTTCACAAAAATTTTGAGAATTTTAGAATACGCATAAATTGTTCCATATGGGTAGGCAATTTTGATTTATTGAAAACAACCACAACCATGAGCTATAGTCCACCAAAATTCACGTATTTTGGAATACACAAAAAATAAGGTATGCGGCACAGCAATTTGTAGTTTTCACTAAAAGTGACGAAAGTCATCTGTTATAGTCCACAAAAAATTTAGGGATTTTACAGTACGCGTAAAACAAGCTTGTAGGTCAACATATTATGATTTGGTTAAGAATAAGTGAAATCGTAGTTATAAATCACAGAAATTTTGAGAATTTCGGAGAGAAAATGTTCTATGCGAATCAGCAACTTGATACCTGGTTAATCATGGCCACAAATCATGGGTTTTAGTTCATAGAAGTTCGAAAACTTTGGAGTTAGCATAAAATGAAATATTTTATGAATGATGACGTGTATTTGGTATAATCGGCCAAAATCATGGACTATAGTCCACAAATTTGACAATTTCTACGTGCATAATATACTTTTTATATGGCAGCAATTTACAATTTAGTCAAGAGCAGTCAAAATCATTTGTTATAGTCCACATAAATTCAAAAAATAGTGTTTTGGCTAAAAATGACCAAAATTATAAATTAATTTTGAAGTAAACATAAAATAATTTATGAGAGAGGAAAACTTGTGATTTGGTTTTAAATGGTCAAAATCATGGGTTATAGCCTGCAAAAATTCAAGAATTTTGAAGCATGCAGATAAGATATTATGCGGGATGACAATTTGTGATTTGGTTGAGAACCTCCACATCAATGACTTGTAGTCCACAAATATCACGAACTTTGAAGTAATGGCAACTAGTGATTTGGTCAAATGCCAACACAACATAGTCCACATAAGATATGGAATTCGGAATAGACATAAAATATTCGATGCGGCAGGGCAATTAGCAATTTGGTTGAAAACAACAATCACAAGTTATAGCTCATAGATATTTCAAAATCCCAAAATACGCGTAATATATTATGTGTGACAATTTGAGTTTGTCAAATACTACCAAAATAATTAGCTACAGTGCACAACGATTCAAGAATTTTAGAACACGCATAAACTATTTTCAGTAAGAAGACAATTAAAGATTTATTGAAAATGGCAACTTGTGGTTTGGTCAAAAAATATTCTACGCGAACTGGCAACTTGTGGTTTGGTCAAAAATGACCACAACCATTGGTTTTAGTCTATGGAAATTCGAGCTTTTTGTAGTAGTGAGTACATATAAAATATTTCACGTGCTGCCAATTAATGATTTGGTTTAAACGGTCAAAGCCATTGATTATATTCCACAAAAATCCAACACGTATAATATATTTTGTATGGCAACAATTTGTGATTTGGCCGAAAACGGTCAAAATCATGTGTTAGCCCACAGAAATTCAGCAATTTGAGTTTTAATCGAAAATGACCAAAATTATGGTTTAATTTTGAAGTGCACATAAAATAATTTTCAAGGCATAGAAACTAGTCTTTTCTTTAAAAGGGCCAAAATAAAGGGCTATAGTCCACAAAAATTTAAAATTTTTGAAATTTTGGATTACGCATATAGAATACTATGTGGAATGACAATTTATGATTTAGTAAAAAAACATCCACATTAATAAGTTATTGTTCACAAAAATTCAAGAAGCTAAAAGAATGTCATAATGCGATTTGATCGAAAGCGGGCACAACATAAGTTATAGTACACCTAAATTCTAAAATACTACAAAATTTGCATAAAATTTTCTATGCGGAAAGCAATATGGGATTGGTTGAGAGCGACAACAATAATGAGTTATAGTTCAAAGAAATTCAAGAACCGTGGAATACGCTATACTTTATGTAACAGCAATTTGTGATTTGACCGAAAAAGGCCAAAATCATTGATTATAGGGCATAAATTTTTGAGAATTTTTTAATATGCGTAAAATATTCCATCAAAGCAATTTGTGATTTATCAAAAACAGTCAAATCCATAATGTAAAGTCCAAAGAATTTCCCATATTATGGACTACACATTAACTAAGATTTACAGCACGACAAATCATGATTTGGTCAAGAATGGCCAAGGTCAGGAATTACATTCGGTAAAAGTTATGGAAAATGTAAAATATTCTATGTGAACCAGCAACTTATGATTTGGTCAAAAGTGGACACAATCATAGATTCATAGGTTTTAGTCCATAGAAATTCGGGACTTCAAATTATGTAGAAAATATTTCACACGCAACGACAATTTGTGATTTGGCTTACATAGTGATATCGTCCACAAAAATTGCACAACCTTTGAGTACATATAATATATTCTACGCCTGGCTGCAATTTGTAATTTGGGGCAAAACAGTAAAAAATCAAGTGTTACTGTCCACCGATATTCGGCAATATGTGTTTTATTCGAAAATGGCAAAAAAATATGGTTTAATTAGTAGGTGCACAAAAATCAATTTATGAGGGACGAAAACTTGTGATTTGGTTTAAAACAACCAAAATAATATGTTAATAGTCCACAAATTTTCAAGAATGTTGGGGTACACATATAGGATATTAAGTAAGACAACAAATTGTGATTTAGTCAAAATGTCCACATCAATGAGTTCAGGAACTTTGAAGTAACAGCAACTTGTAATTTGGCCAAAAGAGGACACAATCATATGTTATAGTCCACATAAGCTTTACAATTTTAAAGCATGCATAAAATATTCTATGCGGGAGTGTAATTTGCAATTTAGCTTAAAACAATCACAGTCATGTGTTATAGTTTATAGAAATTCAAAAATATTGAAAGACAAATAACATATTCTATGCTTGACAGATATTTATGATTTTTCAAAAATGGCTAAATTTATTTATTATAGTGCACATAAATTCAAGAATTTTGGAATACGCACAAAAATATTACATGCAGGATGGCAATCTTGTCTATTAGGAGCTGTTTGTTTGCCTAAAAAAAGAGGGAAATCAAAGAAAAGAAAACCTATTTCTAAGAAAAATAGGTTTTGGGATTGTTTGGTTGGCTAAAAAAAGAAGGAAATTAAAGAAATGGAGATGAGATGAGATGAGTTGTCACCTTATTATAGGATGACGTCTAAGAAGCACGGACACGGACACGGCGACACGGACACGACACGGACACGGACACGGACACGGCAAAACCCAAAAAAATAGGACACGGCGACACGGTTAGATTTTTTAATATTACTATTATATATTGATCCATATTGAATTAAATTCCTATTACATTTTCATATTTTTTGTTATGTAAATTGTGAAGTGGAGATTATAAATAAGAAACTAATGGAAAGTGTGTGTTGCAGGTGTGAATTAAGGCGCCGGGATGACAATGATCTCTTGAAGACAATAATGTTAAAGAAGACAAGAAAGAAAAGATGAACATATAGAAAAATAGATCAATTTTTATGTTGTATTATTATGTAACATTGGCTTGTATAATCAATGACAAATATAAGTTATGTAACTGATTTGAAGATAATACCAAATTTTGATTTTCACTACTTTCATCTTGAGCATATAAAAATACAAGAGAAAAAAGTTCAAGTTGCAACTACTACTAGTTCAATGACTACAAAATACTAAGTTCAATGACTACAAAAATATAAAAATTATACTAAAAAACATATCTTAAAATAAAGTTTTTAAGTTGAAACGTCAAAAAGATTATTCTATGGCTTCAACTTCTTCATCCTCATCAAACACAATGGCCTCCATCGTGGGCTCGTCAAGAGAAAGGGCAGCAACATCTAACATGCCGGCTCCTTGAAATGAGTCGAAGGCATCTCCACCAATATCCCACATTCTTGATTCCCCTTCCATATACTCTTCCGAACTCCGAGAAAGTAAACGAAGGTTGGTGTGAACATAAACAAGATCCTCCGCCCGTGTCGGGGTTAGCTTGTTCCTCTTTAAGGAGTGAATGAAACCATACGTACTCCAATTCCGTTCACAACAAGAAGAGGAACAAGGTTGGCCTAGAAGCTTTATGGCCAATGCTTGCAAATTTGGAGCACTTGCACCATAAAGAAGCCACCATGACTTTGGATCCATATGTCCTCTATCGAAAAGAGAATCCGGATCACCAAAAGCCTCCAAAGACCCCACAAACTTAGCATATTCCAAGTTCACCACCAATCGTTCATCGGAGTTGGGATAATATCTTCTTAAGCACTTTGCTCTTTCTGTAGAGATCTCAAGATCTTGATTTGGAGCTTGCCGATTGACGTTCTCATTGAGCCATGTGGAATGATAGTACCTATGTGAAATGAGAAGAAATTCATGAATTAGCCCACAATGTCAGATTAAGGATAAGTTAACATATAGTGAACAAGAAGTAGATGTTACTCCATTAAACATTGAAGTTGTCCAACACATGAATAAGTGGAGGACTTTTTTATCCTTGAAATTGTAAGATCACAAATTTGCTTTCAATGTAATTTATCCTTAAACTTATCCAGTGCTTGATTCATGTATTAAAATTAATTGAAATATTCGCATTAAAGAGTAAAATGTGAAATATTACCTTGGAACTAAAGAGTGTGCCAAGCACTGAAGTGGTGTGTTGCCCTTGTTCCATCGATCCACCAAGATCTTGTGAACCACCTCATAAAAAGGAGATTCCTCGTTATCCCTTTTACCCTCATGCCTGTAAATAGCTTGCTTCACCTTCTCAATCATTGTATCCCACATATCATACACCAAATGAAGACATGGTGTATCGGTGTCGGTGACCCTTATCATTTCATAGATTGGGCCGGTGAAGTCAAGAATAAAATCTATCTTGTCCCACCACAAATCATCGAGGACTTTCTCTTTCACAAATTGAGCTTTCTCCACATCATCGTCTCTATATAAGCTCCATCGATCACTAAGGACCATGTCTTGGAGGCCTCTCTTGACGACCTTAAGCCTCTTCAACATAATAATCCACGAGGCAAATCTTGTGTCGGCAATTGATAAAAGCTTCATCTTGGAATAATCATTGAATATGGAAAGCCGCATAGAGTGGTTCATGATAAAATTCTTCATAAACAATGCATCATCGGAGATCTCTGTAATCCAATGTAATTGTGCATAAGCCACGGCATTTGCTTCCGTGTTCTTAGCCGCACAAATATTCTTGACAGCAAGATTGAGTGTATGGACTACACAAGGAGTCCAAAATATGTGAGGCCAAGTTTGCTCCACGAGCCCTCCCGCGGCCTTGCATGCCGAAGCATTATCGGTTATGATTTGGATGACATTTTTCGGTCCCACCTCTGTGATGCACTTTTCTAGCTGTGTTTGGATAGCATTCACGGCATTCAAGAACATTGGCTTACCCTCACATACCGCCATAAAATTGATGATGGGCCTCCTTTGTGCATCCGCCCACCCATCACTACAAATGGAGACTCCCTTCTGTTGCCATGTGTCCCTGATTGGCTCCATCAATCTCTCTACGTGAGTTCTCTCACGTTGTAAGATAGTGGTCCTCATGGAATTGTAACCAGGAGGCTTATAGCCAGAAATTGGATTGCTTGCGGCATATGCAAAAGCTTTGGCATAATATGGATTCCTTGTCAAGTTGAAGGATAATCCCCCGGTGAAGAACATCCTACCAATCAATGCATCCAATTCCTCCCTTGCTCCCATGTTGAATGCTTGTTCCACGGTGTTAGGCCCCCTCCTCCTCTTACATTCACTTGCACCAATCAGCATGCTTGCACTTGCGCCTACACCGGTCGTACTTGCAGTCGAAGATGTAGGCAAAACTGACATCTTAGGCCTAGAAGCCCTCAACCTCGCCTCTGCTTGATCCAACGTCCTTTGAAACTCCCTTAAATTTTCGGGTGTTGACTTGGAACACATCTTAATTCCAGTCTCACTTATCCTCAAGAGATGATTTTTAACTCTTGAGTGTGAGCCGGTAAAGTCATCTCTGCAATAGTTACATCTCCATCTCCAATTTCCTCCTGCCGTTCCCCCCCTTTTCTCCAATTTGGTAACATATTTCCAAAGCGGACATTTATCATCTTGTACTACACTGCCACTAGAACTCCCTTCGTGTTCCATTTCTGTCATACAATAATAATAACAGTAAATTAGTTTAAAACAGAGGAAAAGTTAAAAAAGAAAATTGTTGTATCAACTAAACTGCTACAGTCAGAGAGTCAATTCTTAAAATTCATGAATTAAAAATGGCTATTTAAAAGTCAGTCAGCTTTGTATAACAAAGAATCAATTTACTTATTTACAAGTCCACTGAAACTGTTTTTCAGTGCAAAACCAAGCAACCATCAAAATAAAATGAAAAATTACTATCAACAGCAGTAATAAGAAGAAAAGACTAGTCAATTAACTTTCCTAGATAAACCACCACATAAATAAATATGAGCTGGGGCCATTGCTACAGCAGAAAAAATAAAGAGAAAAAAAAACAGAAAAAAAAAGTCAGAAACTCACCTGGTGAGATGGCGGAAGCTTAAAAGTGAGAGAGAAAAGAGAGAGAGAGAGAGAAGCAGCCGAAAAAAAAGAAAAAAAAAATACCGCTGATGCCCTCTAGGTGGTACGCCGACGACAAACAGTCGGCCGGCCTTGGCTCTGGTGTCGCCAACGCACTCGCCGCCTCCGGGTGGTCTTTGACTTGCCGCCGCGGTTGAGATGGGGGAAGCGTTGATGCCCTAGGATGAGAGAAGAGAGCAGGAGAGAGAAGCAGCCGCGGTTGAGATAAGGTAACGATCGGGTCCTTTTAGGTTTTATTTCGGGTTTACAAACAGTAGCTTTTCAAACCCAATAACCGCTTCGCAAAACCCTCAGCTTCGGCGTGTCGAGAACGAATCGG
>NC_033798.1:3681099-3704458 GCF_001876935.1 Asparagus officinalis | reverse complement strand
AAAAAAAGAGGGAAATCAAAGAAAAGAAAACCTATTTCTAAGAAAAATTGGTTTTGGGATTGTTTGGTTGGCTAAAAAAAGAAGGAAATCAAAGAAATGGAGATGAGATGAGATGAGTTGTCACCTTATTATAGGATGACGTGAGTGATTTTTTAAGAAAACTTGTTTTGATGTTGTTTGGTTGGCGGAAAAAATAAGAAAATGAATTATAAGAAACATATTTCTTGTATTAGGTTGTTTTCTTTTGTTTGGTTATTTCTTAAAAATAAGAAAATAGATGAGATGAGATGAGTTGTCATTATATTATTGGATGATGTGACTCACACTTAAGGAAATTGTTTCCCTAGCTTTTTAGGAGGAAAACAAAGAAATAAAATATTAATGAGATGAGATGAGTTGTCACAATCTTATTGGATGATGTGAATGATTTTTAAATATGAGATGAGATGAGTTGAGTGATGTTGTGGATGAAAATAGTAATTTATTAGATATGGTGGATGTGATGGATGAGTTGTTAGATGAAAATAATATTTTATTAGATGTGGTGGATGAGTTGTTGGATAAAAATAATATTTTATTAGATGTTGTGGGTGAGTTTTAGGGATGGAAATGTGTGAAATTGTACTTTTTGAGATTTCTTGGTTTTCATTTCTATTTTTTGGTTTTTTAGGAAATAACCAAACAGACCCTTAACAAAAACAGCCACAATCATGTAATACACAAAATTTATGTATTTTAATATACACATAAAATAAGCTATCTAGCATAGCAATTTATGATTTGTTTTACAATGGCAAAAACCATGAGTCATAATTCACAGAAATTTTAGAATTTCAAAGCATACAATATTCTACGCAAGCAAGCAATGTTTCATTTGGTCAAAAGCGGCTACAATCATAGGCTACCCTCAGAAATTTAGGAATTTTGAGATACGCATAAAATATTTTACGAGTGATGGCAATTTGTTTCTTATTTTAAACGGCCAAAATCATTGATTACAGTTCATAAAAATTCAACAATTTCTAAGTACGCACAATACATTCGCAATATGTAATTTAGCCCAAAATAGTCAAACTCATGTGTTCTAGTTCATAGAAATTCAAAAAATGTGTTTCAGTCGAAAATGCCAAAAATTCTAGGTTAATTTGAAATACACGTATATTAACTTATAAGGATTGAAAACTTGTGATTTGGTTTGATACGACAAAAATCATGGGTTACAATCCACAAAATCTGAAAATTTTGGAGTACGCATATAAAATATGATGCAAAACAGCAATTTGTGATTTGGTGGAAAACACCCACATTAGTGAGCCATAGTCCAAAAAATTCAAGAGCTTGTGATTTAGTCGAAAAAGGGCACAATCATAAGCTAAAATATAGAATATTGAAGTTGGCATAAAATATTCTATACCGGGGGGCAATTTGCACTTTGTTGGCAACGACCACAATAATAAGTTGCAGTTCAAAAAAATTTCAAGACTTTCGGAATACGCGTAAAATATTCCATGCAAGAAAACAATTTGTGACTTATCGAAAATGACCACAATCATGAGTTATAGACCACGTAAATTCAAGTACTTTGGAATACACAAAAAATAAGCTATGTAGCATGGCAATTTGATATTTGGTTCAAGAATGGCAAAATCATGAGTTAATAGTCCACAGAAATTCGAGCTTTTTGGAGTAAGCATAAAATATTTTATGCTTGACAGCAGTTTATGATTTGGTTTACAAAATCATGAATTATAGCTCACAAAAAAATCAACAATTTGCAAGTATGCATATTATACTCTATGTATCACGGCAGTTTGTGATTTGGCAGAAAACAACCAAAAATCATGTGTTTTAGTTTACGGAAATTCGCAATTTGTGATTTGGTCGAAAACCGCCAAATTATGGTTTAATTTTGAATTACATGTAAAACAATTTTTGAGGGACAGAAATTTGTGATTTGGTCAGAAATGGTCAATGGTCAACATCATTGGTATTGTCCATAGAAATTCGAGAACTTTGGAATATGCGTAGAAGTCATTATCTGGGACGATAATTTATGATTTCTCAAAAACATCCACAATGAGTCTTAGTCCATAATACTTCAGGAATTTTGAAGTACAAATAATATATTTTTTGTGTAATAGCAATTTGTGATGTGGTCGAAAGCGACAATTTATGATTTGACAATTTCTGAGTACACATAATATATTATATTCTATAAGTAGTGACAATTTCTAATTTGTTTGACAACGAACAAAATCATATATTAAAAGAAATTCAAGAATTTCAAAGAAGCATAAAACATTTTGTGAATAGACAATTTATGATTTGGTCAAACACACCCAACACAATCATGTGTTTCCAGAAATATTTGGGAATTTTTGGGTACGCATAAAATATTTCCATATAGAACGACAATTTATGTTTTGAATGAAAGTGGAAAAAGTCATGGATTAATCTTGAAGTGCGCATAAAATAATTTGTGACCGAAACTTGTGATTTGGTTGAAAACAGTCAAAATCATAGCTTATAATCTACATAAATTAAGGAATTTTGGAGTATTGCATAGAACATGTTATAGGGATGAAAATTTGTGATTAAATTCAATAACGTATTCATATTTTCATATGGGACGACAATTTATGTTTTGATTGAAGTGGCAAAGTAATGGATTAATTTTGAAGCATGCATAAAATAATTTTGAAGCGTGCATAAAGTATTCTATTAGAAACAACAAGTTGTGATTTGATCAAAAATAATCAAAGGGTTGAAGTTCATAGAAATTCAAAAATTTTGAAGTATGTAAGAATATTCTATAAAAATAGATAGCTTTCTTTGATTGAGAACACCAAAATCATGATTACGCATAAAATATTTTATGCAAAACAAATATTTGATATTGGCTAAAAATGGTCAAAATCATGGATTATAGTCTAGTGAAATTCAGAAATTTATGAGTATGCAGTATTTACTCCGCGCGGGATGGCAACTTGTGATTTGGTAAAAAATAGCCAAAGTCATAGGTTATTATTCACCAATTTTCGAGAAAGTTTGTGTACACATACAATATTCCATGAAGAACGACAATTTGTGAGTACACTTAAGATATTCATGAGACAACTTGTAATGTGGACAGAAAATGGCTAAAATCATGGTCTATAGTCCATAAAAATTCAAGAATTTCGAAGAGCAATAAAATATTCTGTCAAAATCATGGACTATAGTCCATTGAAATTAAAAAAAAATTGAATACATAGTCTTTACTCTATGCGGTACAACTACCTATTTTGGTTGAAAACGGCTAAAACCATGGGTTATAGACCATAAAAATAAGGAAATTTTATAGTAAGCATAAAATATTTCATATCGGACCATAATTAGTGATTTAGAGGCCATTTGATTGTTCATTGTAAAGTTGGGTATTTATGACACAATGTGAAAAGTGGTCATCCACCTCACCCTTCCATTTGAATTTTTAACATTTTTTGGATTGGATTCCATATGAATCCTAAAATGATGGTGATTATTTGGTTGGATAGTAAAATATAATCTTGGAAAATGAGTTATGTGGAACCCAATCAAAATGTTCATTTATTATAGGTAAGATTACCTCCATAAGATAAAAAATACTTATTCACTTTGGTACCACAAACTTTACCCTTTTTCACTTTTATAACATTTTAAGTATTTTTTTTAACACCTAATACCCCAAAATTCAATCTCATGTCACTTTGATACTCTAAAGTAGTCACTAACACTTTGATACCCATTGTTCCTCCTACACTTCGTTCAATACACATCTTTCAGTCTTTTACTTTGGTCAGAACCTATCCAGAAAAGTGGTGCAATGTACTTTTGCTATCAAAGTTGCATGTAAGGAATCATGGGACATGTTATCTATTTTAAGTTCTCCAGCCTCTGTTTAAACAATTGCCTCTGTAGTCCTGTTCTAGGCCATTGAAGTGAGCCTATCTAAAAAAGTAGTACAATGTACTTTTTTCTTTGAAAGCTGTATGCAAGAAATCATGTGACATGCTATCTCTTTCATAGTTTTCCTATGTTTGTTTTGACAATTGCCTCGTTTTCGGACATCAAAAAGAAATGATCAGACGAGCAGGCGAGCTGACATAAGCCTCATATACTGTTACTACTTTTGACAACAACCTATTATTTTTCACATTTGGTTCCAGATAATGAAATGCATAGCTGGCAGCTGCCACACCAAAAGATTAACCTTTGAACATGAACTTGAGAGTCGCAAGCAGAACTAGAATGCACAAAGTGTTTATCCCTGTCAAAGCATTATAAAACAGTTTTAACTAGTTATAAGAGCATCCATATGATAGCTCTCATAAAAGAATACAAATTTAGAGCATCAAACATAGAAAGTAATTATTACCGTTAAATGTACATGCAAAGTTTTTTTCCTCTCTTTTCTGTGGTCAAATGATTAAAGAATTGAAAAAATCCTTAATATGTCTTTGAAGAAATATTCTAATTATTTTAAGAAGGAACTAGATGCAAAAATAAGTTCACTCGCCTTAATGCATGGAGGAGAACATTTTGGTGAAGATAATGAGGCATCGGAATTTTCACTGTTACATATAGCATGCACAAACTTGCATTTGTAATTCACAGGTAATAACAACACTAGACCAAAATCAGATAAGATACTAGCAAAATCATGAACAATGCTTACCTTGCCAGATTATCACAAAGCAGAAGATTACGGTAATAATCAAGCCAAAAAGGTTACTACCAGAAGATCCGGACTTGGCATTCTTCATCCTCTTCAAAGCTTTCATTCGTTCAATCCTTGCACGTTTCAACTTTGCAGCCTCAGACATCTCCATCAGAAACTTCTGATCAGCAGCATCCATTGATGGAGCTCGTGGAGGCCGAGGAGGCTTAGGAGGCTTCTTACAGTTCTTCTTCTTTGGCTTCTCCAACAAAGGACTCGCCCATTCTCCATTCTCAAGAGGGGTCTCAACAGACTTAGAGTAAGCATTTCCTGAGCTCACAACTTCTTCATTTTTATTTGATTCTTCAGAGCTCGCAAAGTCATTCCAAACCCTTTTAGAATCAGTGAATCCTTGCTCACTGGTTACAGCATTATTGCCGCTTTCGAGATCAACAGCAAAATCTTTTTCCCTTAAACTATCAAAATCCAATTGAACCATGACTGCTCTTCCTTTTTTATCAATACTTTCCTTTCTGAATCCCGTACAACCTCAGATCTTCTAAACACACACATTCGTTGAAAACCTAACCCTTCCTGCAAAGAACAGCGAATTATGCTATCAATAAACCCAACTTTTCTACGATTAAGCAACCTACAATCAAAATTTCTGATCTTGATCCCCGATGAAACGCATCTTTTTCCTGCCAAATATTTCAAAATCCAACCTTTTCCTGAAAATTTTGGCTCCAAACCCTAGAATCCTAATCTCACATCACAAAATTAACAAAATCATAATCAAAACCATCAGTAATACGCCTAGAGCCCAATTCACCCGGTAACTAACAAACTAACAAAAATCCAACCATTTCAAGAACAACATTAACAGAAAAGCGAATGCACAGCGCAAAACCCAGCTCAAAACCCTAGAATCCAACGAATTCAACACCCTAACCCTAGAAATTCCAAGACGAAGAACACAGCGTAAAATACAATCAAATCTTGCAGAGATCGAAGGGGGCTTACATCGCAGATCCAGTCGCTCCTCACAAAAACCCTAGAGAGAGACAGAGAGAAGGGGGCTAGTGAGAGAGTGGATAATTCAAAGAGAGATAAAGATCTTACAGCTAATACGGCTGCATCGAGAAATGAGAAAGTTAAGAAAATTCCAAAATATAATTTTTTTTTTTTAAATAAAGGAATTTTTTTTGGATAGAAGAGAGAGAGAAAAGTGAATACAGAGGGCGAGAACCTGGAGTTATTGATATAAGATCAAGAGTAAATCTAGACTGTTGATTTTGGTGGGCCCAACTAGGTTTGCTTATTTAATAACTTTATGAATTATGCGACGAATAAAACGGCTCAATTGCGCGAGTTGTCGGCGGTTTTCGAAGGCTCATTAGCACTTTGATACCTTATAGTTTCTCCTATTTTGCGCTTACATACCCCCACTTGCACTTGTACGCCTTGAAGTTTTTAAAATCTCATATATGCACTTATACACCTTTAAATTTCTAAAATCTTAATTTTAATACCTTCTATTATGCAGCTTTTGGTAGCACTTATATACACCTAAAAAGTTTCTAAAATTTTAACTTTAATACCTTCTATTATGCAGCTTCTATAAGAACACCCATCTAAGACAGGGTGATCTATACTATTTACAAGTGGATGGAGGGTTAGTTTAGCAAATTTTAACTCTTTTATATATGTTGCAAGCCACCCCGCTCTAATAGGGTAGTTCTGATAAGACATTTACTCCTTCTATTATACAAATGTGAGGATTTTCCCCCAAAATTTCCCATGGGACACGTATAAACCAATTCAGAAATTTTTAAACATGAATGTTTGTTGGACTTACTATTAAACATACCTTAATCTTGTTCTAAACCAACTCAACTTGTATTATGAAATTGAATTATGGTGGGTTTAACAATGAATTCAACAAATATAATAAGGGTTTAAAAAAAACTCTAGATTTACGTTATGAGTATCACAGTGGAGAATTCGGGCGAAAGTTTTCACGTTTAATGACATTTCTAGAAATTTCAGGGTATGTAGGTATTGCCAAAAACAAATGAGGGTGTACGAGTGCAAATGAGAACAAACTATAAGGAATTTAAGTGGTAATTAGTGACGAATTTTGACGTAGAAGTAAGGGGTCGTGTGCTTTAATGGCGCCTTGCTTTTTTGCTACGAAGCACAGTTGGAGCTTATTATGCTCTTATTAATGGTCGAAACACGAGGGGGGAAGCATATGCATGTGGACATATTATGAGAGCTTGATTGGATCTTATGAATCTATGATAAAGTTTGCAAGATGATAAAGTAAAGTTTGACTTCTATCATTTTTAAAAGTTTTTGCTTAGTTCAGGGAAAGTGAATATAATATGGTTAGAAATTAAAAATGGCTATGAACTTATAGCATCGTAATACACTTGTGATAAGAAGGTTCATCTTATTTGTCACCTATAACATAATAATTAAGTGGTTCTCTTTTTGTTACAAGAAATATGGTCGAGGGGTGCCATGTAATTTGGAGGTCTACGTGGCAAGATCCAGACAACAACCCCTCAATGTATTAGTAGAGATGGCGATAATATATTGATAAGTTGTTAGAATAAAAAATGGACAGTTTTTTGGGAGAAGGCAAACACTGAGTCCTTTGATAACTCTGTAGCTCTAACGATTAGACGATTGGGGAGCGCCAGCATAAAAATCTAATAAAGAGATCATGTTTAGACTATGGTGTCATGTAAAATAAGGGTACTTGGTGTCAATTGTTGGATCTTGAATTGAAGGATCACATCCTAATGTTTTTCTCCCAATTTTCTTAACTATATATTCATTAACAAAATGACGTGATAACTCACCTTCAATAATCTCATATAATCATGAAAATGATAGTGTTAAGATTCCTTGTACGATCAACAGAAGACTACGCCCACTCATTTTGACCTTTTACATGTAAAAACATGTGCAAATAGCTTTTCAAATAATTAACTTGGTCACGATCTATGTGTTTTCTTTCTGAGAAGAAGGAAAATCATGTGACCAACATTTGAAAGCAACACATTTAAACAACTTTAATGATATTTTTGTACTTTAGTAGATCTAAACTTTTTTTTCTAAGATGCTAGATGGAGCCAAACTTGTTCAATAACAGATTTAGACCTAAACTTTACTCTAAGATGCAAGATGGAGTCTAAACTTTAATTCAATAACAGAGGGATTACATGTAGAAGAAGTATATACTTAAGGTGTAATGATAGGTAGATCAATTAAAAAATGTCAAAGTTTCAAGTAATGCAACTAACAATAAAAAAATTAAAGAACAAATTAATGAATCTTGATTATTTTGTTCCGTCTGTTTCAGAATTGGCTCATCTCGAATTAGATATAAAATTTCTTTGATGTACTTATTTTTTATGTAATAAATATTGTCATATTTTATTGTCGCAATCACGTTGAACATTAACTTTAAATTATAGAGTTTGCACTTGCATACTTCACTATTTTCTCTTTAGTGAAACAAAAAGATTATGTATTTGTTGTGCATTCTTTCACTCAAAAACATAAATCTAAAATTCTGAGCTTGTAACACTTCGTGCATACACTTATGAGGTATGAGGACTTAAAAACAATATTTAATAACTTAAATTACATACCTCAATACTAAAAGAGAAGCGCTACAGGCACACTCTAAGGCACACCACCAACCACACTGCCTCTCTCTCTACAGTGCATGGGGCCTCACATGTGATTTTTTAAAAAAATCACATGTGGGGCCCCCTGCACTGTAGAGAGAGAGGAAGTGTGGTTGGTGGTATGCCTTAGAGTGTGCCTCTATCATTTCTTATACTAAAAATAAGAATCATCCTCTCGCATGTTTTTTTTAATAGGAGTATCATGTTGGGTGGTTGTATAATTTGTGAGCCGGCGGAAGCTGGTGTACTTGCTGCTTAAACAGGATAAGGAGTTTGGTAAAATTTGGTAAACTATTCAGAATCTTTGTCACTGTATATTATTCCTTTTTATTATTTTAATTTTTTTTTCAAGCTTATGAGTTTGTGTCCTTGTCAAGTTTGGTAGCTAATATTACGTGGAAGTACATCACAAGCAATCTAATGGAAAGGCCACCAATCGTGGATTCCTTCATTCAAGGGTGGACTGCAAGATTTCAGAGTTTAGAGGCATCCTCATTGAATAGAACAGTTCATAAACAGCATGTTCAAGGACTAGCTTGAAGAGACTAAATTGTCAATAATAATAAATAAATAAATTGATCTGTTGCAAGTCAGATGCAATACTCGTGTGTATCTTCTTTTGAGTTACTTGTGATGTTGGTTGTGGAACCTGATTTACCGTCGGTTTGGTTGCCACTGTTTTGAGAGTTTTTGGGTTGTAATACTGGAAGTGTCAGGGGTATAGTATTTGCAACCAACTCCTCTGTTTGGTGGGTTAAAATGGTCGTGTTACAATTAAGTTGGCAGCTACTGTAGCTAAGTTGACAGACCGTCAGCAATTCTCTGTAAAAAAGTTAGGAAATAAGATTGTGTTACTGTAACTGTCCGGCATAGCTGAACAGTTGGACCACCCAATTCTATGGCACTGCAGAAACTAACTACTCATTTTACAATAAAATATTCAAACAGACCCTTATATGCAAAATACATCTTATATGCAAAATACATGTTGTCAGGACTTTTACGGAATAACACCCCGGCTGCAGGGGGTCCCAGATGTAGCGGTAGTTCCGAAGGAGTGTTTACAGGTAGGGGTGTGCAACGATCGGTTTGGTTCGGTTTTTACCAAAATTTGAACAACCGAACCGAACTGCCTATAATTCAAAACCGAACCGAACTGTTGCAAGTCGGTTCGGTGCGGTTCGGTTCGGTTTGTTTGGTTCTAACTTCATCAAACTTCTTATCAAACAACAAACTGTGTTAAAGAAAAAAATATCAACAAAGTAGCTTCTTATCAAACAACAAACTGTGTTAAAGAAAAAAATATCAACAAAGTAGGAGATTATGAAACATTAAAAACTGATATAATGATATTGTTTTCAACCCATAATGATCCAGAAAATGAGTTCATAGTTTGAGTCTTTGACTCTTTGGGGACGGGTCGGGTAGGGTTTGATATCAGAATGGGTAGTATTGCACTATATTCGGTCGGTTCGGGTTGAAAATTTTTCAAACCGACCCGAACCACCCTACATAGGGTTCAATTAATTAAACTTCTATCATCTAAATAACCATTAATTATCACACGTTTGTCAACTATTAAGTTAGGGAAACTTACTTCTACGTCGGAGATTAACCCAATTTTCCAACCAGATTTAGTAACTTTGTAATTCATCAAATTTCCTCTTAAACCTACCATCTTATTTTCCAAACCATTTGAATTTTGCTAGCCTCGGTTCTTTCCAACTATGAATTCAACAGCTACATCCTATTTATTGGAGGAATCAACAACAAACCAAATAGAAGTATAATTTATACGAGGAGAGATTTAATATGAGAAGCCAAAAAAAAGCTGTTTTAACTATCGGTGTTACTGTAGCTGCAGTATTCAGCACGTCTTTTTTCTCTTAGGAAGAAGGATGCATGAATACCTATTTAAAGGCTTTACAAAGTATTTTATAATAGAATTCCAGTATGATTATAATTCCTAGATATAACTAACTCAAATTCTTTTAGAATTAGGATTAACTTCAACAGTTTTCTTTGTAGTTATTAATATCTCTATAAAGATTCAATTAGATTTCCAATATCTTCAATAATCTCTCAAAAATATTCATGAAGTATTTGTCTTAGATTGAGAGGATCTTCCGAAGCTAAGATTATGTCAAATTCAACTGGCTGTGCAGCTTGTAAGTATCTAAGGAGGAGATGTGCTAAAGATTGCGCTTTGGCTCCTTATTTCTCTACATCACACCCTGAAAGATTTGCTCCTGCTCGTATAATATTTGGAGCTACCGATGTCAGCAGAATGTTGCAGGTAAAGGATATAATAAAATATATGATTTACTTTTTTATTTGTTTATTCATGTCAAAAGCATATTTTATAGAGCATTGCTTTGGTACTCCAAAATTTATATTTATTTATTTATTAATACAAAGTGCAAAACAGGTAATTAACACCTTCAATCCTCAAAAACTGTCAAACTGGATAGATCTTTGCTTATTATATGAAACCGAGTTATCAGAGCCCTCCGTCCAAACTCCTTCCTAGTTGTCCTCGGGGTTACAGACACACAAATTAATTTTTAAAAGAAATCAAGGATTTATCTATCTAACTAATTTCAACCCCGTGCAATGCACGGATTTTATTTACTATTAAGATAATAAGTTTTTTTCAAACTCAAACTGTGACAAATGTATAAAATTTTATGTAACGGTAAATTTATTTCATCATCATTTAATCGCAAATCTAGTTATGTAATTAAAAAAAGGTAAGAAGTTCATCATGGCAGCAACAAAGATTTGGTGAGAACAAAGCTCATAAAATTTACGACACATAAAGATTTGGTGAGAATGATTAATTTAGTTAACCTTTCAAGAGGAGTAAAAATAATTTCAATCCGCTGGATTTTTTTACTTGAGAAATAAAGAATACCTACAAAGATTAGTTGTCATAAATATCTTAAGTTAGTTACCATGATATTAGGAGACTATTTTTAACACTTATAAAGTTCATCATGGCAGCAACAAAGATTTGGTGACAACAAAGCTCATAAAATTTACGACACATTAAGATTTGGTGAGAATGATTAATTTAGTTAACCTTTCAAGAGGAGTAAAAATAATTTCAATCCGCTGGATTTTTTTATTTGAGAAATAAAGAATACCTACAAAGATTAGTTGTCATAAATATCTTAAATTAGTTACCATGATATTAGGAGACTATTTTTAACACTTATAAAGTTCATCATGGCAGCAACAAAGATTTGGTGACAACAAAGCTCATAAAATTTACGACACATTAAGATTTGGTGAGAATGATTAATTTAGTTAACCTTTCAAGAGGAGTAAAAATAATTTCAATCCGCTGGATTTTTTTATTTGAGAAATAAAGAATACCTACAAAGATTAGTTGTCATAAATATCTTAAATTAGTTACCATGATATTAGGTGACTATTTTTAACACTTATAAAGTGTTAAGGCACTGTTTGGCAACCAAAAAAAGTATCTTACCTAAGAGCTTGTGTCTTATTGACTTGGTCAATAAGCTAGTAGAGCTGTTTGGTGACCAAAAATAGGAGGAGATTATTTTCGAGATTGTGTCTTTTGCAAGTAGCTTTTGGAAAGCTACCTCAAGTAGCGTTTGTCTTTGGGAAGGAGCTGCCAATTTTTTTCTTTCGTTTTTGCCCCTAATAATTCTAATTTTATATCAATAATATTGCATGTCTTTTTTAGTCATTTAACAAATTTAAGCTAGTTGCACAGCTACTTTTGCCAAACAGCTCTAGTCAATCAGCTAGCTACACAGCTAACAGCTTTCAGCTACAATTTCACAGCTTTCAGCTAGCTTAACAGCTTTCAGCTATAATCTCGCAGCTTTCAGCTAGTTTTGCCAAACAGAGCCTAAGTCTTCAGCCAAACTAACCTCTTTGAAAGGTTACAAAGAAGTTAAAGCCTCTTAATCCTTCTCTTGACCCCTTGCAATATGGAGGGAGCCATAATGCATAAAGGGGTTACATATATATACCTCTTAAATATTTCATATTTGCAATTTTTTCCCTTAACTTTATTTGCAATATTACCCTATAATTCTTTCACATTGAGTTTTTATACACCTCCAACTTAACAATATTGAGTTCTAAACAATACAATGCTAAAAGAAGTCAATAATTTCCATTGAGGCTGCAATAGTTTCTCTTTTAAAGCCTACAACTATTAAGTGAGGGATAGAAAATCTCCATGTGAGAAAATGAGAGATTGTTTTGCAAAACCAAGATTTGGGAGTAAATTTGCAACTTTGGAAGTTTCTAGGGATATATCTGTAGATACCCCCCTATAAAATATAATAGTAGTGCATAGGAATTATGATATGCCTACTATTAGGTTATGTGGAGCCTAATTTTTCAGACCCGGCCTAATTCGCTTAAGTGATCGAGTCGTCAGAACCCTAACTGCGCGGATCGAACTTCGCGGTAAGTTCGACGGGGGGTTGCAGGGGGGGCGGTAGCCCCTTGCCCGAAGGGGGGTTCAGGGGCAGTAGCCCCCGAGAAATTTTTTCCCCAAGGGTATACATGTAATTTTAAGTCGCACTAATACCCTAGCTATAAAATGGTTATTAGGGCGCAGCTTGTAAACAATTCAGAACATAGTGAAATTTTACCTGCGACGGCCGTGGACATAGCTTCTCTCATCGAGAAGTGAACCACATAAATTATGTGTTTCATTGGTATTCTATGATCACATAAGCATAGTTAATTTTATAACCGTCCTACAGAATTTTTTTCTTTAGTTTTATTGGTATTCTACGATCACATAAGACTCACGAAACACTCTTTTATTTTAACCATCTCGATTTGATTCGATGCACAACATCATCATCTATCTCACCATCATTTCTAATGATCCTAAATAGCAAAAATAATTAATTTTAGGTTTTTCTTGGCCATCAGTATGTACCATAGGCTCTCTTCCTTTGCTAGTTTTACTAAAAATACACTCCATGTATTCTGTTTTTGTTCTACTAATTCTAAAACATTTAGATTCAAGGGCTTATCTCTATCTTTCTACTTTAGAATAATGTCTCTTCTAGTTTCATCAACTAATACTATATATCGGCAAATAACATACACCAAGCGATTTCATCCTGAATGTGCTTAGTAAGTTGATTCATAACTAATGTCAAAAGATAAGGGCTTATAACTGACCTTTGGTTCTGTTGAGGATACATGTACATACTACATACAATTAATCAGCAAAAGAAACTCATCTTTTACCTCCTAATACAATTTTAGAACTTCAGATACATGTACATACTACACACAATTAATCAGATACGTGTTATCTCTATACAATTTTTTTTCCTTCCCTCTTTTCTTCATGCGAATCTTAGCAAGTGTTAGCGCCAGCCAAATAAGCCCTAGGCCCTGAGGCCCCTCTTTCATAGTCTAGGCTGAGGTAAACTCCGGGGTTAGTACCAACAATGTAAATCCCAAGGCCTGAGGCCTCCTTTCACAGTCTAGGTCCAAATGAATAGCATAAGTGTTGCAATACATAATAATTAGAAATTAGTGACAGATATGTCATAGACATGGATCAATATTTAATCTTTTGAGCAAAGACCCTTAGCCCTAGGCTACTTGTGGGCGTAGTAATATCTCTGTTATATGTATCTATATTATAAAAATCAAAGATAATAATAGTTGTTCTGTTGTTTGTAATGAGATCTTATAAGTTAACCTATTAACTTCCTATAATTATTTTTCTGAGTAATTTCAAAGTTTTTTTTTTCCCTTGAGCAGAACCTAGCTGTGGAGCAGCTCAACCAAAGGGCGAACGCCATCGCGTCAGAGGCCTACCGGCGAGTGAGAGATCCAGTCTATGCGGTGCAATCTAACCTCGCAGAGACTCAAGCTCAGGTTGCACTCCACAGTGTTCAGCAACAACAGCACCAACAAGAGAACCAAGTACAACTTGAGAATCATCAGTACAACTTGGATAATACTCAGCAATTTGGATTGGACCAAGGTCCTTCTAGTTTTCAAAGCCCTCCAAATTTCCCTTGATTTTTAACTTTTTCTTTTGAATAATGGTTCAAGGTTTTCTGGATGGAGGAATAAAGTAGGGGATTCAGTTGTTAGAGCTTATTGAGTAGATTGGTATTGTTGAAATTACTTTTTTATGCAATCTTGTATCTGATATTTTTTTCACCAGTCATTAAAATTCCGTTGATTTATTTTCCTTAGTAGTGAAAGGAGGTTTTGGAAGGAGGAATGAAGTAGGTATTATTGAATTATATTTGCAATATCGTTACTCATTTTGCCATCTTATGTACATGTCTTATTGAAATTACTCTTTTATGTTAAATCCTAATATTGACTCTGAATATTCTGGGCAAATTATTGCAATATTAAGAATGTTGCTTTTAGTCGATCCATTATAACAAACTATACGTTGAAGTCAATTTATCATACATGCATTTTTTTTTTCCAAATGTTGAAAGCTATCAAATTGTAAATGAGTCGATTTTACTATTACCCTCATAGCAAATATGCTAAAGTTTAGCAATATATATATATATATACAAGTGTGCGCTTCGTGCGAAGCACGACCTTCTTTTTTTTATCGCTACAGTAATCCCAATTTCGTTTTTAGCTGCTACAGTATTTTTAATGCCACAACGATATTTTTAATGCTACAGTATTTTTAAAATGTTACAGTACCCCAACTTTGCTACAATAATATTTTTTAAAAATGCTACAGTAATATTTTAAAGAATGCTACGGTATCTCACTTATGCTACAATAATATTTCTTTGAAAATGCTGCAGTAACAATGTTACAGTAAATTACTATAGCATGAACAGTGATTTCTTTGAAAATGCTACAGTAATATTTCTTTGAAAATGCTACAATAATATTTCTTTTGAATTGAATAGGTTTCAACCCATGTCTAGACCTCATCCTACTACCAACAGGTGCAACTACAGTAAAAACTCGAAGCTACACTTAACGGAGATCAAGTGCTCTTGAGCTCACCCTGAAAATTTTGACCTGATGCTAATTCCCAATTAAATTTTCATCGGGTGACGAAACGTGCATATATACCGATCAAAGATTATTCCACATAAGAACCCTTGTTCACAATCTCAGACCTGGTTCGATAATGAATCGATACTTCCGATACGAAGAACTGGCTACCCATATGCATAGAAATTAGTTCACAGATTCACCATCTTATTAGTAACCTATATAGCTATCTGAGAGCATCTAATATCTATGGGACTTCTGTGGCGGAGGAGGTAGGAGGGTTATCGTGAACCGCACGGACAGCAGACCCCTCGGCTCGTCACCGCCGCCTGAGCAGCTTTCGTGTACCGCTGTTTTAGCAAGTCGGAGGCTTATAAAGCCCGAGACCAATTTTCCAACCAGATTAAGTAACTCGTAATTCATCAATTTCCTCATAAACCTACCATTTTATTTTTATTTTTTTCCAAACAATTTGAATTTTGCTAGCCGTTGTCCTTTCCAACTATGGATTCAACAGCTACGTCCTCTTCTCTACAGTTATTGATATCTCTATTAAAGATTCAATTAGATTTCCAATATCTTCAAAAATCTCTCAAAAACATTCATAAAATCTTTATCTTAGATAGAGAGGATCTTCGAAGCTAAGATTATGTCGAATTCAACACGATGTGCAGCTTGTAAGTACCTGAGGAGGAGATGTGCTGAGGATTGTGTTTTGGCTCCTTACTTCCCTGCATCACATCCTGAAAGATTTGCTTCTGTTCATAGAATATTCGGAGCTAGCAATGTCAGAAGAATGTTGCAGGTGAGGTGTATAATAAAGAGGTCCTTAAATAATAATTTTACTCGATTGTAATTTTAGATACCATATTCTTCCCAAATTACGCAGACCCATGTTTTACAACTTTTCACTTCTTCATTAACAAGTGCAGAAATAATTGGGACATCATCACATCAACGAGCAGATAGCGAAAATTTAAAAAGAAAATTATAATTTAACCAATCAACAAATTCTTTTATTATCACCTTCTTAATACCTGATCAGAACTCTTAGGGAAGAAAGTTTTCAAGCCCTTCTCACATCCATTACTAAATTCTTTTAAAATTGGATGGAGAAAATGATATGAAACTGGATTGTGTAAAGTTGGTCATCGGTAATGTAATGATTATGTGCATTAGAGTATAGTAAGCTATCTTGTATGTTTGTAGTAAAAGATCATGCTTTATGCAGGTTTGGTTAATAGCTAATGAAGATACTAGATATTAAAGTATGTACAAGTATAGAATTATGTAGCCATAATGTAGTATGTACTATAACTATATACAGATATAACAATGACAGTTCAATTACATAATCATCATTAGTGAAATAACGTGGACATAATGCTAATTTTAGAACTTCAGATACATGTACAAACAACTATATACAGACTCCTTATCAATAGAAGGAACTCAATTTTTACCTCCTAATACAATTTTAGAACTTTAGATACATATATACACTACATACAATTAATTAGATACGTGTTTTCTCTTTTTTGTTTCCCTTCCATTTATTTTCTTGGCGCAAATCTTGGCAAGGCTTATTAGTGCCAACCAAGTAAACCCTGATGCCCTTCTTTCGCAATTCAGGCTCAGGTAAACCTTGTAGTTAGTACTGACCATACATGTCCCAAGGCTGGGCCCCCCTTTCACATTCCAGGTCCATATGAATAGCACAATTGTTGAAATGTCTGATAATTAGAAATTAGCGACAGGTATGTCATAGACATGAATCGACGTCTAGTCTTTTGAGCCAAGACCCTAAGCCCCGACCACTAGACTGCTTGTCAGGGCAGCTGTATCTCTGTTATCTCTGTAGCCATCTTTAATATTGGCCCTCTTGTTTGTGATGGGATTTATAAACTAATCCCTTAACGTCCTATAATTATTTCTAAGTAATTTCAACACCAAAAAAAAAATATCCCTTCAGCAGAACCTCCCTGTGGAGCAACGCGGCCAAGCGGCGGACGCGATCGCATCGGAGGCCTACTGGCGAGTGAGAGATCCGGTCTATGGCAGCGTCGGAGTCATCTCTTTACTTCAACAGCAAATCTACGCGGTGCAATCCGAGCTCGCAGAGACTCAGGCTCAGATTGCGCTGCACAGTGCTCAGCAACAGCAGCACCGACAACAGAACCAAGTACAGCTTGAGAATCACCCGTACGGCTTGGATGATAGTCAGCAGTTTGGACTGGACCAAGGTCCTTCTGGTCCTCAAAACCCTCCAAATTTCCCTTGATTTTTAAACTTTTTTTTTTAAAATTTTAAATAATGGTTCAAGGTTTTGGGGTGGAGAAATTAAGTAGGGGATTTTGAAGGAGAAATGAAGCAGGTGCTAATTGTCAAAAGCTTATTGAGTTATATTTGTGTTATCAAAATTACTCTTCTATGCAATCTTGTGTATCTGTATTATTCTCGAAATTACTCTTTTATGTTAAATCTCATATTGACACTAAATATTCTGGGTAAATTGTCGATAATAACGAAATCACTCTTTTGTGTTGAATCTTATATTGATACTAAATATTCTGGGTAAATTATTAATAAATAATGATAGAGGCACACCCTCTACCACACTCCAAAGCACACCACCTCTCTTGCTACAGTGCACGGGGCTCACATGAGATTTTAAAAATTAAATACGTCACAAAGAAAGGCGTAATGTTTTAGGCAACCAAAAGTTCATCAGAAGTGATTAAAAGGAACCAAATAGGTTTATGATGGATTAAAGCTATCGCAAGACTAAAACGTTCTGATCAAGATTCAACCCTACAGTCCTCAAAACCCATCACAGCGTGGGATCGGTGGTCCGTACTCATGGATTGCATCAGATCATATCTAAGTTAAAGTTAAAGAAAAGAAATTATGTGAGCATATAACCACGCAAAAAACAAAATGAAGTCGAATGAAAACCTCAAGAGTACTATTTGCTTGAGGATTTTGGTAGTAAACAACAAAGAAGATCATGCCCAAATACGGAGAGATTCTTGATGGTAGACAAAAAAGAAGAATAATCCGACCAAAACATCGCTTGAAATGCCTTCATGCCTTGAATGTATCCATACCGGAAACAAGACCGATGAAATAAGTAAACATTGGTTTATCAAGAATAAAAATCAACCTATGGCCCTCCAATGTCTGTCATCGTCATGAGAGAGAACTTATAAAAGATGGTCAAATTCTTCGAGAAAAGTACCATTCCAGCCAAGCATTATTCTTTCACAATGAGAGAGGCCAGCTTGTTCATGACATACAGTAATTTCTAGGCAGCATAGCCAGTACAAACAGAAAGCACAATAAATTCTCCAAAAGTCGGCGTTTCTTGAAGGTGAAACAAGAACTACCCTCAATCAGGCTTTAGAGTCGGTGGAGGACGCTTCGTCTGGACGAGATTTTGAAGTAATAGCCTCTAGCGTTTTGTGAAATTCTTCTGGAAGAGGTGGAGATCGATGAAAAGGAACATGTTTAGGAATGGGGGAGTCATCCTCGATCACTTCACATTCATAATCTTCGGGAACACCCCAAGGATCCCACTCTACAGTCGAACAACATAAACAAATTAACTAGTAAGAAAAAAAATTCGGAAAACAAGAAAGATAGAAGAGAAGTATCATTCGATAGTGGAGGATCGATGAATTTTGCCCTGAATGCATGGTGCACAGAATCATACACAAACACAACCGTCATCTTGGGGGGAAAAGAACAGATGGGAATATCAAATGAATAACTTGAAAGCATAAATGTCACCAACAATTTATGTGCATGTGAGAGAGCTGAAAGAGCATCAAAGTGAAAGGCATTAGTAAATCAATTGGTCAATCACAGAAAAAGGGCATCACACACTTAATGGGTGCAATTTTATTTCAAATGTTTCAGAATAATCAGTCGTAACTTTGGCACAATTTTTGTCACGGAACTAATATACATTTTATAGGGAGAGTGCTACAGAATAATCAGTCGTAACTTTGTGCTGAACCATCATCGAGAAATTCGCTAAAAAATAATAAGATTACCAAAGAGGAGGTGCTTTAGCGTGCACAAGCAAATCGATTATAAAGAAACATATACTAAAGCAGGGGTATTCGAATATTCATACTCATTTATTACCAATGATGGAAGCTTTAGTGTGCACAAGCAATTCATTTCAGGAAACCAATCAACTGTGTGATTATGGATGATAATCCAAAGATCACAAAGGGGAAAAAAAACAGTGGCTAAAAATTTTCATTTCAGGAAACCCTATCTAACAAAACACGATTTCACACAAGAAAAAACATACAAGCATTATTATGGAAAGCAGTGTGGAGTGGCTTTGTAGGATTTGATTATAGCCATCTTTGACCAAATCCCAATTCCCAAGCTGTTATCCCGCATAAAATACTTTGTGTACTCCAAAATCTCAAATTCTATGGACTATAATCCACGGTTTTGCATTTTCAACCGAATCACATGTTACCGTCCCTATAGAAATATTTCATGCGTGCCCAAAATTCCTGATTTTTTGTGAAATCTAACACGTGACTATGACACTTTTTTATCAAATCACATATATCTATACTAAATCCTACATAGAATATTTTATGCGTTCTCCAAAATTCATGAATTTTTGTCGAATATAATCCACGGTTGTGCCTATTTTGACCTATCACATATTGTAGTGTCGCAAAGAATATTTTATGTATACTACAAAATATCTTAATCTTATTCACCTATAACTCATGATTTTGATCGTTTCTAACAAAATCACAAGTTTCATCCCGCATAGAATATTTGGTATGTACTCGAAAATTCTCAAATTGTTGTGAACTATAACCCACGATTTTGGTCAGTTTTGACCAAATCACAAGTTGTCGTCTTGCATAAAGTATTTAACATGCACTTAAAAAATGAATTTTTGTCAACTACACATGATTCTGGTCATTTTCGATCAAATCACATATTAACATCCTACATAGAATGTATTATGTGTACTCGAAAATTCTCCAATTTTTGTGACTACAACTCTTGATTGTATCGTTTTTTTATCAAATCACAATTCTTCGTCTTCCATAGAATATTTTTATGCATATTCCAAAATTTCCGAATTCCTATGGACTATAAAACATGATTTTCGTCGATTAAGACCAATTCACATATTGACGTATGTAGAATGTAGCATGCGTCCTCCAAAATTCTTGAATTTTTATGAACTACAACTCTTGATAATGGTTGTTTTTTATCATATCGCCATTCTCTGTTTTGCATGGAATATTTCATGTGTACTCCAAAGTTTCTAGTTGTCTATGAAATATAACCTATGGTTTTGATCGTTATCAACCAAATTACAAATAGCCATCAACCATAGAATATTTTATGCATAGCCTATAATTTTTTATTTCTTTAGACTTATAGCCCACGATTGTTAACGTTATCAACCAAATTACAAATTATCATCACATATAGAATACTCTAAAGTTTCTGAACTTATGTGACTATAACCCATAATTTTGGTTGTTTTTTTGACCAAATCACAAATTATCATGTCGCATATTCTCGTCTCGCATAGAATATTTTGTTGTTTCGTCCAAATCACAAATTGTCATCACTCATAAAGTATTTTACGAGTAGTTATGCGGTAAAAAATTCTCAAATTTCAATTGGACTATAACTCATGATTGTAGCCATTCTTTCACCAAATCACACATTAATGTCGCGCATAAAGAAAAATTTTGAGAAGTGTAACCCATGAATTTTGGTCGTTTTCAACCGCTATCACAAATTTTAGCATATAATATTTTGAGTACTCAAAACTTATTGACATTTTGTGGATTATAACCCATGATTTTGATTGTTCTTGATAAAATCACGAAATGTAATCTCACACAAAATATTTTTTGTACTCCAAGATTTCTAAATTTCTACGAACTATGACCCACAATTTTCCCATTTTCAACCAAATCATAAAAAGCCCTGAGAATTTTGTGCATACTCCAAAATTCCCGAATTTCTATAGACACGCATGGATTTTAAATAGTTTTCAACAAAATCACAAGATCAGTCCTGCATAGAATAATTTAAATGTAAAGCAAAATTCTCTACTTTTTGTAGAAATATAACCTTCAAATTCGTAGCTTTTGGCCAAATCATAAATTCCATCCTAGTAAAATATTCTGTTTTATAAAATTCTTGAATTTCTACGAACTATAACACATAATTGCTACAATACAAGATTGTTCCTGATTTAAACCAAATCACAAATTATCGCCTTACAAAAAATATTTTATGCATACTACAAAATTTTCAAAACTCTATGGACACTTGCGATTTTGGTCGTACTCGACCAAATCTCCAATTGTCATCTTGACCAAATGAAACGGAAGTTGAATAAATATTTGTGCATTACATGAAATAAACTACAAAGGATGTTTATACCACTTTGGCAAATATAGAAGTAGACGAAGGCATGTTTGAACAAACAAAATGAACAAATTAAATACATTTAAGAAGAGATCTCAAAATGAGGAATGAAGTAAAACAAACTCTGATCGTTTTAAGGGAGATTAACTACTTGTAGGAAATGAGCATGGTTCAATTTCCTCATTGTTAAAGTTTCTAAAAAGCTATAGAGATAATGATCCACATGCACGCCAGTTTGCCAATTTTTATCTTAAAAAAGAAGAAAACTGAACTACTGCAGACAATAATTACCCCGAGATGTATAAAGAACAGAATCAACAAAAACAACAAAGTCATCATCTAAAACTATGGTGTAAGCTACATGACACCTTTTCTACCATTTAGCTCCTTGAAGGATCTACTTTGTTGAAAATAAACAAACAACAAAGAAGCAAAATTCCAAAGTGAAAATGGAGACTAGAGAGCCATCCAGAAAGATCGTCTTATACTTGATAGGTAAAACTCATCTCTCTTTTCGACCAAATAAACTTACAAAATCTCTATTTATACAAACAAACTAAAGAACAGAAGTTTGTTTCTTAGTTCAACAACAAAAATCAAGTAGGATTAAAACTCCTAATCACCTTCTTAGCCAATATCAATGACCACATCCAAAAGGTAATAATAAGTCAAGATACAATAATCTCAAGAACCAAGAAAGGGAAAAAGGTATTGGCCTATAGAACTTGGGAACTTAGGACGCTATGGCGAACAACAACCCAGGTTCAATCGGCCCAGATTCACGAACACAACCCAATTCACCAACTCCAATGACCATTTATAATTCAAACCAAACATAATTTTAAAGGGGAAAAAACTCTTTCTCAGAGAATAAACAACAAAAAAATGTGAGAAATAAAGCAAATACAGTATGCATACCTTATTGCAACATGATTATCAAGGTTTTACCATTAGTGATATCAACTAGCATACTTCTTAAATTTGATTCTTGCAAAACCTCTAATTCCTACATATAAGAACCAAACCTATGGCGCACCAAACTACCCCATACCCTAGGTCCCTAGCATACAATATTACAACGTAAGCCTATCCCCCTCATACCCAATTCCTAATGAGCGTCATACCACACTCCCATACCCGCATTGTGAAACGGAACGAATCAGATTCCATGCAATAATGGACTGACCATTTTGGCGATGAGCAGAATGATCTTACTTTATTGAATATTGATTCACAAATACCATAAGAAATGGACAAATGGGCATCGCAGATCATGATTCTACTAGATATCTACGATTCAAAGTTTTATTTTAACACCATTTTTAGTAATGGAAGTATTAAATAAAGAAAGAAAGACAAAGATAAAGCGGCGACTTTTATAGTTCTATTTAAATAAGATTTGGCCAAAAATATCAACATGCATACTTATTTGCTAGTACAAATCAAACATATCTAGTCATATAACTTTATAGTAAAATAATCTAACATGAGAAGAGACTTTTTTTTTCTTTGTGTGTGCTGTGGTTTGGGGGGG
>NC_033798.1:3646592-3679870 GCF_001876935.1 Asparagus officinalis | reverse complement strand
GCCCGAACATTGGAAGGAAAGAATGCAGAGGTGTAATGTGACAAATAAAAACTTGGAACCGATATCTAACAACTTCAAATTTTGAATTGAATATATTTCAACCTACGTCTAAATCTCATCTAGCTACCAAGAGGTCTAATTACAGTAAAAACCTGGAGCAACACTAAAGAGATTAAACATTTAAATTAAATTGGCTCCCATGCTTAAGGTCCATGATAGAGAGAGTTTTATCTCTGTGGTGTTATTGAGCTCACCCTGAAAATTTGACCTGACACTAATTCCCAACTAAATTTTCATCAGTGACAAAATGTGCATACTGATCAAAGATTATTCCACATAAGAACCCTCGTTCACAATCTCAAACCTTGTTTGATAATAAATCCATACTTCTGACACAAAGAACTGGCTACCAATAAGGATAAAAATTCACAGATTCACCATCTTGACAGTAAGCTAGTTTTTTTAAGAGTATGTTAATATCTATGAGATTGATAAGGTAAAATCCCCACTTTGTTCCATAATCGTCTATAAAAATTTCCACTTTCAGGAGCTAATTTTCCACCAACAACCTTACCGATCAAAGTTTCCTATCTCCCAAAAAAGGATTCCCAATACCATCGATTCCTCAAAACGAGTACTGCTCAAGATGTAAACTTGTCAATGAGTTTGAGCTCATCCTGAGCCTCTCACTCATAAACCAAACCTTGATACCTTAGAATTCCCATTTTTAAATTCAAAGGCTTGGCTACCAATATGCATCCCAGTTCATAAGTTCATCATCCTAGCAATAAAAAAAGAGCAAATTAAATAAGAACAATCTCCACTTTATGACATCCCCAAGCTTTCAATTTCAATCTATAATCACACAAATCAATAAGTAGCCAAAAGTAAAAAAGGCAAAGGTTTCTGATAGCTATTAGACCAATGAGATCAAAATCTCCACTTTGAAGTTTCAACTTCAGTCGATAATCACACAAATCAAGCTCGAAATGAATAATTTAAATACAAGAAACCAGAAAGTTAGAAAAACAAACCGATCATCTTTCCGATGAGTTTGAGCTCATCCTGAGCCTCTTCGATCAGCTCCTCGACCTGTCCACATGCAATCCGCTTCTCGATCTGCTCCCAGTCCTCCTCCTCCTGACAAACCCTAAGTCTATGATTCGTGAAGCTCTCTACGGCCTTCCGATATCCCTCGTTCTCAGGGACGGCCTTGATCTCTTTTAGGGTTTTGGTGTAGAGCGAGATCAGGACCTCTCGAGCGTTGGGGACGACGTCGAGGCCGACGATCCCCGTCGTTTCCTTAACCCTAGCCATTAGGGCACCGCCGGCGCCGCTCGTTAGGATTCGCCGCAGGAACATCGTACCGCTGTCTTCGGTGACTGCTCCTCTCACTCTCGAGAGATTTTGATTTGGGGAGGATACGAGGGTTTGAGAGATTTGGGGTAGACGACGGGATTTGCTGTTTGGTGCCAAACGCAAACAGCTGTTTTCTGATACCTGAATAATGAATGGACACGCGTTTGTACTCTGTGGGCCTTCTTATTTTAACAACGGGAGTACTGGGCCTGGTCCTGGGCCAGGGCCCAAATTCAAAGGTCGGACATAACCCGTGGTGTATTATAGGTAAAAACAAGTGTCTGATTTTTTGAGCCAGGTAGAGGATGTTTTGTAAAAAAAACTCACTATTATTATAAATTTATTACAGGATATAATTTTTAAAATTAATTTATTTCGTCTTTTGATCAATTCAAAGATCATGTTGACTCCAATAAAATTGAGAATCATGAAATGTCTTAAGTGTAATTCAAAAATTGTAATTTTTTGGTATTTATTTTGATTAAGGTGTACAAATTGATGTTGACTTGCCGGGCGTGTTCCTCTTCGGTGTTATTTTTGTAGATGATGTGTTTTAGTGTGTGTATCAAATTTAATTAATGATAGTAATCTTTACTTATAATGTGTATTTAAATAGTAGAAGTTAGAGCATGGCATCAATTTTCAATTATATCAAAAACAATATATGATCCATTTTGTTGGGTATTGTTGTATTTTATGGTGAGCAGAAAAAAAAACTTATAAAGATACAAAGTTATTGTCGAGTTAAGATTTTGAGATTCCTTGGCTGCTTGGATAGCGGTATTGTTGTATTTTATGGTGAGCAGAAAAAAACTTATAAAGATGCAAAGTTATTGTCGCAACAACCTCTCAATCGATATTCTGTCCAAGATCGGCGTGGTGGAAACCCGGACCTGAAAGGAACTTGTTCGTCAAGGTGAGCAAGTCGAGAACATAATCAAAAGATTGGAAGCCGAAGAGCTTCAGCCCAAGAGCAGAGCTTCGGAACCTAACACCTCTAGGAACTCTCGGTCAAGAGGGAAGGAGATCATGGCTGTCGATTCCACTCCAGCCCCCAAACCAGCAAAGAGACAAAAGCCTAAGCCCTTCGAGCAGCGCCCGCAAAGGCAATACGACTTCACGGAAGACCAGGTGGTGGTTACCTTCAACACTCTTCTCAAGAGTAACGGGATCAAGCTGCCAGAAGCCATGAAACCTGAAGACGTGAACATGACCGATGATCCAAGCTACTGTGCGTACCACAAATTTGTCAGTCACCACACCTCCAAATGCTATATCCTTAAGGATAAGCTGCAAGCTCTTTACGACGCAGGAGTCCTAAAGAAGGAGAAGGTGCGGAAAACGGTGACCACAAACATGGTCACCCTTAAATTCGGAACTGGTCTCCCCGACATTCATACACCAGCAGGAGTTGTACTCATTCCCAAGGCGGAACTGAATATTGTCAATGACAACCCTCAAAATCAACGAGAAAAAGGCTTGGTACCACAGACCTTACCATCGGGACAGGTGATGTTGGTTCATCCTAATCTCCTCGACAACGAACAATGGACTTCCAACAAGTTCAAGGGCAAATCCAAGCTTTGTAATGTCATTTCGGTAATTCCGGACGATAACAAAGCGGAGGTATCAACCCTCACCGATTTTGACGAGGAGACAGATGCATTGATCACTCGAACAGGGAAGGACTTTGCCAAGAACTACCCTCCGACGGTAGAGAGTCCGGTAAGACTACCAGTGGAACTACCACCGACAATTCAACCAAGTCCTGACAAGCCGAGTTCAAGTGGTCAACCTTTTCGGTTCGACCTACTCGCGTAGCTGAAAAATATTCTAGCCAAGATCACCATGTATGAGCTCCTGCGACTGTCCAAGATGACCCGCGAAGCCCTATAATAGGCGTTGACCAATTCAGAAGCATTTGCCACACATTTCTTGCCCGCTCCCGAAGAAGAGGCAGAAATGGGATGTCCACAGTGCTGTCAGGCATCCAAACAGCAAATCCCATGCATCACTTTCATTCTAGAAGACATGCTCATCAAAAGCATGTCTCACAACCGACCATTATACTTCACAGGATACGTTGGTTCCTCTCGAGTAGACAGAATCTAGGTGGACCCAGGGTCTGCACTGAGCATTCTCCACCTGAAGCTCATCAAGCATTTGGGGGTGCCTCAAAAGCGGTTGTCTTCGACGACCACCATAATCTTTGGCTTCAACGCCACCGAAACCTAGCCTCTTGGGAAGATTCGTCTCAAGTGCCGACTGAGTGATATAAAAACTGAGGTGACCTGCTACGTCATTGACGCAGAACCCTCCTATAACATACTGTTGGGCCGGTCATGGATCCATAGCAACAGGATAGTCCCATCCACATTGTACCAATGCTTGAAATATGTGGATGACTGTGACCAAGTGAAGATGGTGGTTATAGATAAACAGCCCTTCAAGTGAGTTGAAAACTACTTTACCGATTCTCTGCTCTACCAGGACCTCGAGCCAAGCAATGAGCCTCCAGTCGATGAACCTGGTGTATGCGTCTAAAAATACTTATAGATATCCAAATATAGCTCAAGATAAAGAGAAGATAATAAATATCATTATCTAAGTCATAAGGGATCATCCAAAGCTAAAATAAGCGAAGGAACAGGTGAAACAACATAGAAGAACAATATGAATACCCACGATAAGGTACACTAACGCGCATAGGCACGATAGTGGAAGGTGATGGTAAGCAAAGAGAGTGTATTGCCTATGGGAAATTGTAGATCTCTTCGCTAGCTTTCTAATACATCTTGAATCACCTCATTTTGATATCGGACGAGAGAGTTAGAGCTAAAATACCCGAGATAACGCAAACTACCTCGGAGGTGCGCGGCAGTGAACACTAACGCACATAAGAGCGGCAGTGAAAGGTGACGCACAAGCAAAGATTGTGTATCGCCTATGGTAAGTTTTATAGCTCTTTGCTAGCTTTCTAATGCATCTTGAATCACCTTATTCTGATATCGGACGAGGGAGTTAGAGCCAAAATACCCGAGATAGCGCAAACTACCTCGGAGGTGCGTGGCAATGTACACTGACGCGTATAGGCACAATAGTGGAAGGTGACACACAATCAAAGAGAGTGTATTGCCTATGGGAAGTTTTATATCTCTTCTCTAGCTTTCCAACGCATCTTGGATCACCTCATTCTGATATCGGACGCGGGAGTTAGAGCCAAAATACTCGAGACAACGCAAACTGTCTCGAAGGTGCGCGGCAGTGGTAAGTACCGTGACAATGTACGATAGCATAAGCTATGATACGATCCATATCTTAAGAAGTTTAAAAGATAAAAGTTATATATCTCTTCATCAGCTTTCCAACGCATATTAGATTACCTAATTCCGAGATCGGACGAAGAAGTTAGAGCTAAAATACTCGAGATAGCACAAACTGTCTCGGAAGTGTGCGGCAGTGATAACTGCCGCGGCAATGCGTGACAGTTACGACTGTCGCGCACACTGAGAAGCTAAAAACATCATTTTGACAGTTTTTTGAGTTTCATGCGGCCCACATGGCTTATTAACTACTGGGGATTACTTATAAACGTGGGGGAGCAGTTACAAGCATAAATCACGCTCATAACCGCTAAAATAATAGCAATTAAAGATGGTGGGAACAGTTATGAAAGCTGAAAAACTACCTCCTTTAGCCGTGTCAGTGTCCACTATCACGCTAAAGGAGAAAGTTAACATCAGTTATTTTGCATTATTCCTAAAACATCAGTTATTTTGCATTATTCCCAACAGTTATGACTCCCAGAGGCTATAAATACATTCTTATACACGAGACCAGGAACAGAGAGAGCAGAATTAGAGCATAGAGGCTTGAGTTTTTGGCAATTTTGAGCAAGAGAGAGAGTCTTTATCTTTCAAAAACACTTTAAAAAAGCTTTTGGTGATTCCTAGAGATCTAAGCTCAGACTTGATCTTTAGAAGAGTGAACATCTTACATCGATAAGATATTCACTGAAGGTTCTTATTTCGATAAATGAAAAAGAACATTCAAAAGCCTTCATAGTTTAATCGAAATCTTGTGAATCGGTGATCCACAGGCTAACGCACCCCTAGCACAGGCAAAGTTTCCACAAAAGCAGGAGTTGATAAACAATTTTTGTGTTATTTTCTGGGAAGTTGTAATTTTCTTATTTTCATTGTAATTTATTGTAATCGACCAAAGTTTTAATGGATTCCACAATGAAAACGACTTTTGATGAAAACAAACTGATGACCACAGTGGGAGACAACGGTCTCCCTACCGAGATCGTCGTTCCTAGAGATCTAAGCTCAGACTTGATCTTTAGAAGAGTGAACATCTTACATCGATAAGATATTCACTGAAGGTTCTTATTTCGATAAATGAAAAAGAACATTCAAAAGCCTTCATAGTTTAATCGAAATCTTGTGAATCGGTGATCCACAGGCTAACGCACCCCTAGCACAGGCAAAGTTTCCACAAAAGCAGGAGTTGATAAACAATTTTTGTGTTATTTTCTGGGAAGTTGTAATTTTCTTATTTTCATTGTAATTTATTGTAATCGACCAAAGTTTTAATGGATTCCACAATGAAAACGACTTTTGATGAAAACAAACTGATGACCACAGTGGGAGACAACGGTCTCCCTACCGAGATCGTCGTGTCGCAACCGATCAAGATGCCGGTTGAATCCAGGGTCGAGTACGAGTTCGACCAAGCCAAGTTTGAGGAATATCTCTCATCATTCTCTTCAAGATCTTTATTGTCTCACGAGTACAAGAGGATCTCACCATTGAAGAAGGCTTACATGCCAAAGAAGGCCCAAGGTGAAGACTCTCACCCAATCTTTGCCGAGGCCTCCCCTCGCAACATTATCCCGGTGACTCCCAAAGCCGGAAGCTCTACTCACGATGATTCCTCCCTAATTAAGGAATCGTTCGATCGAAGTTCACCAACTCTGATGAAGAGGGCTCGTCAGAGACAACGCCAATGCCTCGCTCGTCAAATGGCTAAGGCCTTAGAATAAACTGACGGAGTTCGCTGCTATGCGGACCTAGAGTCGAGGAAGCATCAAGTGGTCCAATCGCCCCAATGACAAACCACTCACATCTCTGCTAAACTTACATTGGAGGAATGGACTCTTGTCAAAAGGGCTCGTTCGACCCTGTTTGTGGAAAAATTCGATGTAAAAGAAATGAAAGAAAAAATTGATTTGTATTATCTTAAAATCGATTACAATTTGGATTCTGATTACAAAAGAGAGGAGAATGAATTTGATTCTCCCCTTTGTTTAATTCTGGGTTCTTCACGGTGGCGATGGAGTGCCTCCCTCGAATGCTCGCGTCGAGTTTGCTCTCCGTTGACGATCCGAACGTCTTGTTTCACTGGAACGTGGTCTTCTCCTCACGATTTGACGTTGTAGAGGACTTGCAAAGTAAGTTTGAAACTCTGGACGAGTTGATAACTCAGATCGAGTTTAGAAACTCAGAACGAGTTTAAACTCTGTAACAGAGTTGATTTGAACCGAAAATCGGTTAATAAGCCAGGGATGAAAGCTCCAAGGAATGCTCCAGAGATTGAGCGAAGACCCCCCTTTTCTGCTCAAGAGGTTGCCGATCTCTCCTTTTACGATTTGTTTTTGATGCAAAAAGCCGATCCCTTAACTCAATTGAGTTTCTGGTATTTATAGGGGATTAAGGGTGGTAACTACCCCCTTAATCTGCTCCTAAGTGGGGCGGAAATCCCTCAAATCGTGGGGGGAAATGGTTCTTGGAACTGTTCGGTTCGTGTTTGAATGAGTCAAACGCCGAAAATGGCGTTCTGGGCCCGAACTCTGCGTTTTAGACTAAAAACGCAGAGTTGGGCCTATGTTGGGTGGCTGAACGCACAGGCCGCGATGCGTTGTAAATCTGAAATGCAGAGTTGGGACACAGAGATGAACTCTGCGTTTTAGACCTGAGACGCAGAGTTGGGACACAAAGATGAACTCTGCGTTTTAGACCTGAGACGCAGAGTTGGAACACAGAGATGAACTATGCGTTTAAGACCTGAGACGCAGAGTTGGAACACAGAGATGAACTCTGCGTTTTGGACCTGAGACGCAGAGTTGGGTTCTGCATGGACTCTGCGCTTTAAGTCCACGAACTCTGCGTTTTGACTCTGGAACGTAGCCACGGCCTCTGCGTTTCGAGTTTGGAACGCAGCCATGACCTCTGCATTTTGAGTTTGGAACACAGCCACGACCTCTGCGTTTTGAATCTGGAACGCAGCCACGACCTCTGCGTTTTGAATCTCAAATACGGTCACGACCTCTGCGTTTTGTGTTTAGAACGTGGGCATGACCTCTGCGTTTCGAATCTTGGATGCAGAGGTGAGTCTCAGGCGGGCTCGGCGAGCTTCAGGCTAAGTCTAATGTTCAGACGAAGTCCAGTCTTGCAGACGGACTTCAAAACATAACTTGCTACGAAGAACAGGTCATAACTTTCAAACCGTAAGTCAGAATTGGATGAATTATATATGAAAATCGGCTATCTCGACGAGACGGAGCCGACCAAACCAACCCCAAAGGGTTTGGTTTGCTCTGTCAGTTTTGCCAAATTCCTTACGGTTTGAGAGATATCTGCGTTTTAATATGAAGGGACCGTCAATTTGTAGTCTCTTTCGCTAGAGCGTTGCAAAGATCGTCACCTTATAACCTTCGTCTTGGCTCCTTGAAAATATGGGAGTCATCAGATTGTAACTCCTGATGTTGATTGTGAAGGCTGTTGAATTAGAGCTTTCATTAGTTATTATAAAGGTCATCAGATTGTAACCTTCTACGTGAAAGTCTTCAAATTGTAGCCTTCTGGAAGTCGTCAGATTGTAACTTCCATAATTGGTGTCTGATGAGGATAAACTATCTGTAGTGATTTTTAGACAGCCTACAGACCCTCAAAGAACGCATACAAAAGCGTCGTGCAAACGCCACTCATGACCTTGCTCTCTTGCAACAAAGACAAGGAGGAAAAAAGGAAATGGTGTCTAAAGAATCACCAAAGAATCACAAAGTTTGGATTCCTAAATCTGAACTTATGCAAAAATCAAATTGGCGGGTCACATCTTTCAACCGTGGCAGTCTCCACTGTCGCGGCCAAAGAAAAGTTGCCTAGGTCTCCTCTTTAACCCTGTCGACGTCTATGCCTGGTCCGTCTATTGTAACCACATCTGCTACGTCACCGGTGAAGCCTTGGGTCAGTCCCGACCTGCCAAAATTCAAAGTCACAATGGCATATCATCTCGATCCTTTACCTGATGATCGAGGCAAAGCTCCAATCAAAAAACGCTTGGGTCCGATAAACGAACCCCGAGTAAATTCTTATACTGGGGGTCGTAAGTATTCTCCTATCAGGACAAAGCAATCACACGAGGGGAAAACTTTAATTTCTTCTTGTTTAGGGCCTGTAAAGACTCAATGCCCGCAAGGGGTTGGACCTAAACATATAACCTTGGATCACTCAGAGGCGACGATAAGTCGTCCTGCGTATATCAACAAGGTTCAAACACAAAAACAGAAGATAAGTTGCTCTGGTCACCATACTGATGAACTGTACTATCAAACTAAGGGTGGAAACAAATCACGAAAATGACTATTCGAGAAATAATTCCTCATTGTGTATGCGAAAAGCTTATCAAAGCAGTGTTGTCTGAATGCAGTTGCTCTAAAGTCGAACCGCCAAATACAACCGCGATTCCTGTAAAAGTGAGTTATGATTTTTAATTGGCAAGTTGACTGAATTTTATGTGAAAAGCTTATCAACTTGCCACTTCTTTAAATTGGCAAGTTGACTGAATTTTATGGGTATGTACACTACAAACCCTCACGAGATTATAACTCGTCCTTTAGGGGTAACCTAGGGGTTTAAAGGCTTGTTATATGCGCTAAATACAACCACGATTCCTGTAAAAGTGAGTTATGATTTTTAATTTCTTTCTTTACTAGAGGACTAGCAAAAGTTTAGGTGTGAGAGTATTTGATAATCATATTTTTATTACAATTTTATACCATCATTATCTATTTTTTATGAATGAATACACCACTAATAATTATTTTTATCTTTATTTATAGGTCAATAAGGAATAAAGCAAAAAATATCTTATCTCTCAACAAAGCCCACGAATTAATGAAGGATACAGGCAAGAGACCAAAAGCCAAAGCCCAAGCCCAATAGAAGAGAAGAAATACGGATGATAATTCCAGCGTAGATTGTGCTTCTTTGTATGAATATTTGCTCATGATATGTTCCGATTTCATAGAGATCATAAATACAAAAGTTGTAGATCTCGTTCTCAGCTTTCTATAGAATGTTTATTCAGCCAAATCCGAGTTGATGCCAGAGATATATGGCCAAAACACCAGATATTACCAAGTTGTCCTGATTTGCATGATTTGTTTTCTTTTTCACCAAACTTCTTCATTTGTTACTGCAATTATCTTAGGGCTTAAGTTTTAATACAACGGTTCTCATTCACTGTTATATGCTATAAATAGGGGTAAATAGTAAGGAATTAGGGGGTGAAAAATTTTATAACTCTTTTTTGTAGAGAGGAGGGTTACTCTTGATTGAGAAGACCTTCCACTTTGTAACTTTTGTTACAATTAATAAAATCTTTTTCCTCGTCATTTTTTTTATGATGATGATGGAGATGAAGATCAATTAGAATATTTATCTTTTATTTTCTCTTTTTATTTTCTTGTAATTATTTCTTTTCTTTTTAGTAGTTTAGATTTATATTCATGTATTGTAGAATAGATTTATTTTCTTGTTTTTATTTTATTTTGCCCTTTGTAGCTTAGATTTATTTTCTTGCATAGTTTAGATTTCTTTTTCTTTTCTTTTATAATTAGTTAGATTTATTTTCATAATTTCTTTTCTTTGTAATTAGTTTTCCTTTCTTTTCTTTTATTGTTTTTCTTCCTTAAAGATGTGGAACTAATTCTTGTAGGAACCTTAAAATTGTATGAAGCTAGTCTAATATCTTTTACATTTGTGAATTATTCTCTTGCACTTTAATTGATCATGGGTAGGATAATCAACTAGAGAACTAATTGGTAGAAGAAGAATTTGATAATCTATACTTATCTTGAGTGGTTTGATAGTCTATCATAATTTATAATTAAAATTAGCTAGTGGATTCAACTCTAGATTCCTTATATTTCTCATTGAAACTTCCATCTTCACTTTCTTGAGTTTTCTTTCTCCCTCCTCAAATTTCACTGTTCATAATCACAACACTCATCATATCTTTCCCAATCATATTCAATCATCACTCCTAATTATCACGCACACGACATAAGAACTGATTTTAATTATCTCTTACAACACCTTCCTCATGGGATTGATAACTTTTATATTATAACTTGATTGGTTGTGTATTTGTAACTTTTGGACATCATTTAGACCCCATCAGAAAGTGTCCAGCAAGCAGGAAATTCCCGTGGCAAAAGATGAGGATACGGGAACTACAACAACCGAGGACGCAAATACTACAATAGTTAAGGATGTGGCAATTATAACAACAATCAAAGAGATGAGGGCAATCAGAGAAGCAGTTATCAATCAAATTCAAATTATCGAGGTCGAGGTTGAGGCTTTGGACGTGGTAGAGAAAATTTTAATAAATCAAACAGTGAATGTTACGTATGTTACAATATGACCACTATGCAAAGGAGTGCAAGTACCAGGATAATTCCCAATCCGGAGAAGAAGTTCGATTCGTACAAGAAAGAGGTGATGAAGACAACCACGCTTTATTAATGGTCACGATAGCCTGTGAAGAATCAAACTACAACACATGGTTTCTTGACACTGAGTGTTTTAATCACATGTGCAGAAAGAAGGAGTTGTTCGTGGACCTGGATGAGTCAATGTGGTTCAAAGTCAAGTTTTTTTATAACAACACTATACCAATGATGGGAAAAGGGTGAGTTCTCATCAAGCTGAAGAACAGAGACCACAAGTTTATTTCCGATGTATTCCATGTGCCGAATATGAAGAACAATTTACCCAGTATGGGCCAACTTCTTAAAAAAGGGTATGATCTGCGCTTTTCTGATAATCAACTCCTAATCTTTGATAAAGAGGTGTATTTATACTTAAAGCCCCTATCACGAATAATCGCATGTTTCAAGTTGACATCCAGAATGATGTTTATCATTGCTTTAATACTATTATGAAAGATGATTCTTGGTTATGGCATCTTCGGTTTGGACATCTGAATTTTCACAGTCTGAAGTTGCTTGCTCAAAGAAATTTGGTAAGAGGTTTGCCCGTTGTAGATCATCACGAGTAGCTGTGTGAAGATTGTATTATTTGAAAGCAACATAGATCATCCTTTGGTATTGAAAATACTTGGCCTACAAAGAAGCCTCTTGAGCTCATTCATTCAAATGTGTGCGGTCCTATGAATACTATATCCAATGGTAATAATTAATACTTCCTTATTTTTACTGATGATTTTACAAAGAAAATATGGGTCTACATTTTGCAGCAAAAATCTGAAGTCTTTGGTTATTTTAAGAGCTTTAAAGCCCTAGTTGGGAAGGAAAACGGTTAGTTTATCAAGGTGCTACAAACAGATGGAGGAGGTGAATATGCTTTTAATGAATTCAATAAGTATTGTGCAGAGCGTGATGTCACTTTTCCTTACACACCTCAGCATAATTGCGTCACTGAACGAAAAAATCAAACGATACTTAACATGGCGAGAAGCATGCTAAAGGGCAAAGGTGTGACCAATTATTTTTGGGGTGAAGCTATCTCATACACTATTGATAATCACATTTTATTACAATTTTATACCCTCATTATCTATTTTATATGAATAAATATGCTACTAATTTTATTACAATTTTATACCCTCATTATCTATTTTATATGAATAAATATGCTACTAATAATTGTTCTTATATTTAATTACAGGTTAATGAAGAATAAATCTCAAACTCCAATCTCTCAACAAAAGGCTCTTGATTTAATGAAGAAATGAAGCCCATGAAGCCAAAAGAATTCTTTCAAATATATAATGAAGAAATAAATCAAAGCCCAGCGGAAAAATCAAGAGAAAATGCCAAAGCCCAAATGTCAAAGCCCAAATGTCCAAGCTAAAGCTAAAAATCCAAACCCAAAAGCCAAATACAAGAGGATCTGCGGACAACACACAGGAGAAGGGCAGGCATCGATGCCTGCATCGATACCCTGGGCAGTTAGTTACGAATCTAAGGCTGATTTTTAATGTTTTTGGATAAGATTTCAATCTAATAGCTCTCATTCATTGATGTTTACTATAAATAGGGGTAGAGAGTGAGGGGTTAGGGGTGTGAAAATTTTTGTAACTCCTTTTGGAGAGGGGGGCTACTCTTAATTGAGAAGGCCTTCCAAATTTGTAACTTTTTTGTTACAATTAATAATAATAATTTTTTTATCACTTTAAATATTTCTTCTCTTTGTTGGATGATGAAGATGGAGATGAAGAATTATTTAGAGGTTTGCATTTCTTTTCTTTTTCTCTTTTATTTCTTTTTATTGCTTATTAGTTTAGATTTATTTCTATGCTTATAATTAGATTTTATTTTCTTGTTAAATAGCCAAGAGGCTAGAACCCTTTTGCCTTAGATTTATTTCATGCTTATAGATTAGATTTATTTCATGCTTATAGAGTAGATTTATTTTCTTGCATTTAATTCTTACAATTTTTTTTGTAGTTTAGATTTTATAATTTATTTTGTAGTTAGATTTTAATTTCTTACACTATTCACCTTGAGGCTAGAACCCTCTTGGGTTTAGTTTTTCTTTTTGTTTATTTTTATTTTATTTGATTCGCCTTTAGGCTAGAACCCTCTGGGGAATCATCATTTTCTAAGAAGTGGGTTCAATTTTAGATTACCCATATCTATAATTGAATCCACCATCTTTAATTTCTTGTATTTTCTTTTATTCTTGAATTTTATTTTTCATTCTTGATTTTTATTTGATTTTTCCTTCTTGCCTTATTAATCACATCCATTCTTTACCACATCCACTCTCACTTATATTTTTTGCCTAATTACACACCATTTTCACTCTCTCAATCTCTTCACAATCACATTCACTCATCACTCCTATTTTGTCACGCACACAACATAAGAACAGATTTTATATTTTCTCCTACAAAACACCTTCCTCATGGGATCGATATCTTTATACTATAACTTGATACGGTTGTGCACTTGTAACATTTTTGGTACATGTTTATATCGCATCAAGTTTTTAGCACCGTTACCGGGGAGGGTGCTTAAGTAGGTTTTAATTATTTTGGTTCTTTAACTTGTGTGTTTTCTTGTGAAGGAACTGCTTGGAGCTTGAAAGTCTTGGATTGAAGATCAAGAAGAACTTGGAGAATTGTTTTCGGGTAAGTCTTCTTTCTAGAATTTTTAATTCCACCCTTTAGGTACTTCTTCACAATTAGAGACAATTAGGACTTAAAAAAAAGAGATTTTATTTTTGTTGACCATAATAAAATTCACCCTCCACTTTAACATTTACTAACAAGATAATAAATTCAAATAATTTCCCCATTCTCATTTGTTTGATTGTTAACCCTAATTAAAAAAAAGATTTTTTTTCCCATCATTTTTAGTTGCTTTTAATTCATAGGGTTGCATTTCATATAGTGTATGAATTCACCAAAGTGATTGTAGCATTTGATTTGGCACACACTTAAAACATTCTTAAGGGCAAAACCCATAATCAAGATAAGGTAAGGGATCTCATCACCCTTTCCTTAGCCCACAAATCACTAATTCCTCACTTCACAAACCCAAGCCTTCTAAAACTCATTAGACGTTGGCCCCTAAGGATTCGAGCTCAATAAGGAACAAGAAATCCTTAAGTGAACGGTTAAAGTTTTCTCAGAATAGTTGGTGTCTAAGGAAAGGTTTAGGGGTTGCGTAAAGCGCTCCGCAAGGAAAGAGGTACTTAATTGATCTTTGATCACCCTCTAGTACTATCCTTACATGGCTAACTACCTGGGTAAAACTTTAATCTTTTCACTGTAGGAGTTTTTTGTTAGGAGCTGGTCTAGTTGAGTTAGGCTAAACCCTAGAATTACAGTGATTAAAAAGTGATTGCTTTGATTTGTTTTAGTTAGGATTTTTCTTTATCCTTTTCTTCTCATAAAAAAAACTAATTTTCTTTCTTTCCTTAAAAAAAATTTGTTTTTGTGTATGCAAACTTGGGTTAGGGATAATTCTCATCGTTTAATTCGTGTCGAACCAATCCAAGAAATGGCAAATCAACTCGTTCTTCAAGATATGTGTTACCCCATCAGAAATGCAATTCGAACCAATCCAAGAAATGGCAAATCAACTCGTTCTTCAAGATATGTGTTACCCCATCAGAAATGCAATTCCATCTTGCATAAGGCTCCCCGAAGCAAATGTTCTTCAAGATATGTGTTACCCCATCAGAAATGCAATTCCATCTTGCATAAGGCTCCCCGAAGCAAATAGAGAAAACTTTGAGCTTAGACCGCATTACATAAACATGCTTCCCAAATTCCTTGGAAATGAAACATAAGATGCATATATTTTTATTTCGGAATTTGAGGAAGTGTGTATTATGATTAAAATGAGAGAATTAACCGAAGATGTGATTAAGCTTAGATTTATTCCATTTGCTGATAAAGCTAAAAAATGGCTGTACAGCTTACCGACAAATTCCATCTCAACTTGGGATGAATTTGTCACCATTTTTCTTAAGAAAATTTTCCCTATTCACAAAACGGTAAAGCTAAGGAACAACATTCAAAACTTTAAAATTATCCCGGGAGAGCCATTCTGGAAATATTTTGACCGATTCAAAGATCTTTTAATCCAATGTCCTCATCATGGTCTAGAAAAATGGTGATTGTGTCAAGTCATATATGAAGGATTGGACTATTCTTCAAAAACATCTTTAGAATCGATGTGTCAGGGAGATTTTATGAAAAAAAATGCAGATGAAGCTTAGGAATTTCTAGAGAGTTTATCCGAGAAAATAATACAGTGGGAACACTGTGATGACAGGATTTCATCAGTCCTCAATTCTAAGTCTAGTGGTCCTTTCTTGGAGTCAAACATTGCTTCTGAAGCGAAGATAGCGACGATTCTGCGGAGGTTAGAAGCTTTAGAAGTTAAGGAACGAGCTCCAGCTCAAATCAATCATGTTTCTGCCCAAGGATGTCATAATTGTCAGTCTCCTACCCACGTTTCAGAGGAATGCCCTCTCCTAGGAAATAATCAGCCATTAGGATAGATGAACGCTGCATTCCAGCGTCCTAGAAATGATCCATTTTCTCCAACCTACAATCCAGGTTGGAGAAATCATCCCAACTTTGCATGGAATCAAGGAAATTCTCCCGGAACTCAAAACTTCACTCCCGCTTCAACCCAACAATTTCCTAGGAGAAACACAGTTTCTTTCAATCCACAATTTTAACAACCCAATCTGCCATATCAAAATCAGTCTCCTCTTCATCATGCTGTAATTCAGACTCCTCATAATCCAGATCAGGATAAACGTCTCAATATCTTGGAAAGGGGTTTGGAAACCATAATTAAGGCCTCCACTCAAACCACGAATATGTTAACTCAAACATCCAGCACTCTGAATTCCTTTATGCAATCAACCGGACAAATGCTCAATTCCAACACTCAAGCTATAGCTAGATTAGAATCCCAACTTGGTCAACTAGCTAGTGCCGTGAGTGAAAGAGAGAAAGGAAAATTTCCGAGTCAACCCGTGGTCAACCCTAATAACACAGGATGCAGTTCATCCTATGAAGCTCAAGTGAATGCAATCCATTCACTTCGGTCAGGTAGACAGGTCGATAATCAAGTGAGAACTCCGCCAAGTCAAACTCTTGATCCTGTACAAATTCCTTCTCCTTCTCCTTCTGATGAATCTATTCAACAATCACTCCCCTCAGATGACCAAGAACCTGAACCCGAACCTGAGCCTGCTTTTGATAGATTTAGACCGGTTGCTCCCTTTCCAGATAGACTCAGGTCTAGGAAACAAAGATCCTAGAAACATTCAAGCAGGTTAAGGTCAATATTCCTCTCTTAGATGTAATTAAACAAATTCCATCTTATGCTAAATTTTTAAAAGAATTATGCACTAAGAAGAGGAGAATAAATATTCCAAAGAAAGTCTTTTTAGCCGCCAATATCAGTGAAATGCTATCAAAACTCATCCTTTGAAATGTAAAGATCCAGGTTCCCCTATTATTTCATGTATCATTGGTAATACTCACATTGATAAGGCGCTTTTAGACTTAGGGGCCAGTGTCAATTTGCTTTCATATTCAGTCTACCAGCAATTGGGTCTAGGTGTACTGAACCCAACCAAATACACCTTATAGTTGGCTGATAGATCTGTTAAGGTCCCTATGGGTGAGTTAGAGGATGTTCTAATTAAGGTTGGAGATTTTATTTTTTCAGTAGATTTTGTAGTCTTGAAAACACAGCCTGTTTCCAATCCCAAAGGACAGACACATGTCATCTTAGGACGACTTTTCTTAACCATTTCTAATGTTTTCATCAACTGTAGAACTGGTCAAATGAAGCTGTCCTTTGGGAATTTGACTACTGATCTTAATATTTTTAATCCAGGGGACCAGCCAAATAATCAGCCTCTAGAAATAAATTACATTCAGGAAAAATCAGAAGAAGAAGAAGAAGAGAAGAAGAAGAAGAAGAGTCTGATTTGAGTTTTGAGGAAATTTTTGATGAAGAGTTAGAGTTTTTAGAAGAAGCAGATCAGGTCCTTGAGAATAATGAAACTGTGTTAAACATTTGCTGCTTTGAATTAAATTTTAAAGAACTCTTTCTTGATGAACTTAGATTCTTGGAGAATAATCAACAACCAAAATTTCATAACTCTACAGAAGAATTGGTTGTTAGAAAATAAAACTTTACAGTACAAGAGTCTGAGTTCATTAAGAAATACAAAATGCATAACACCAATAATACCTACCTTACTTTGTTGCAAGAATTATTGAACACCCCGAAATGCTTAGAATTTCACATTATTGATTATATCATTCTGAATTTATTTAAAATCTGGGGAAGAATTTTCAACAATAAGGTAGGATTCAATGTAGAATACGAGCTCTTCGTGTTGAACACTTTATTCTACATTATTTGTTTTGTTTATTTCAGAATAATAAAAAGAATTTATTCTTCTCTCATTCGAGAGTTTCTTATTCAGTTGAAAAGAAAAAGAAAAAAGAAAGAAGAAAAAAAAGAAAAAAAAAGAAAAGAAAAAAAAAGAAAAAAGAAGAAGAATAAATTTTTGATTCCATCATCCTCAGACCAAAGGTAATTGCAGATTTTTATCAGCCGACCAAATGTAAGTATTTCACTTCTTATCTGCTATACTTTGTGCATCATAGAGTTTGCATTGAGGAAAATGTAAAATTTAGGTGTGGGGGTGAGAATTAGTTATTTTTTCTCTTTATTTTATATTTTTAGTTGCATTTTTGTCATTTTTTTTCCTTTTCCTTAAAAAAAATTATAAAAATATCGTCACTTGCCAAATTAATAGAGTTATGTAATAATTGATTTATTTGATGAATTTTAAATTTTTTAATCTGTTATTTACTTAAGCCTTAACTTAGATCTTTATTTAAAATAATGGAATGCATGCTTAGCTTAGAGTTAAAAATAATTTTTCAAAGTGGCTTGACTTACATATTTTTCAAAATATATATACATAAAAAAAATTATAAAAGAAGAGTGCAAAAAATGGGCATAAAAAAAACCCTTAAATTTAAGATGATTCTATCTTATAAAGCCTAAGTTGACCGAGTAATTAAGCCCAAGGAGTATTTTTATACTTAATGACCTAAGCCCAATTGGGTTGGGATCTATTAGCCCAAAACTCGTTAAATGGTCACTTAGAAAGCCCGTTAAAGTAGAAAAAAAAAATCACCAAGGGAGAAAGAGTTAAAAATAATAATAATATAAAAAAATAAAAAAACTAATAAATGTTTTATACATAGTTATATTTGTATATATGGTCTTGGAAAATATTTTAGATCAAGCAACTTGAATATTATTTTAAACAAAGAGTTAGCATGTTCTTTTCAAAACTTTTAAATTAAATTTCTAAGTCTGGCTTATGTTTTCTTGAGTGATAACTGGCTCCAATTAGATTATCTAAAAGTTATCAAGTGAATTTAGTTATTTACTGACTTCTTTAATTTGGCAAGTAGAACGAATTTTGTGGGTTTATTCACTGCAAACCCTCACGAGACTACAACTCGTCCACTAGGGTAACCTAGGGGTTTAAAGGCTTATTGTATGCGCTAAATACAACCGCGATTCTTGCGAAAGTGAGTTAGGTTTTCTTTCAGTTTTTTTTCTTTGCTAGAGGACTAGAAAAAGTTTAGGTGTGAGGGTATTTGATAATCACATTTTATTATAATTTTATACCCTCATTATCTATTTTATATGAATAAATATGCTACTAATAATTATTCTTATCTTTAATTACAGGTTAATAAAGAATAAATCTCAAACTCCAATCTCTCAACAAAAAGCCCTTGATTTAATGAAGAAATGAAGCCTATGAAGCCAAAGGAATTCTTTTAAATATTTAATGAAGAAATAAATCAAAGCTCAATGGAAAAATCAAGAGAAAATGCCAAAGCCCAAATGTCAAAGCCCAAAAGTCCAAGCTAAAGCCAAAGACCCAAACCCAAAAGCCAAATATAAGAGGATCTGCGGACAGCACACAGGAGAAGGGCAGGTATCGATGCCTGCATCGATGGCGGCATCGATGCCTGCATCGATACCAACATCAGCATCGATGCCTGCATCGATACCTGTATCGATGCAGGCATCGATACCCTGAGCAGTTAGTTACGAATCTAAGACTGATTTTTGATATTTTTGGATAAGATTTTAATCCAATGGCTCTCATTTACTGATGTTTACTATAAATAAGGGTAGAGAGTGAGGGGTTAGGGGTGTAAAAATTTTTATAACTCCTTTTGGAGAGGAGGGCTATTCTTAATTGAGAAGGCCTTCCAAATTTGTAACTTTTTGTTATAATTATTAATAATAATTTTTTCACCACTTTAAATATTTTTTCTCTTTGTTGGATGATGAAGATGGAGATGAAGAATTATTTAGAGGTTTGCATTTATTTTCTTTTTCTCTTTTATTTCTTTTTATTGCTTATTAGTTTAGATTTATTTCTATGCTTATAATTAGATTTTATTTTCTTGTTAAATAGCCAAGAGGCTAGAACCCTCTTACCTTAGATTTATTTCATGCTTATAGATTAGATTTATTTCATGCTTATAGAGTAGATTTATTTTCTTGCATTTAATTCTTGTAATTTATTTTGTAGTTTAGATTTTGTAATTTATTTTGTAGTTAGATTTTAATTTCTTGCACTATTCACCTTGAGTCTAGAACCCTCTTGGGTTTAGTTTTTCTTTTTATTTATTTTTATTTTGTTTGATTTGCCTTTAGGCTAGAACCCTCTAGGGAATCATCCTTTTCTAAGAAATGGGTTCAATTTTAGATTACCCATATCTATAATTGAATCCACCATCTTTAATTTCTTGCATTTTCTTTTATTCTTGAATTTTATTTTTCATTCTTGATTTTTATTTGATTTTTCCTTCTTGCCTTATTAATCACATTCATTCTTTGCCACATCCACTCTCACTTACATTTTTTGCCTAATTACACACCATTTTCACTCTCTCAATCTCTTCACAATCATATTCACTCATCACTCCTATTTTGTCACGCACACAACATAAGAACAGATTTTATATTTTCTCCTACAAAACACCTTCCTCGTGGGATCGATATCTTTATACTATAACTTGACACGGTTGTGCACTTGCAACATTTTTGGTACATATTTATATCGCATCAACTATATACTTGTTGAACAGGTCACCAACAAAGCGCGTTGATAATCTTACTCCTGAAGAGGTGTGGACTGGTTATAAGCCAAGTGTAAGACATCTCAAAGTGTTTGGCTCTATTACTTATGCTCATATTCTAGCAGAAAGAAGAAAGAAACTTGATGACAAATGCGAGAAGATAGTTTTTATTGGCTACAAGTCCGGAGGCTACAAAGTCTACAATCCTACTATAAAAAAGGTGATTGTAAGCAGAGATGTTATGTTTGCCGAAGAAGAAGTTTGGAATTGGGATCTAGAAACATAAAACGATTCACGTCGTACTCTCCTTGATATTCTTAAAGATGGTGTCCATGTTGCAACTGAAGAAGCACCACTAGCCAATGCTCCTGAAGCTCCAACCCCGCAAGTTCCATTAGAAGTTAAAAGACCAAGAAGAAATAGTCAACCATCAGTTTTGTTGAGAGATTATAAAGTAACTCCAGATGATGATGTTGATGCAGATGGAGATATAGCGCACTTTACAATGTTTGTAGATTGTGAGCCAGTTATATATGTTTGAAGAGGCTATTCAAGATCCTAAGTGGATAAATGCAATGGAAGAAGAGATAAAAGCGATTAAGAAGAATAACATGTGGTAGCTTACTAATATCCCACGAGGACATAAAGCAATTGATGTGAAGTGGGTTTTTAAAATAAAGATTAAAGCGAACGGCTAGGTTGAGCGGCATAAAGCAAGATTGGTGGCGAAAGGCTACGAGCAAAGATCTGGTTATGATTACCAAGAGATATTTTTTCTTGTTGCTAAAATTGAAACTGTTAGAATAACAATTCCCCTGAATGCACAGAAGCATTGGAATATTCATCAGATGGACGTGAAGTCAGCTTTTCTTGATGGGCCACTTGAAGAAGAAGTTTTTGTAAAGCAACCACTTGGATTTGAAGCAACCACTTGGATTTGTGAAGAAAGGGTGCAAACATAAAATATACAAGTTGAAGAAAGCCTTGTATGGACTAAAACGGGCGTCGCAAGCATGGAACAAAAGAATAGATTTTTTTTATTTTAGAAAAATGAATTTCAGAAGTGCTCCTCCGATCATGCCTTATATGTGAAGATAAACAACTGTGGTGATATACTATTATTACGCCTTTATGTTGATGACTTGATTTTTACAGGCAATAACATTAGTACGATTGAAGAGTTTAAGAAGTCGATGATGCATGAATTTGAGATGACAAATCTTGGCTTGATGTCTTATTTTCTCAGTATTGAAGTTGTTCAAGACGATGATGGGATTTTCATATGTCAAAAGAGGTACTGTGCAGAGTTGTTAAAGAGGTTTCAGATGTTTGATTGCAATCCTGTTAGAATTCCCTTAGAGGTTGGTGCTAAATTATCTCGAGAAGGTAATTGTGCACAAGTTGATTCTACTTATTTCAAGCAAATTATTGGGAGTTTGAGATGTCTCACATGCACAATGCTAGATATAGCCTATGGAGTTGGTTTAATCAGCAGATATTTGGAGGACCCTTGCTAATCTCATCTACAAGTTGCAAAGAGAATTATGCGGTATCTAAAGGGGACTTATGATCATGGTTTGTTTTATTCTTTATCTAATAATTGTGATGTTGTAGGCTATTCTGATAGTTATTGGAGTGAAGATCATGATGATCGTAAAAGTCCTTCTGGCTATATTTTTAATTTTGGCTCCACCGCATTTTCATGGTCATCGAAGAAGCAGTCTATTGTTGCACTCTCAAATTGTGCAGCGGAGTATGTAGCAGCTACATCGAGTGCTTGTCAATCAATTTGGTTCCATAATGCACTAGGTCAAATTCATATTCACGTTGAAGGTTCTACAAAGATTTATGTTGGCAACAAGTACGCAAATTGATTTGGCGAAGAATCCAGTCGCTCACGGAAGGAGCAAACATATTCATACTCGTTACCACTTTCTACGAGACAATGTTGAGAAGATTGAGATCATGTTGGTTTATTGCAAGTCTGAAGACCAAGTTGCGTGCGGACAACCTCACGAAACCTTTGACATTTGAAGTGTTTGTCAAGTTGAAGTGCATGATGGGAATGAAGACTTTACAGAATTAGGATTAAGAGGGGATGTTGAAGTTAATCCTAATTCTAAAATGATTTGAGTTTATTATCTATAGAAATTCACCTCTTTTATAAGAGTTTGTTTTGTTAGGAATTAGTTCATATTATTTATCTACAGGCTGTGAGTAGTTTGTCTTTAGAGTTTTTATTATATTAGAACTCTTGATAGATGAATTTTGTAAGCATTTAAATAGGCATTCATGCATCCTTGTACAAAAATAAAAAAGAAAAAAAAGTATACTGTAGCAACAACCAAAACAAAACAGAGAGCATAAATTTAGTTGTTCTCCCCCTTCCTCTCTCTTCATATATCTTGATTATTTAATTGCTTTTTTGTTAGTAGTTGATCCAACAAAAAGCTCAACAAATAGAGTGGCACTACAGGCACACCCCCAACCACACCTTGGGACACACCCCCTCTCTCAGCTACAGTGCACGGGGCCCACTTTAGATTTTTTAAAAAAATCTAAAATGGGCCCCGTGCACTGTAGCTGAGAGAGGGGATGTGTCCCAAGGTGTGGTTGGGGGTGTGTCTGTAGTGTTTTCCTGACGGAAAATATCTTTATGTTTAGAAGATTTTAGCAGAACTGATAGTATAGATAAGCTTAGGATTTTTTTTAAATTTAAAGGAAGATAGTAATTTAAGCTCTAAAACTACAGAAAACTAGTCAGTAACCTTCAAATTTCATATGATAATTAAACCTTGACAAAGTTAACAATTTCTTATCCATATCCAACCGGATTTACATCAAACTCTTTTTTTTCCTTACTACTGAACTAGTGAGCGAGCGTGTACATAACACGTACCGTATCAAATCTGCTTGCATCTATCGTCCGAGAAACCAGTAAGAAGCGCAGGCATTAGCAATTATGATAGCAAGCTTCTTCAAAGTCCACATAGGGAATATTGAAAGATTATTGAGAGTCATGAAAATAGACATTATTCAAACAAACATGAAGAGGGGTTATGCCTGTATGACCATTCGTATTCATCGCTGATGCATAAAATGTATTGTACCAGCAATTGCAATTGCATTTGATTACGAGGATGAGCCTTACGAATCAGAAATATCGTCCACATCCTCGCAAATATAACACCCAGTCGCCATCTCTACTGCTCATGATCCTGGTAAAAGACTGGACGAAGGATTTAAAGAGCTTTTGATCTGTCAATACTTTTGCATCAAAACCTGAAAATCTGAATATTGGGTCAAAGATATTAAGCACCAAAAACACCAACAAACCACAAGTAAATGATAATTTGAACCCGACGGCAGATATCTTTATAACAGACCTACTATGGAAAAGGATAGGGATTTTCCCATTACCTTGTTATCTGCTAAATCTTACCCCCAAAGCCCTATGATATTTTACTCTCCTCTGATTAAACATAAATTAATTCAATTTGGAAACCGTTACAATGGGAACAACATCAATAATCAATAAATTTTATCACTTCCGTCTTCCTTTTTTTCTTTGTTTAATTTCATCATTGGAGATTCACCCAAATATGTCAGGGTGAAACCTTCCTGGCATCTGGCTACTCTGCTGCTCTCGCATTAGTCGCAGTTTCAACTCATAGTTCTCTATCTGCAAAACAACCACCAAAAAAAGGTAAAATAAAAAACAAACAAAAATACCACCTTTATTGCATCATAAATGAACGTTTTATATGATACCTGGAGCTTTCTCAGCTGTTCGTCTCGCTGCGACATCATCTCCTTTAACTGTTGAAGCTCTATGCTGCATCTGTCAAATTCTTCCTTTTGCCCATGCAGGGTTTTAAACCCTCGCTTCCAAATGTCATTCTCCTGAAGCAGCTTTTCGACTTGTTCCTTCATTATTGCATGTTCCTATATTTACAACAATTCATTACCTCAGACGCATTCAAATATAACAATATTTGAGACATAGCGGTTCATAGCTTAATGATGAAACATGAGCATGTACCTTGTGATAGCTTTGAGCTGCTTCAGCAGAAGCTCGTGCGACAATTGATTTTTCCAAGCCCTCCAAAACCCTGGATGCACGAGCTCTGGCATCATCCATATTTGAAGCATTTGACATCTCTATCACAATCAGCTCAACCCATTCTGATCCAGAGCTTGGAAGATTGCAGGCCACAGATTGGTTCTCAGAAGCACCATCCCCGCCACAATGACTCAAATTACCTGTGATATTTTCAGTTACAGTAGTGTGAAAAAGTTAAATTGCCACTGGGATGCGCAAAGATTCTGTCTCCTTAGTTGATGCAGATATATGATTCCATTTGATCAAAAAAATTGCAAGAATAACTGTTGTTTGATGATCCTGATATGGCATACGCTTTATAAGTTGTGTTTGGTTGTAACATTATTCTGGGAGTTCTTAGTATGCAAGAACTAAGGTGCTACTCCAACATGCTCATGGTGAGAGATCCAGAGGCTTTTACCTAGCCATAAAACTATCAAAAACCAAAGATGAAAAATAGAAAAATACTAAGAAGTAAGAACAGCCTTTTGGTGCCTTTAACAAAAGGAACAACGGAAACTCTACATTTGAGTTTTGTTTCTTTGCTATGTCGTTAAAATTGCAAGCTTAGGATTATGAGTTGAAACTGATGCTTCAGATACACATTGGGCAGGAATTCTATTTGCAATTCCACCAAAATATTTGCGCTCCAAATTGGTATTAGAGCCTAGAGCCTGGTTCAAGGACAAAGATCAACCAATTATTCTTTACCTCCCAAACTTAATCTTCAAAGAAAAAGAGCTGCAAGAAGAATTTGAAGAAACTATGGTCTTAGGACCAATAGCCCGCCGTAAAAAATAACAATATGAGCTAATGATGAGCACATGAAGAATTACTTCCCCAGTACGATTCTTTGATCAAGATACAGCTCCAGAAACTGGTTAAAAGCATGATGGGACCAGCTCGACTCTAAAGATGAAAGAGCACCAAGGCAAATATAGCCAGAAAAAACGAGAGAATCCAAGGACATCGTCACTTTTCCACGAAGTTCAAAGTCATTATTTAAAGCAACTTTGCAAAAACTACTTTTCAAAAAGCTATTTTGCTAAAGTTACTTTATTAAAGAAAGATGCCTCCAAAAGATGCTTCCCAAATTTGTTGCTTGTCTATATAAGAGGGAGGTCGGGTTCTAAAGAGGGCATAAAAATTTAGAGAATAAGATAACAACATTGAGTCTCCTATAAAATTTGTTCCATCTTTTGTAAGTGGTATCAAAGTCGTCTGCAGACCTGGAATCCTATAGTAAAATCGTTGCAAGTTCTTCTTGTTATTAATATGATGTTCTAAATTTTCTTTCTTTCTCCAATCTGTCTTTATTATATAGTTTAATTCTGTTATTCTGTTTATATTAGCTTTGCTTATCAAGTTACGCCTGGAGGTAGAAAACAAAACTAGTATGTGCTCTCCTTTAAAGCAGCATGCTGGGATTGTGGTGACGTCTGTATGTAATAGCACGAGTGTTGTTAGTTTCGAGTCCTCATTTTCCTATAAACACTATTTCTATAAGGTTTGGGAATGGTTAGTTTTAGCCATTCTATATCCTCATCTCAAACAGAGAATCTTTCTTCTTGGGATCATGTATATCAGTTTTAGAGGATTCTATATCTTCTCCTGATAAACTATTTGTTTCTTTATTCATCATGTAAATTTGAGGATAACCATAATCCTCTTCACTATCTGTGTCTCATTACAATATTAATTCATAATATGAATTGTCGGAATGGATTCGAAGTTGGTTTATCTCTGAGATCCAATCCAAACTCAGATAAAACATCTTCTATAATTATTTTATTTGTATTTTTCTTTTATTAGCATAGCGGCCAACTTCTTGGCATATGAAGCATTTACATGTTTTCTTTGAAGTTTGGAGTTTCATAGTGTATTTTGATTTTTTTTGCATTTACATGTTTTCTTTGAAGTTTGGAGTTTCATAGTGTATTTTGATTTTTTTTCTCTTTGAGTTTTTCCCTTTTATTAATTGTTTTGTTTAGAAAACTTTCACTTTCTAAATTTATATAGTTTTTAAAATTTCTTTTGATAAAGCTTTCTCCTTCGGTAAAGCTGAGTACAACCATATTCCAAAAGATATCCTTGTATTTTGTCACAACAAAATTGTCCAATTTTCTTATGCCCTCTTTAGAACCTAACCTTCCTCTTATATCCTCTTATATAAACAAGCAACGAATTCGGAAATCATCTTTTGGAGGCATCTTTCTTTAAAAAAGTAACTTTAATAAAGTAATTTTAATAAGTAGCTTTTAAAAAATAACTTTTACAAGGTTGCTTTAAACAATGGCTTTGAACTTTTTGGAAAAGTGACGATGTCTTTATATTCTCTCGTTTTTTCTTGCTGTGTTTTCCTCGGTGTCCTTTACATCTTTAAGGTCGAGTTAGTCCCACCATACTTCTAATCAGTTTCTGGAATTGTATCTTGATCAAAGGATTGTATTGGGAAAATACTTCCTCTTGTACTCATCATTAGCTCATATTGCTCTTTTGCTCAGCGGGCTACCGGTCCTAAGACCATGATTTCTTCAAATTTTTCTTTCAGCTCTTTTCCTTTGAAGATTAGGGTTGGAAGATAAAGAATAATATGATTCTGTGTTATTATTTTCCCATTGTTATAATGGAGTGCTTCAAAGAATTCAATTGCTGCTAATTTTTCTTCTTCTTTAAGGTCATTCTTTTTCATTAAAATGGATATGCCTGAAAAGTGGTTCCCTTGTTAAGGGATCTATCCTCCAAATTTGATAAGAATGGCTCTTCTCATATGGTCAATATGGTGAACTCAAAAACCTTATGATATTTTCCTCTCTTCAAGTGTCTGACTACAAATACTAGGAATGAAGGATTTATATTCTTCGGGTCTAGTTTTATCAATATATAATTTATGAACTAGCCCTTTTGGATGTGTTCTTTAAAAGAGGGAACAAGCTCAAAACTTGCTAGTATCCGTAATCGGACATATTGATTTAATATAACCTAGGATGCTGATTTGAACAATCCCGTCGTCTTTTAGTTTTTCAAAAAAATAAAGCATTGTCTGATCATTGATCAGATTCCTCTGGTAACTATCAAACATGTCTCTTAATTTTCGTTGGGCTTGATATTCAGAGATATCAAACTTAAAGTAATGGACTAGTTTGGCGAAGGCGTCTATTTTTGTTATTGCCAAATCTTTAATCTCAATTTCTTCAAGGATAGTCCTTAGAGCTTGATCCTAAAGAAATTTTCATTTGTTCCTTTTCAGTCTTTAGTGTCGTTGACATTGTCAAGGTTGATTGACTCACGAGGTTTTCCATAATGCTTCTAAATTTATGGTACCCTTTCTCAAGATTTTGAATCTTGCGATTCTTTTTCTTGGTAATTTTTTTAATGCCGAGATACATGCATTAGTATATGGAGCGGAAACCTCATTTTTTTAGAGTTTCTTCCAAAGGTTATTGATAGCAATGTAGTCTTCTTCAGGTAAACTGGTGTTGTACAAGTTTTTTACTACATCCTTGAACTGCAATGGCATTTTCTAATATCCTTAGGGAGCGTTAGGCTTCTTATTTGGAGGAGTTTTATCCTCTCATTTTGTTTTACCCTTTATCTTAACAAATTCATTACTTATTGCCTCTTTTGTTGTGAGATTTTCTTTCATGCTTGATGCACTTGATACAATAAGGACAATCATAAGTATTGTCAGGTGTGGTAATTATTTTAATATATTACGCTAACTGATGAGTATACTTTTGTTTTGCAAATTGTGCATCAAGACTTATTATAAAGCTCATTCATCTCAGTACTTCATTATATCCATCAGTAATCATTTTTCTAGATTGGTAAGGAATCAGGCAATAATTTTAATGTACTTTTCCTTAATGTCTATATTAAGATGTTTGTTGATGATTTGAGTTATTTGAGGTATTGGGGATATTTCTTCCATACCTTTTTCCTTTAGGTCAAATTAAGGAGGAAGAGGTACTTTGCATTTACTGGGCTTTTTGTCTGGTAAGAAACTAGTCATGCTAGAAAAGAAAGCCAGCACCAATATTAGTAAATCCAGTAATATATCAAATAGTATTAAATATAATTCTCTAATTCCATGGATCATCTTATTTGCACATTTTTCTCAATTAAAGAATTAATTTTCTTTTCAAGAAATTGTGCAACAGCTTGATTATCTCTTTAAATAATGAACTCAGACAATAGTAAGTATATTTTTAAAGAACTAATAGTGTTTTGATAGCTAATAATTCTTTATCATATGTAGCATAATTTTTTTCCAGTCCTTTAAATTTTCCAGAGCAATATGCACATATTTCAGGGTCTAATTGGTTGATCTTTGTCCTTGAACCAGGCTCAGATACTAATTCGAAGCGCAGATGTTTTGGTGGAATTACAAATAGAATTCCTTACCAATGTGTATCTAAAGCATCAGTTTGTATAACTAATGTATCTCTAGATTGTGGTTGATAAAGATTTTTTGTTCTTTTATTTCTTTTTTGATGTTGCCAATTTCTTGTAATTGTTCATCATTGAGTGCTATTTTAATTTTGTCAGTATCCCAACAAGTTACTCCATTATTATTTGTCTTTATATTTTCTTCTGTTCTTCAATAAGTTTATTCTAAAGCGAAGAAATCTTTTCGGAGAGATTAGATATATACTTTTTTCCATAATTTAGTAAGCCTAGAAAGCTTTGCAGATCTTTTAGAGTTTTACAATTACCTTTGAACTCTTTGATCTTTGTAATGATACGATCTTGTAATTCAACATGACCACATTTATTTTTTTTTCCCTAAAAATTTGATATCTTCTTTCATTAAAGCTATCTTTTTAAGAGATAAAATAACGTGATTGAGCAATAGTTGTGCTACTGCTATCAGGTGTTCTTTGTGTTCTTCTTTAGTTTTTGAGAACACTAGGATGTCATCTATGTGACAATAATGAACAGTAAATGCTCATATGGTCATTAACTATAAAAAGGTAAATGAAGCCACCAAATTTGACATTTTCTTCATCCCCAACAGTGAATTAATATTATACAGAATCCGAGATGCTAAATAGATCAATAAATCCGATGCAAAATCAGGATTCTGGTAAATTAAAAGGATGCAGAAAGCAAAAGGCTAACAGCATTCAGTTGTCCTAATGGTGGACATTATGAATAGAACATTATGTCATTTGCCCTAAAAAATGCCCCTCAAGTGTTCCAGAAATGGATGAATAGTATTTTTGGGCATTTACTCTTTGTTGTTGTCTACACAGATGACATCCTCAGGGATAGGGAAAACAAAAAAAAAATCCTAAGAACAACCATCTTAATCATAAGGAACAATAGAATTAAACATTTGAATTTTTTTTCTTTGTTATGTCATTAAAATTGTAAGTATAGGATTGTGAGTTGAAACATTGTGTTCTCTACTGCGAAATATGACATACTCTTGGCAGAAAGCAAGCATAAAAAAGAAAGTAGATGATTTACATGTTCAACATACTCACAAGTATATTAAAAAAGATGTAAATTAGTATATGCCAGCAAGCCCTGTGCTAAGAAAGGGCATGATACTCGAGGATTTTGCTGCTCCAAACATTTGCAGTGAAGTTATATAGGATACAACTAAAATGACTGCAGAATTGGTCTATTCGCTATGGATGTGTCCAAACAAAATGCAACTTCTAAGCCACTCTTATTTAACACAACCCAACTTACTTCAAAGTGCACTTTCAGCACTTAGGCACCTTCCTAGGCGGCTGGCCACTGTGTCCAATACCATGGAGTCCAGAGCTTTGCATGAATGTTAAAAGATAAGTCATATTAAAGCAGGTTGACATTAAAACCAAAGATCAAGTTGAAATATAAAATCTAATGGTTAAGGTTAGAATCAAGAGAAGTTGTTATAAGATCAATCAAAGTTTAGTATTATGATGGAAAAAGCCTAGCACTAAAATCCAAAAAAAATGCGCGGCATTGGCCATGCCGTATCAGAAAGCTAGATGTCATAATAATAAATGGTTTAATGTGAATTTTAAACTGAGGTTGAAATAAGTGAAAAAGTCTAATTCTGCCCTCGCTGACTCCAAATGGAGATTATTTAAATTCTTTATCGCAATGTCCAAGTCATTGCCTGATACTTCAAGTGCTTTCGCGAGCAACTAAAAGAATGTTGACAGAAAATATAAGTGAACTATCAATTGTAAGAAATCAAACAATATGCTTATGTTACAACATAAAGAAAGATAAATAAAGGTTGACAAGCGTGTTTCAAATAGCAATTGTCATTTTCGAAGAGAAAATAATGCTAATAATAATCAGATAAAATGATTAAATATAAAAGGGAAAAAAATGGACACTAGTTGTTAATTGATATAGACCATTTGGTTAGTTTTGGAACTGACTGTAGGAAGACATATATGAAAAAATCAGTATGATATTCAACATACATGAATTCCGTGCGCATGAAGTTTATTGACAATTCGGCCTTTACATTAAATCTTTAAGTGGAACTAAAATTAACATCACTATCTTACGAAATAAGCTCGCCTTCACATTGGTTCAGATGTCCATAGAATAAGAGAAAAATTTAGCCTGTATAATGTCCCCTAATCCCCAATTAATCGGAATAAAGGCTTTGTTGTTATAGTTGTCACCATTGTCGTTATGTACTAATATCGCCAATTACAGATGCAAGCATCCAAACTGAGATATTCTCTAAATTTTTTTTAATTTATTACTTCCGTCTTATGGGGTCTTATAGTTATAACATCTGAAGAGTTACTTGGATGAGCCAGGTTGCATTCTCATATCCAACTACACCATCATTTCAAAGATTTTCCCGTTTCGGTTCTTACAAACTTTGATTTAGATTTCCTTTTCTTCTGAATGAAGTGGACAAGTATGCAAGGCAGAACAAAGACATACCCCCAAAATCTTCATCAGCAACCTAATCGGGCCTAAAGAAAAAGACATTTTTTAATATTAAAGACCATTGCTAAAGGCCTTTGTTAATGCATAGGATGATCATTTGAAATTCCTATACTTAGCCAAAATTTACTCTTAGAGTGACAAAACTTACAATCATTGCAGTAGTATCACCAAATGGCCTTCGTTTTAACAGGAAGGGTAATTTTATTAAATGTCTCTAGCGAGTTATTACTTAAATATCAATAGTCATTACTAGTATTATTATCTATACGACATTTTTTTACTGTGATGTGAATATGATCGAGTAAATTTCCAAAGTTGCTACTTTTTACATCATTTTCAAAGAAGGAGAAAGAAAATAATCACCACCAAAATTCCTTCATATCCAATCAAAAGTAATTATACGAAAAACACAACAACAATTCAAGGACGGGCATAGAAATATTACCTCCTCATCCATATCAGGAAACAGAGCCCTAAGCCGATCAACTGGAGAAACAACGGTCGAAGGTGGTGACGTGACCGAGGCCGGAGGCGGAGAGAACTGGAGGGCGGCGGAGCACCGGATCCTCTTCGAGGCTGGAACAGGCGTATGGTACTCGTCCTCGAAGAAGCTCGCCGGCGATCTTTTGCCGCACAATAGCACAGACATGATGATGATCGAAGCTCTGAGCTTCTAGGGTTTCTGATTATTTTTGGGAAAGCAGAGGGATTGATTCTAGGGTTTGAAGGAAGCTGAAGGAGAGAGAAAGGGATCGAGGGTAAAAGAATAAGGGCGTACTTCGGTTTAAAGATTAGGGAAAGGCTTCGTCCGGTAAAAAGGAATCGAACTGTACATATTGGGCTGAGCTGGGCCTAATTGACTGGACTGTGATCTTTGACCAAAAACAGGCTGGATTTATATGCCCACATATTGGGTCCACTTTTATGCCTTGCCCATTATGTTTTGGGAAATTTCTAGCCCCCAAATAAAGAGACAAATTCACCATGTCCCAAGAATAAGTAAACAAATTTAATATCTCTAAAATTAAATTTTGTAATCAATCACCCCCATCCAGCTCATATATGTCCTTATTAGTGTATTTTATTTAAAAAAAATCCCAAAATGCCCCTTTCTCCTTAAAAAACCCTTAAATGATCTTAATTGTTCTCCTCTACTCCGACCCTCGATTCCGATCGACAACAGCGGAACTCGTCCCTCCCTCGAACCTCTCAAGACTTCTTGCACCACCACCTTCCCCTTCCCTAACGGAAATCCCAAAATGCCCCTTTCTCCTTAAAAAACCCTTAAATGATCTTAATTGTTCTCCTCTACTCCGACCCTCGATTCCGATCGACAACAGCGGAACTCGTCCCTCCCTCGAACCTCTCAAGACTTCTTGCACCACCACCTTCCCCTTCCTCATTCTCTCTTCCAACCTCTCCGTCAATAGCATCCTCATCACTCACACAAACCTCTTCATTAGCGAACCTCGCGGCATCTACAATGCCGCCATCCCTTTTCCTGCCATCGCCACCATCAATCCCACGTCACTGATAAAACCCAACTGGACTGAAGTTGTTATTCTTATGAGTTAGATATTAAGATCTTGAGTTTATCGTTAAGTCGTTAAGATTTTTAGTTGGTTGTTACGATTACATATTAGTTCAGCTTGGTTGTAAGGTTACATATTAGTTATTAAGTTTACAGTATAGTTGTTCAGTTTATATATTGGTTGTTAATGTTATAGTTTAGTTGATAATGTTACATGTTAGTTGTTAAGCTAGCTCACAGCTTTGTTACTAATATTAGAGTTTAGTTGTTAAGCTTTATAGCGTAGTTGTTAAGTTTATATGTTAATTATTAAGATTGCAGTTTAGTTGATAAAGATGCGCGTAAGTTGTTAAGTATATAATTTAATTATTAAGGTTGCAGTTTAGT
>NC_033798.1:3644829-3645592 GCF_001876935.1 Asparagus officinalis | reverse complement strand
TATTCGAGTTTATTGTAATGACTAAAGTTGTAATAGATTCGATCGCAATGAATACAACAATTTTCGACGTAAACAGTTGTGAAGGTTACCGGTTGGTTGTTAAGATTATGAGTTAGTTGTTAAGAATAAGTGTTGGTTATGAATGTTACACATTGGTTGTGAAGTTAACATTCACAATCAACTCCTTACCGAAGTTCACAACCAACCCGTAACCTTTACAACCAATCCGTAACCTTAACAATCAACCATTAACCTTCACAACCAATCCGTAACTTTAACAATCAACCCGTAACCTTCACAAGCAACCCGTAGCATTTACAACCAACGCGTAACCTTCACAACCAACACATAACCTTAACAATCAATTCGTAACATTCACAACCAACTCGTGACCTTCATAACCAACCCTAACACCTTCACAATCAATGCGTATCCTTCACAACCAACACATAACCTTAAAAAAATAACACGTAACCTTCACAACTCGTAACCTTCACAACTCGATTTCAAAAAAAAATATATAAATTTAAGGGGGTTGGCGATGCAACTCGTCATCACCGTCTTCATGTTCGAAGTTTTCTTCGCCTCATGAACGAACGTCGGGAAAGTTTCACCGCCAACGTCAACACCGTCGATGTCGACGATATTGAGAAAATTTGGAGGGAACTAGATATCCCCCCCCAAACCTATTTTAAATCATCATAGTAACATCATGAGAGAGAGAGAGAGAGAGAGAGAGAGAGAGAGAGAGAGAGAGAGAGAG
>NC_033798.1:3639988-3643829 GCF_001876935.1 Asparagus officinalis | reverse complement strand
TAAGATTTGTAGGGGCCTATATAAAGCCCAAGAGATATCATAATGAATTAGGGTTTTCATTTCTTCAAATTGCCTATCCCAGGTAAAAAAAATTGTGGTTTGAATGTAGCAAATCATACTGATAACTGATATTAACTTTGACTACATATATACATTTATGCGTCCATTGCAGGACATGCTGCAAGTCATATGTCTATGGATAGAATGGCACGACAATCAGGTGCTTGAAATAGTTTTTCCCCCTTTTATATAGTAAGATATTACATATAACTAAGGAAATTTTTTGTAAAAGCAAACAACTTCCAACTTATTAATGCTTATGCTCAAATGAACTCTGGCCTAAGATCAGCCTTCTCCTTCTCCAATGATGAACAAACGCCAACCTGCTAATGGCAGTGTCTCAATGTAAATTTTGATGTTAGAATGCTGCATATGATATCAATAATTGATATTTACTTTAGAAACAGAAAACTATATGCGTCCATTGATGAAAATGCTCTAAATCACATATCTATAGAAACAATTCATCTGCACTTTAAAATTTCTTCTGTTTTAGAATGATTTTTTAAAAATCTAATTAAATATTTTGTTTGAGTGCAGTGAACAACTCCCGTCCATCTTTTGCTGTGGTGAAGAAAAACCTACCTACCAATGCCAATGCTCGGATGGAATCTACCCTAAAAGATCGATGTTTTGCAATGGTGCATAAACACCAAGTGCAATGCATGGGGGGTTATTCGACTCAGACTCCCGGTGTGTACCCCTGGAGACTTGATTCATCCCCCATCGAAGTTGCTCAAACATCTCAAAGCTTATATTGGAGCAATGGTGGAGAGCATAATCAGAACAGAGAGCACAGGTTTCCCATGGAAGAAGCTATTAATTTGATGAATGAAGAAAATACTCTCAATTGTATGTTTATGAGCTCAATCCCATCACAATCAGGCACCTGAAATTTTCCATTTTTTATCTCTCTCTCGAAAAATGTTACACTAAACTAAGGAAATCTCGTGTGAGTGCAGGGAACAACTCTCATCCTACTAATGCCAGTGCCCAAGTGAACACTAGGAGGCCCATATGCATTCCAGGTCCAAATTTCGATGCCTCATCCCTCAACAATGTTGTCAGAGGCTCTCAAGCATCACAAGGCAAGTTTTCATGTTAGAACTGAACCATATTGATAACTGATGTGCTCCTGACGGTATTTACTTTGAAAATACAGGTGCGCGTGCTGGAGTGGTGATGGGTCTAGCTTGGACTGCATTGGGTGGTTCCGCATTGTATATAGAGACCACCCGAGTGGAACAAGGAGAAGGGAAGGGCTCACTTTTGCTGGCAGGACATCTCGGAGATGTAATGGAGGAGAGTGCTCGAATAGCTCATACAGTAGCGAGATCAATATTACTCGAGAAAGAACCAGAGAATCCATTCTTTGAGAATTCAAAGCTCCACTTGCATGTGCCAGCTGGCGCGACCCCAGAGGATGGGCCAAGTGCTGGATGCTCCATGATCACATCCATGTTGTCGCTTGCCATGAAAAAACCTGTGAAGGAGAATCTTGCTATGAAAAAGAAAAGAAACCACCAAAAAAGAAAAAAAGGAAAAGGAAAAAAATGGCGTCTGAATTTTGCATTGCAAGGTGTTAAGGGGCTAATGAGTGCTAATAAATGTTTAGGGGAGGGTACAATTCCTGTGCTATAAGGTATAGCCACTTATACCCCCATGGACATAATTTAGTAATACTTATGTCCCCTGATCATAAGATGGCACTATTTCCCCCATTCGGTTGAGATGTCATGTGGGAATCACGTGATAACAAATTACCTTTTCCCTTGCGGTTAACTGAGAGAAGGGCCCTCCCTGAATTGAGGGAGAAGCAACGTCTTATGAGTTTTAGGTGGTGTAATTGCTAAGTAGTTTGGGTTTATAGGTGGCTGCACCGCTATAGTACAGGGGGTGTATCTGCAATTAGCCCTTTCTGTTTCCCTTGGCACCTTGCGAACATCTTGCGTAGTTCGATTTCCGATGCATGATTTGATAATTTTAAAATTTTGAAGTATCTGGCTTCGTAGTGGCAATTTGGAATTTACCATTTCTTTGTGGTTACTAACCTGATATACCATTTTTCATATTTAACAGGTAAAAGAGAAAACCATTGCTGCAAGGGGAAGTGAGGTGAAGGCACTCATATTCCCTTCTGCTAATAGAAGAGATTTTGATGAGCTCGCTGCCCATGTGAAGGAGGGGCTTGAGGTTCACTTTGTAGATGATTACAGCCAAATATTTGAGTTGGCTTTTGGAAGAACCTTGGTAGCACAAAACTAACCACTGTTATAAATATTTTTTTTCCCTCTTTTTGAAAAATTACTCACATTTTAGAATACAATCTCATAAGACTGTCTCAAAAGTCACAATCATTATTTAAGCTGTTGATTTATAAGCTTTGGTGGGATGTCAAAGTTCCGGGTTGTTGCATAAATTGCTCTTATAATTAAGTTTATTTGGACATTGTTGATGAAAGAAGGTGAGGATGGATGGATTGTTTTCCCTAGTCAATAAAATTTGCCTCAGAGATGCACTCTCTTTTCATGTGTTATTTCGAATTATATTGGTTTTGGTCGCGACAACCATGAGAGCTTTGCTTATTATTGCTGATTGTCAAGTAACATTCTGGTGTAGTACGGCACTGATTCTGTTATTTTCGTTAGTGTTTGGTTTTTTTGCTCTTATTATTTGAGTATCTCATGAAAATTATATGACCTGATAAGATGTGAAATTTTCGGTACTGAAGCTCGAAAAAACAGATGTGAAGGTATAACATTCATTACAATTTATAATCTGAAGATCCATGGGTGATGGGCGGCAAATTATGGAGTTTAAACATGGGATTATCGTGTTGTAAAATGAACGTTTCTAGCTGAATAAACAACTTTTGAGCATGGTTTATGAAATAATTTTTATTTTTCCATAATTGCATATCGGTAGATGATAGATGGAATTGGGACGGAGAGATTAGTTCAATTTAAGGTTTTAAGCCTGTTATTTCGTGAATTATCTAAAATATATGAAGAAAAACATTCGTTGTTTTATTTAATGAATTATATGGTGAACCATGTTCTATTGGATATCTGATTGCGTTGAGAATTATCTATATTCTTGGATTAATGCATATTGATTTTTGAACAAGTATAGTGATTAATGAAGAACTCTTATTTAAATATTGGAAAAAGAATTCTTAATTACTTGTAACCATTTAATATACCACTCTCCTTAGCCCGCACACTGCGGGGTGTTCTGAGCAGTTCAGATGCAAAAACAAGGGGACAATGTTGATGTTTCACTACCCATTAAAGATTCAGAACACACCACGTGATGAAGTGTTCTGATAGGATCTTTAGTCTAATTTTTAGACCACACAAGAAAACCAGAAGAATATACTTTACTATTACTAATACTATTACTATTATTTGTTTGGTTCTTATTATCATGATATAAAAAAAATTGGGAAAAATGTTTCAAGGCCCCAAAACAAAAAAGCGGATGTGGCCCAGCCCCCCCAACTAACTGCCTTAGCCTTCAGCCCCAAAAAATTGTGAAAATTGTGGCCCAGACCCAAAAGCCCATACGTATGAAGCAAAGGTGCGTGTATTTTGTTGCTTCCTGTCTCCCGGAAAATTGCCCTTCCTTCATCCCTTCTCTCTCACAAGAAAACCTCGGCCGTCGCCTGAATGCTCACCGCTTCTTCTTGTTCCGGTGATCTCTGCCCCACCGCATTTCATGACGACGCCCCAGGCTGAACGGGCGGAAAGCGAGGATCTCTCTTCCTCCTGTGTGTGTGCTC